>NC_141149.1:4891880-5212713 GCF_053477565.2 Lygodium microphyllum | reverse complement strand
CTGTTAGAAACCTAGAAAGATTTAGGTTGATCCTAATAGGGTTGGCCGGTATGCTTCATTGCAGAGTAGACTTAGGATTCACTATCTTACAAACCCTATGACATTCTATGGGAGTGCCAGGCAGCGTCTTTAGACTACTAAAATGTGTCAAGGACTAGACACGTTTAGAGCTATGTTTTGTCTTCCAAGAGTTCTCCTAATTATGCATGAAGCATAGGTTCGCAAGTTGTAAGAATAATTGCACCTTCTTGGGATTTAGGGCCACTTTCCTTGTAGCATCGATCTCATTAAATCTTGATTCAAACTCCCTTAATAGCTCTGTCACCACCAAACCTGCTTATGTACACTCATGAAATTATGTATTGTATCTACCCCAAAGGTCTTCTAGAAAGTAGTATTCCTTCAAGGCTTTCTTGAAGGCAAGCCAAGTTGGACCTTAGGCACAAAGCATGTTGATGTGTGGCTTTAGGGAGAAAGTCACATTTGCATTGTATTGCAATAATGGGATTGAATGTGCATGATAAGATGTCATGCTCATTTAGAAAATACATGATTTTCATATCTTAATTGTGAATGCCCAAAAAGAGTTGTTTGAAAGTGTTAAGATGCTGTGCTATTGGCTTTGAAAAATCTATGATTTCTAGTGAAAAATAGGCTATTTACCTTGTTTTTCTTTGAACATTGAAAATATCATAAAGGGAAGAGTTATGCTCATTAAGAGACTTATCACAAACAAGGATTGGATGCATTGGTGGATCACCTCCATGATTGCACTAGAAAAATGCCGATAAAGGCAAGAGACATGAGAAGGGAACTACTTGATATATCAACCGAAGATTGAATGGTGTTGAGAAGCCCAATCATAGAAGGCAAAGTTCACTCCTATAATGGCACCTAGGTCAAGGAGGATTTGGATACCCCCTATTTAGGCCTAGGATGAAGATAAAATCCTCAATGGCCTAACTTCTGCAAATGTTGGAAGAACATGTTCCAGAGAAAGGATAGATTATAGTTTGTGTCCATGAGATTTGGGCATGGGTATCCAAGTGCCTTGGACACATATCCCACAATAAGGAGACAGAATATCAATTTACCTTGAAGACCCTATCCTAGATAAAGGGTGAATCATAGTTTGTATCCATGAGACTTGGACACAGGTATCTAGGTGCTTGGGTACAAGCATTTATGTAAGGGATGTATGTTAGTTTGGCGTTGTATCTTGGAGAGGGTACAAATAAGTACATTGTTGCTATAGTTTTGTGAAACATTGTTTGACCTTGTTTTTGTATCTCAATGGGAAGCAAGAGGGGAAACCCCAATAGATTCATCCTATGGAAAGGAAGGTCTCGATTAGCCAAGAGATTTCCTACAAAGCATTAGAATAGGAAAGTCTAGGAATATCCTATAGGTGTCATCTTAGAATTTGACCTAGTGTCCTTTTGGGGAACTAGAGTGAGACTATACCCTACAGGTAGAGGGACTGCTGTGCTATATCTCCCCCTTATTTCTCACTCTCCTTGAACAAAGTACAATATCAGTCCACTCGGTTTGTATTGACTTACATAAGTAGTTACCCTCAATAGAAGCTAGAAACTTTGTCTCGAGGCCTTAAAAGTCTTTTAAGACCCCTTTTTCAGGTTGATCCTTATGGGGATGAGGTGGATCTTCCCTTAATGGGTTGGAATCAAGAGATCCTAGACCACAAAGTTTACATATTCCTCGGGAGTTTCAAATGGAGTTGCCTATATGTATCTCTTAGACTACCTAAATCATATTATCGAGGGTTTGTTAGATAGCGATGTTGTACTTGCAATCTCACATCACATGTATGCACATGAGGGACATAATGATTCATATTTGACAACTTATTAACACCCTTAGAGTTTCCTATATGGGAAGAAAAAGGTATCCACTATATTGATTTATAGCCTTTTTGACAATTTCTTAAAACATCATGTCACTCTATATAGGATGTGAACTAAAGGGAAAAGGGTCCAATAAGGTGATGCCCCCAAGGAAAAACATACCCCACCCCAATTTAGTGAAACTTTTCTGTAAAAGATGCATCTTTTTTAGCCACTTGGAGCTATGATACAAATTTTTAGAGTTTTTTTGTGCCAAGTGTGTGTAGAGGTAGTGAGGTTCTATACAAAACCATTTTCCTAGGGTGTTGCATTGGAGACATGGGCTAGAAAGTTTACTATAGTGTGCTAGAGAGAAGAGATAGAGACATGTTTGATTGGCATGAGATGTGTAACCACATTGACTTTTCATCCTTCTCCAACTTGATTATTCAACATTGTTAATCCAACTAACCTTCAGTTACCACCCCCTTTTCAATAGGTGCTTTCGGGATTGAGGGGGGTTGTATTAATTGCGCTCTTCCCAATCCTATCTACAATGATTGGTCGCTAGTGGGGGAGTCATACCTCACTCCCCCCACTACCCCATGGTATGATTCGGCCCTTATCTATTATAGAAAAACTTAATGTGAGTCAAAAAATTGAGACATTTAAAATCTTTTATACATCATGAATTTGTAAAACCTTAAAAGAGTGCACCTTTTAATTGTTCAAAAATATAACATAGGTTAAGTCATATCCTATGGTTGTATGAAAGAATGGCATAAATTCAAAGTATTTATCCAATTTGGGAGATACTCATCATGTGTGTATGGAGAGGAGAGAAGAACAAAGAAGACGAAGAAGAAGATGGATTGAGCCTCCATATTTTATGCCATATCCTTTCTATTTGACATCTAAATTAAATAATTTCAATTGGTATTAGAGTGAGAGTGTAGGATTGAAGAATTGGATTGAGAAGTGTGACGAATCAAGGTCTACATTAGATTTAAAGCTTGTTGTTTGCCATTAAATCATGTACAAACTCAAAATAGGTGTATGTAATGGAAGAGCTATTGGAGCTTAGATTTGGGGTTCTATTGCCTGCTTTGAATACATTTGGGAAGCCATTGAAGACTAAAAATCATGAATGGCAACAACGTTGCAATTTGTTTTATGGTATAAATTGAGACATATGTTGATGCCAGATGTAAGGGGGACTACTTAAGCTCAGGGCTTGAGCTAGGGGCCTACTTAAGCCCAAAAGCATAGGGGTTACTTGTGGATGAAGCATAGGGATTGCTTAAAAAAACAAGCATGGGCCTTATGCAAAGTGTACAAAAGAGGAAAAGAGAATTCGATTTGTTTGATTAGAGAGCCTAGAGATCCAAAGTCAAACCAAGGAGGATAAGAGGATGTTCAAAAGTAGGTCAACTACAATGAATACATGCCAAAGTTCTCATTCAATAAATTTGTGGCGTCAAAATACTACTTGTTAAGATAAAGTTGTGGATAAGGATAAAGTTTGGATAAGTTAAGGACAAGTCAATATGTGGACAAAAGGATCTCATAGATATCCACTTTGTAAATATTGTATATATTTAGAGATGAAGCTCACCTACCTCATTTAATGTACCATGTATATGTACAGCTACTAGCAATGAAATATTCAATTGCAGTTCACTCCATTTCTATATTTCCTCTATCTCTTTCCTTTATTGTGCACATTATTCTCTTATCTACAAGTTCCTGGTTTTCACTACATGGTATCAGAGCATTAGGTCATATCCTTCTAGCTTATCATATTCTCCTCAAATTCACAAACTACTCGTCCTCCTTTACTCTCATTCTTCAAATGGCTCTCGTCAATGCCACTACCTCCTACAACCGACACATTAAGATCAACAAACTCAATGGAAGAAACTATCAAGTGTGGAAGCTAAGGATGTAACTTTATCTATCTCAAGAAAACCTATGGAATGTTATCAATGGCAAGGAAGATTGCCCTAAACAAGAAGAAGCAGACAAGGAAGATTGGATGCAAAGAGATGCAACTGCAAGAATGGAAATACTTGTCCATTGTGGAGATCGACAAGTACAACTAGTAAGAACAATACCCACTGCAAACGGTATTTGGGAATTCTTCAACAATACATATGAACACATAGATATTGTTTATCAAATGACCATGTTTAGAAAACTATCTATTGCCACCATGCATGAAGACCAATCTACCAATAAGTTCTTAGAATAGTGGAAATCTTTGCTAGATGAAACCATAATATCCAGTTTAGTCATCTTAGAAGAATTACAAGCCATGTTTCTACTCTCTTTCTTGCCTCTATCTTGGAGAGCCTTTATTACTACTCAAACCTCCATTGATAAACTCAAGCTTCAGCCACTAATTAATAGAATCAAGAAAGAGCAAGTCATGAGAGATACTCTTTCTACTTCTTCAAATCAAGAATCAAAGGCTCTAGCTATAATTGCTTACAACCCAAAACATCTTCACAAAAGAGCTCAACACTTTCAACAAAAGGCCAAGTTTTCTTATCAGTCTAACTCCAAAGGGATTCTTGGTAATCCTCAACATAAGCCCAACTCTTACCAGTCTTTTCAATCCCTATCCTCAATAAGAAACCCTCATTATCATCTCATATGTAATGCTTGAAAAAGACAAGGTCATATTGAAAAGGATTGTCATAAAAAAAATAGATACAACAAATATCAATTGAAAGGTCAGCAGGCTCACTTTGTTAGCATCGGCAACTATGACATAGAAGAGCAACTAGAAACTATCATCAACCTAGCCACAAGTATTTGGGAACCTTCCTCAAACTCCAAAGAAGAATGTACATGGCTTCTAGATTCTGGAGCTACTCATCATATGACTTTTCACAACGAATGGTTAGTCGACTTCAAAGAGATCTCCACTGCACTCAGTGTTGCCATGGGGGACAACAGCATTCAACAAGCTCAAGGTTATGGGACAATTCAAGTGGAGCTTCCCTCCAATCACATAATCAAGGTACATAAAGTCTATTATGTAACCAATCTCAAGAAAAATCTATTAAGTATCAGTGAGCTCACTTCTCAATCCTCTCTCACTGCTCACTTCTACAAAGACCACTGCATCTTACAACTATTCTCACCTTCTCTCAAACTTACCTACCCCAAACTAGGTCTTCTTTATACACTTGGGTATTCACTTCTACAACCTCCTTCAAATGCTTTAGCTAACTCCACTTCACTCACAAGTACACCACAGAACACACTCCTATGGCACTCTAGACTCGGTCATGCCTCTCAAAATGTTCTCCACAACTTATTCACAAAAACTTGTCCGTGACATTCCACCTTCCCTATCTCAACTTCCATTTTTTCAAGCTTGTGCTCTCAGTAAAGCCAAAAATCTTCCTTATCCCAAATCTTACTCCATTATGAATCAACCACTTCAATTAGTACACTCTGACATTTATGGTCCAATAAATCTTGTATCTCCCAGTGGTGCAAAATAATTTATGGTGATTATTGATGATTATTCAAGATACAATGTTGTATATTTTCTCACGAGGAAGTCACAAGTCTTCTCCAAGTTCCAAGAATATAAGGAAGCAGCTGAAAACAAGCACGAGTTACGAATCAAAGCTCTTCGTACAGAAAATGGAGGAGAATATACTTCAATGGAGTTCGAAGATTATTGCAAGGCTTTTCGCATTCAGCATGAGCTTACCATACCACATTATCCATAGCAAAATGGAGTTGCCGAATGCAAGAATCGTACACTACTCAATGCTGCAAGAGCCATGCTATCACTAGCTCATTTGGGAAAAGAATATTGGGAGCAAGCAATTGCTACAACAACATATCTTCAAAACATGTTGTCCTCAAACTTTTTAAACAGTAATACTCCTTACGGATTGTGGTTTGGTCACACTCCTGACTTATCACATCTAAAAGTATTTGGATGCATTGCATTTCTTGTCAACCAAAATCACAAATCCAAGTTTACTCCCAGAGCCACACAACCAATTTTTACAAGATATGGTGAGCCACATGGCCACAAAGCCTATCAATTTTATGATCCCAACGACAAGGTCTTTATTTATGGCCGAAGTGCCATTTTTCATGAAGTTAATCTTCTTCCATCCAACACAACACCATCTCAATCTCTCACACTTTATCCCGTCATTCCCTATGATAACAAATCTCAGACATTAGACATGCCTCATACAAGGCCCCACAAAATCCACTCCTTCTACTTCTCTCCACTCCAGCTCTTCACCATCATCATTATCCTTATCTCATTTTAGAGGTCCAAGGTTGTTTGGTTCATGTGAACAACCCTCACCTCCAAAATCTTCTATCCTTAATGCATCATATCCAACCTTAGAAAAAATTCCAAAAGCTATTAACAACCCAACTCAGTAGGAAATCACTCCACCTGTGACATCATCAAACTAGTCCAAACAACACCGTTTCAGCAACAACTTGCACCTTCGCTTCACGCCACAAACTAGCAGCTGTCGCCTCCACTAAATGACACAAAACAGCAGCCGTCTTTACTCAATAACAGGCCGCTAGTTGCTCCACTCAATGACAAACAGACGCATGCATCTTCAATAAGTCACAGGTGGCAGCAACTGGTGCAGTATGGAAGCTCGATTACTTCCTCTCTAGAACAACCTACCCCCATTAACATTGAACAATTTTACACTCCAACTCAGCCAAATACTCTCATATCTCCACAGCTTGGAAGCTCCCTACATGATACTACAGAAAATCTATATAAACATCAAGTCTCCTATCTCCCACAAGCTCCATTTCATCAAGAGAATTCGAATCCTCTCCATGCCTCTACTCGACAATTACCTCCATCCTCGTTCCCTAAAGGGCACAAACTTCGAAGGTCTACTCACATAGCAACAATGTCTTCAACGTCAAGCAATACTTCCCCTATGGCTCTCATTGTTACCACTCTATGACCTCCGTCTCCAACTTCTCCATCAATGCCCATTACTCTATTTAGTACTTTCGACTCCGACACTGAAGAGGTACAATCACAATCAAATCCTTACTTCAAAAACTTACATGACCTTCATCTTCAGGCTAACATTGCCCTTGGCCAAGCTCGAGATTCACCTCCAATCACTATTCCTGAACCGCCAATTTTCCCTTCTGTCATCAAGCACTTCAAAGTCCTAAAACCTCTCAATGGCAAGCTACAATGCTTGATGAATACAAAGCTCTTATTCACAATAACACCTGGAATTGGTACTCCTCCTCCTGGAGAATATGCAATAAGCTGCAAATGGGTACTTTGCAAAAATCTCAAACCAGATGGCTCCATCGACAAGTACAAAGCTTGACTTGTAGCTTGTGGTTTCGAAGAAATTGAGGGCCTCCATTAGGGAAGTACATTCTCTCTTGTAATTTCTTTATCCTCCTTATGGGTATTACTGTCCATGGCAGCTCATTTTAAATTGATTCTTCACCATATTGATGTCAAAACTGCCTTCTTACATGGTCACTTAGAAGAAAAAATCTATATGTCTCAACCACCTAACTTTGTTGATCCAAAATTTCCTACACATGTTTGTCTACTACATAAATCTCTTTATGGCCTGAAATAGACACCAAGGTAGTGGTACACTCGTATTCATTCTCACTTACTACACCATGGCTTTCGGAGGCTAGAAATGGACCACAACATTTATACTCTTCTTTAGTGAAACACCATCATTATCTTAGGTCTCTATGTTGATGGCATTCCTATTCTTGCCAACTCTCCTCATGCAATGTCCAAAGCCAAATCGATCATATCTTCACAATTTGCTACAATAGATTATGGTCCTATGCATTACCGTCTTTGCATTAACATTGAACAATCAACCACATCCATCAAAATACATCAACATACCTACATTATGTCTATTCTCTCCCATTATTCCATGCTAAAATGTAATCCCATGGTCACTCCACTTGCCCAAAATCTTCAATTGAATCCATCCTCATCCCTTTCTCTTTCAATTGACCAGGATCATGAAATGAAGACTATTCCTTATATGGAAGCACTTGGATATCTTTGATATCTAATTACTTGTACCCATCCAGATTTATCTTATGCAGGACACATCCTCTCCAAAGCCATGCATCAACCCACTTATGAGCATTGGAAGCAGCTCAAACGGGTCTTATGATATCTAAAGGCAACATCAAATGTGGGGATTTGTTTCACCAAAGAAAGAAATGATTTTCTTTTACGAGCATATTTCGATGCAGATTGGGGTGGTGACGTTGCTACCGAAGATCTCTCACTAGTTTTATCATTACTCTAGCAAGAGGTCCCATCTCTTGGAGTACCAAACAACAACACTCCCTAGCACTTTCTACTACTGAAGCCGAATATGTGGCATGGAGCATGGCTACCCAAGAAATAATTTATTTGAAGAAACTCTTGGAAGACATCTATTTTGGGTATCAGCTTCAACAAATTTCAATCTTTACCGAAAATAAAGCATCAATCTCTATCATTCAAGGCCCAAAATTAAGTATTAAACTTCGCCATATTGATATGAGATATCATTTTGTATGTGAATTAGTTGAAAATTCCCATATCATCCTTCAATATGTACCATCATGTGATAATGCTGCTGATTTGCTCACCAAATCAGTTCCTCACTTGAAGCACAAAATTGCCATGCAAATCCTTTGCATGATCTGATGGGGAGGGGAAAAACATTCTAGCTGAATTGATGAATTGAATGTAATATTTTATTTCTCTATAGATACCTATGAAATCCTTTTGAGGGGGGATGTTAAGATAAAGTTGTGGATAGGATAAAGTTTGGATAAGATAAGGACAATTCAATATGTGGACAAAAGGATCTCATAGATATCCACTTTGTAAATATCTCATATATTTAGAGATGAAGCTCACCTACCTCATTTAATGTACCATGTATATATACAACTACTAGCAATGAAATGTTCAACTACAATTTACTCCATTTCTATATTGCCTCTATCTCTTTCCTTTATTGTGCACATTATTCTCTTATCTACAAGTTCTTGGTTTTCACTACACTACCACCATGTCTCCAAAAAACATTTTGATTAAGCTCTTTAAACCTTATTACTAAAGCTTAGCCTCTAAAGGCTTATTCACACTTCTAGTTCGCATTGGAATGGTCCAAGCTAGATATTTTAAAAAGTCCCTTCACATTTACAAAGTCTAAACTAGTTATAATAAGCTTTGCTCATACTGTAATGTGTGAAACTGGTTGTTGAAGGGCAAAACAATCATTTCTGTACAACTTTTGAGTGCCATTTTAGAAGGGAAAAATGTACAAAAATTTTCAAAACAAAACCATATATTGATCTTTGTTTGAACATCATTTCTAGCACTAAAAATTTTTATATAGATATAGCAAGGAAAATTGTGAATTTTAGATCCAATTTTGATGCTTTTTGGGTCATACAAGGTTTGAGACTGATCTCAATGTTTCTTGGTAAAGAGCAAATGCATGACATGTAGGCATTACATATGGATGTATTTACTACTATTTGGATACATGTATGATAGCCATATGACATTTAACATGCATTTTCTTAGGTATCTTTTTGGTCTTAGCTTTGAGTGGTTGATGCTGACACTTGTTCATGTGCTTGAATAGCTGTTTAGCACACTGCATATTGCTGGTTTTTCTAAAATTGCAATAGTCCTAATGTCACAAAATGGCACAAATTACTCAAATTTCTAGTGACAAGTTGACAAAAGATAAATATACTGTGTACTTCTCTTGCATGGAAAATTTTTCGATGGAAAGCATTTTATGGAACCTCATAACAAGTGAGGATACATGCCATAAACTTCCTGAAGAGCTATAAGATCCCTCATCCCCCCCTTGGTCACCATGTGTGAATGGGGGCTTGGAGGGGGGAAATTAACATAAGGCTTTAAAAATTAATTTTTGTTAAAAAGAAAAAAACTTATCTTTCTATTGTTGCTCATCAACCCATTACTATAAGCTCTACCATAATGATCACTTAACCCCCTACCATTGTGCATATCAACCCCCCAGTCTACTGCAATCTAAACTGACTTCCCTCCCCCTAAATCTTAACACATATTTGATCACAAATAAGATTTCACTCACTCACACACACACACACACACACACACACACACACACACACACACACACACACACACACACACACACACACACACACACACACACACACACACACACACACACACACACACACACACACACACACACACACACACACACACACACACACACACACACACACACACACACACACACACACACACACACACACACACACACACACACACACACACACACACACACACACACAAGGATATTCCCCCCACTAAATGCTATATAAAGCCTTATATCACAAGGATTAGAGCAAAAATATGGTCATAAAGTGCTACAAGGAGAGAGAGAGAGAGAGAGAGAGAGAGAGAGAGAGAGAGAGAGAGAGAGAGAGAGAGAGAGAGAGAGAGAGAGAGAGAGAGAGAGAGAGAGAGAGAGAGAGAGAGAGAGAGAGAGAGAGAGGTGAGGCTAAGAGAGGGAGCTAAGATTGAGAAAGTAATGAAGAAGGTGAAACCATCATGATGTGTTCCACTTCCCCTATCATCAAGGGATTGCAAGATCCTTCTCCAATCACGATGTGTTCCACTTCCCCTATCATCAAGGGATTGCAAGATCCTTCTCCAATAATATATCTATCTCATCTACTCATAGATCTATCCCCCTCTATGACACATTGAAGCTCTATCATCTCCACCTTGTTTGCTTTGAATCCTAGTGGAAAAATCTCAAGAATTTCAAAGGCTAGGAGTGTCCCATAGTGATCTATTAGTTCATGGATGGCTCGGAAGAGAAGAAGTTCAAGAGCTGTAATTATTGGAGCTATGAATGGAGCGACGAGCATGGATAATGCTCCAATGCCCCTCGATCAATCCCAAGTCCCTCATCCTTGATTAAGATGATAAACAAAAGATTAATTAAGGTTCTTTCTCATTGTAAGTTTGAAAATATTATTGTGAAAAGAATAGCTTAGATAATTTATTCTAAGTTGATAATAGAGAATTTTATTAAGATTGTAGCTTTTTAAAAAAAGTTAAAGTACTTGCTATTTTGATAGATAAAAGAATAAAATGATAGTTAATTATAGGTTTAAGTTATTATTTGATAGAAAAGATCATTTAATTAAGGAAAATATCATTAAATAAAGATAATAGAAATTCATTTTAGTTAGATGTATTTAAAACCTAGAAATAAATAAACCACATTACACTAAGTTGGGATAAATTTAGTAAGATTAGGTTTTCTCAGAGAAAGGAAATAAAACATCTATCTTCATTAGGTGTACTAGCATTTAAACTTTAGAAAAACTTTTCCTCTTCTTAAAGATTAAATTAAGTACTTAAATTTCCCTTTCTAAATTTAACTAACACCTTATTACATTGAAATGAATTTTGATAAGTTAGATTCTTTTGTAAGATCGGTACTTAAACACTTAGATATGATATTTTTATTTAATTTAAACTCATCATGAAGATCTAAGCTAGATATGATAGACCTAACAAACACATAATCATATGATCATTTCCAGAAAGGAACTAATGGAAGGATCATTGTCCTTCCCTTTGAAACACTAAGAATTTAGATAGGAATCCTTTAAGAATGAGATAATTATCTCAACATTAGAGAAATCATTTAAGGATGATCTCTAACCTAGCCATGATCTCTAACCAAACCATGCGTAAAGAAAGATCTTCAAGGTCTTGGAAAATCCTTGTCAAACACTACAAGATATAGACCTTATACCGACGTCTAAAGCGACGAAAATACAAACAATAAAATTTGCCCCTGTCGTCGCAAAAAGCGTCGTTATTGACAACGCCATAGAAACGTCGCAATATGCATCGCTATTTGAGTCGCTATCTGCGTCGCAAATGCGACGCAGATAGCGACGCAAATAGCGACGCAACCAGTAAATTTGCGACGCTCATAGCGAGGCCAATAGCGACGCGAGCAGTAAATTTGCCACGCAAATAGCAACGGTAACAGGGAAATTTTTTTTTTGTGGCAGGGCAGTAGCACTGTGTGCTATATGAGAGCCATACAAAATAGTTTCTGCACTACTGCAGACAAAGCGCTTGCAAACAAAAAGAATGTATACTGAAATCATAAAACTGATACATGAAATAAATACATGATCGCATAAAATGTGATTGGTACAATCATAAAAGGATATCACTAATACATAGAAAATGTCTACATAGATCAGGCGACTAAAAACTAAAGGTGTGTGAGCTCCAAGGATCCAAGGGCGAGCTACAAATCCTCGTCCCCCGAAAGCTCGTCTCGCCGCAAAGGAGCATCAAACGGATTCTGCAGAAAAAGAAACAACATATCAATCCATCATACAATAATGCATTCAAATATCTCATGGTAACTACGGACAAGAAAGATGAGTGACTTACAGGGCCGCTGTGTCTATACAATCGGTCGATCAATGCATTGAGACCGTGCCTCTCTGCATATCGAGTCTCAAGGCCTTGCGGATCGCGATTTGTAATGGAGTGCTGCAAAGAAAACAAAATGCTAACTGTTAGAAACATGATTGTCAATACAAAGAATATTTCAAAAAAACAAATAAGCAAAACAAAAGAGAAACTTACAAACTCCTCCAAATATGTCCTGTGGCTGCCACTCCCAAGATGATGCACCACTCCGGCCTTGAGTCGTGCCCTCGCCGCCTCTCGCCTGCTGACTCCAACGTCCTGGCGAATCTGTAGCCTCCTCCCTCAGTCGGCGCCAGTCGTCTGCATCTAACCACTCGGGCTTTGCAGCCCCACTCTTGATTGCCTTGCATGCGTCGGATCGTCTATGTGACATGTATGCACGCATGCAATCCATCATCTAGCCCGTAGAGAATCTATCTACTGCGGCTGGCACCGGAAACTCCTCATACAAGGATACTACTATGTAGTCCTTGCTCCCCTCCGGTATGTTCTTCCAATGATCCAAGACGTTGTGCCGAAAAACTTGTTGGCACAACTCCCTCATGCGAGCCATCACCCTCCTCCCCTCATCATTCATAATAACCGCTCCTGGCCTACTATCAATTAGGTCTCCACAGCAGCACCCCCTGATCCCGATGCAGTCCCTCCCTCTGGCCCAAGTCGTGAGCGTCGAAATCGTCTGCTCGAAGCTGAAGCATCTGATCGTGCTGAAGCAGATCTAGCAGAGCGCCCTGATGAAGAACGAGACAGCTCCTGGTCTGCCATCTCTCTGAATCTCGTGAGCTGATCTGGAGACATGCGTGCCATCATGTCCTGAAACTCCTCATCGCTCATCCCTCGACTCATCCTGAAAATGTCACCTGCACAGATAAAAAATGATGTTAGAATAATCAATTTAAACTATACAAAGCATAGTAATATAAATCATTTTTGAAAAATCCCTCTTAAAATGCATATCTTATGTACCTTTATGGAAGATCTAAACAACGAATTGAATAATACAATTCTCCAAGAATGAAGTATTCTATGGTCCCATGTTAATCTCCTGACACAACTCTGCATACACTGGAAGATCGATAGACATGTCACCACAAAAGAACGAGTCTGCCTCGTTCTCAAAAAATTCTTGGACTTCTGTATTTCCATCATTGTTAGCCGATGCGGGCTCCAAACCTGCGGTGGCCTCCACCCCTTGTAATATCGACCCCTCTATTTGCATATTTTCTTCATCTATGCCTGGAACATCGCTTTGATCATATACTCTCGCACTTCGAGGAGTTGAAGGTATAACATACCACCATCGAGGTTGTCGGGGGTTTGGATAGAAGATTACCTATTCACAAACACGTACAAAGCGAGTTCAAACCATTGTGACATAAACCATGTTGTATTACAATTAGCAAGCAAATGACTCTTTGCACCTGTTCACAATGGGCCGGCAACACAAAGGTGTCGCGCAAATCCGTCCATTTTTTTTCGGAATCTATTTCGAGAAATCCAGATGGACCTCGTCGAACTGTTGCTCCAGCTCCTCCAAGTACCACTTTGAACCACTGCACATCGAATAGTATCATGGAGAAGCTACGGTAATCCACCGTAATAATACTTTGCAAGTTCCCAAAATATTCCATCTCATCCACAACCGTGTTCGGATCCATTGCTCGTCGCCGGCTCTCTTGCTCAAACCTTGTCATGACACCACAGTCCATTAAGGAGTGCATTTTGTCAATACGCTCCACGCGAAAATGCCGTCCGCGCGACCACGCTGCACTATATATTTTGTACTGTACATTCAAACACTCAAATTAGATGTAGCAAGCAAATTTAGATACGACACATTCTAAACCCCTCATTACCTTTGGACTACATCCCCTCGAGAACTCCCACTCCTCCATTGAGACCTCTGTCCCTTTGCTGGATGCTGCGGTCAAGGCTCCATGGAACCATCGTGTTGACATAAACCGCGGCATCTCCTCCATGCCTTCGGGATGTCGAATTGGTCGGTGACATGTACTGCGTCGGAATTCAGCGCGCGCTTCCTCTCGATCTTGCCTTGCAATCTGGTACTTGGCGAGCCACGTCTCCATGGAGGCATGGTGCAACATACAAAAGCGATTCACCTTCTCTTCCATTGAGGCATCCATTCTTTTTTCTACCCCATTTTCAACCACCACATCTCCAGTCAGCCTATCATCGTCCTTCAGCGTCCATAGCATTTCATTGTCTGGTTCCACCGTTGGTAGCCATTGTGAGATATGCACTAACGCCTTTGACACCAACCAACCTTCCGCCATGCTACCTTTTGGACGAGCTCGTTGTCGCACAAAGCCTTTCAGGGTTTTCATGAAGCGCTCCAGGAAGAACATTCATCGCGTATGGACAGGTCCAACAATCTCCACTTCGTCCACAAGATGCACAAGAAGGTGAACTTGTATCGTGAGCATGCTAGTGGGCAGGTATTTCTCAAAGAGACAGACCGTCTCAACTGCTCCCCGCCTTGCGGATTCAATAGAGGACGTCTTAATCTCTTTTTGTGAGATCCATTGCACCAAAGTCGACAACTTGTAAATGGCCCCGCGAATTTTTGGAGTAAGGCATCCTGCGATCGCGATCGGTAGGACAAACTGCCACAAATGAGAAAACATTATGAATAATGGCCACTTTTCAAATCGCAAAATGCCCACGCTAATTACAATCCATTCTGTTCACAAACCTGACATATCTTATGCCACTTTTAGCCCCGACAATTGGTCATCTTTAGAAAATGCGGACCTGAGAGAATGCATCATACCCGTCGGAGTGCGGATAGACTTGATTACTTGCTTCACAATGCGCTCTTCTTTGGTAGACAAAACCCAGGGAGCGCGAGGAAGCTGCACTCCCCCTTCAGCACTCGACTGTGGCCAAAGCGCCTCCATCTTACCTACCTCCTTCAAATCCATTCGTGACCCTATAGTGTCTCTCTTTCCTGTGATGTGGTCCCATAGCAAGCTGCCCACATTCTTGAAAATATGCATGGGATCCAACAAGTGGTTGACCTGTAAGTGGGTCCAATATGGCAACTCGTAGAAAATTGAGAACCGTCGCATTCCATTTGGATGTGATTTCGGGTTTACCATTTTCAGCTCATACCAACTTGTAGCGTTCATATGTGCTGGAGGTCGTCCAAGAAAACCTTCCCTAAGTTCATGATCCTCCGGCAAGAAAGCGGCGTGTCCTTGATATACCATCTTCTTCATGGTTCGTGACCTTTGGGAGTCTAACTGTGGCCCACACAATGGACATGCATGATAACCTGAGGTAACCAGACTTGTAAGGTGAGCCACGACCTAGTGAATACTTGATTGAATGAAATAAAATATAGATATTACCAGCGAGAACGGAGGTCTGGTCACCTGAGCACTCTCCCAATCCTGAAAAGTCATGCATCGTCCACATGAGAATGGCTCGAATGTTGGCTGACCGCCGACCATCGTGCCTGCTCATATCTTGCATAGTGACCCCCTCCTCCCACAAAATCTTAAGCTCATCGACTAATGGACGAAGATACACGTCCATATTTTTTACTTTGTAGCGGCCCGGGACGAGCAAGCTAAGCGTGAGATGTCCTTTCTTTGTAGAAAGCCATGGAGGGATGTTGTAGTTGACAAGCACTATAGGCCACACACTGTAAGAAGTCGAGCGCAGACCGAATGGGTTCACACCATCCATGGCGAGACTGAGCCGAAGATTCCTTGGCTCTCGCGCAAAGCCTGGGAAGGTAGAGTCAATGTGGCTCCATGCGCGCGAATCCGCTGATATTCGTTGAACTCCATCCGTGGACCTATTCTGCACATGCCACATTGTCAAGCTTGCCATGCCAGACGTGCGAAACATGTGGTTTATGCGGGGGATGAGCGGAAAGTGTCTGAGAACTTTTTGAGGGATGGTTTGCCCTCGCAAGTCCTGTCGATACCTGTGAGCACCACACTTTGGACATGTCTCCATAGTCTCGTATTCATCTCGAAACAATATGCAGTCGTTGATACATGCATGGATGTTATTGTAGTCCATGCCAAGCTTCCGTAAAACATGTCGTGCATCATCACGAGACTCATGCATGGTATTTGCAGGTGGTAATATATGATATTTCAATAACCTGAAAAAAATCATAAAACACCTTGAAAAAGCACAAATGTTTGCAATAATACTGTAAAAAAAAAAATCAATGAAGCCTATGTGCAAGGTACCTGAATAACTCAGTCACACTCGTATTGCTCCAACCATATTTTGCTTGCACACTTAAGAGTGCAAGCAATGTCTTCGACCGAGATACTCGGCACCCATCATATAATGGTATGGATGCTTCCTCTCTAAGTGGGTCAGATGTCTCAACATCCATGGGAATCAATGCATCGATCATTGCCTCCATCTCAGGCTCCAAGATTGTAGGTAGGTCGGGAAGGTTGTCTGTCTCCTCTGGCATTGACGGTATAGATGGGCCTTGCGAGTGGTGGATTGGCTCCTGCAATCCATCCATCGCACGTCCACGAACTCTTCTAATTGGCCGCAAAGGGTGCACTCCCCCTTGGGTCGAGACATCACCCCCCTGGATAGAAAATTTGCCAACAAGACCCAATCTTATTGTGTATGGTTTTCAATTAGCTTGCGAGTACAATGCATGATTAATATTAACTTCAAATTACCGTTTGTTGAAAATCCGCAATCGCCTGATCAATGATCTCAAATTGAAACTCGCCAAATCGTCGTACGTGTTCTATAGACAATCGGCGTTTTCGTCTAATTGCCAACTTGCATTGAGAGCAAGGACATGGGACACGCTGATTAAGATACGTCTCGCGGTCTTGAACAATAAGACCTTCTTCGTTTTCCATCTTATCTACATTACAGCAAACAAGGCTTAAATGGATAGCTTTATGGAGATGTACGTCAAGTTGCAAGTTGACCATAAATCTTGCATTGTACATAGTAGTTGAGAGATTTTCCGATGTTATATCTCGGCCTTGTATCATGCTCAAGGATTTGTTTGTCCCGGTAGATAATTATTCGATATTGTAAAAAACTGCACTAGAGGGCTTTGAGTATAAGTAATCCATTTTGAGCATCATTGAGGATCTCTTAGTCTAATAATAAATCAGTCTCAATAAAAAGCATCTTAGAAATGTGGTTTTTTTGTCCTAGGATCGCGTATTAAAATTAATGCCATCTATGAAATTTATCAACTATAGTAATAAAATTTATTTCAATCAATTCTACTCATAGTCATAAGACCTGAGAGAAAATATCATATACTCAATTTAAGGGATTCTTCTTCTATAACAATACTTTTGGGTTCATTTTGATGAAGTACTGTAATGTTCATTAGCTAGGGTATCATTTTCTTTTAGTCCTTCTGTTGACTAGTTGGCATGATTTCTAATTTGTTATGCCTATAAAGTTAATACAAAAACAATGAATTATGCATATCACAATTAGATCCCCTACTTGGACATTATGAAGGACATGACCAATTTTAAGCCATCTTAAAGAGTCGCAATGTACGTGGCCCATGGCAAAGCACATTGCATACCATTATCGATAAGTCTATTATCTTAAATTTCCTTCCCCTCCCTCTCCCTCTCTTTCTCTCCCTCTCTCTCCCTCTCCCTCTCTTTCTCTCTTTCTCTTTCATTTCCTCTCCTAAACAAGCAAAAAAGAAAGTGATTCAAACATTAAACAAGCAAGAGGGAGAGTGAGAGAGAGAATGCACACTCTCTCTCTCACCCTCACCCTCACCCTCTCTTTCTCTTTCTCTCCCTCTCTCATTTCCTTCCCCTCCCTCTCCCTCTCCCTCTCTTTCTCTTTCTCTTTCTCTTTCTCTTTCTCTCTCTCCCTCTCCCTCTCCCTCTCTTTCTCTCTTACTCTCTCGTTTCCTCTCCTAAACAAGCAAAAAAGAAAGTGATGTAAACATTAAACAAGCAAAAGGGAGAGGGAGAGAGAGAATGCACTCTCCCTCTCTTTCTCTTTCTCCCCCTCTCCCTCTCCCTCTCTTTCTCTTTCGCGCTCACACAAGGCATGGGGGGAGATTCACCCAATTGGTCTCTTGCTCTTGTCGTTCATGCTTTTTACCTTGTAACTTGTGCAAAAAGTAGAGTTCATTGTTCTTGGGGACCTTCCGGCATTCACTACGCGAGCATACAGCGTCCGATCTGCGCACCACTAATGAGTTATGAAAGAAGCTTGATCTAAATATTGAAAAATGTATTTTCATTGGACACTCTTTAGAGTAGAAAGACTATGATTGTTATAACCCTATCATAGGTGAGTTTAGAGTGAGTAGGGATACTATTTTTATGAGATAGGCAGTTGGTATGCATCTAGTGGTGATGCATTGGATGATGATTATGATTATGATAGTTATGTGTAGAGAGAAAAGTAAGAATCATGAAGCCTTAGTGGACTAGACTACATCTATAGTTAGTCATTGGTTTGGGAGACTAAGGAGTAGTCCTACACCTTTAGGTGCATCTACAAGTATTGCAAGTAAAGAAAAAGGAAAGAAGAAAGTGTTAGATGGTAATGATGCATCTATGTTCATTTGGGATTTGATGAAGTTTCTAGTGGTTCAAAGAGTTTGGATGATGAGCTTGGTATTCCTTTAGTCAGGACACTAGGAGTATAGAGAGCACATGGTAGTGCAAAGGATCTACTAAGTGATCCAGTGGTACACAAGTCTAGCAAGATTAGATACCCTAATAAAATATTTGGTTTTAAAGGTTATACAGCTCACCATTATGCTCATATGATAAAGATGGTTGAGGATGTTGAGCCCACTTATTTTGAGGATGCTTTTGGCCATATTCATCAGGATGATGCAGCAACAATGGATATGGAGATATGTACATTAAAAGTGTTGAGATATTTGCAATCACACCTACTTTAGTCCCTTTGTATAGGATAGCTAGGCTAGGAAGATGCAGTCCATTTTATGAAGAGAGACAAAATCCCATATGCACAGTGGATGTTAAGTGCTACTAAAGAACTCTATATAATGATGTACTTGAACTATCACTTTCACATTATGATAATGCAATAGTACTTGTCTCTTATGTCAAGCGTCTGTGTCATTGTTGTCCATACACAAGATTTTTTTAATGAGTTCAAGTCTCAATCTTGAAACCTAATTCACTTGTGTAACAGTTGTCTACATTGTCATGTCAACATGAGTTGTGTCTTTATCTTCCATCCTCCATAGCTACGGCCTTTGTCATGCTCTAGATCCCGCATCTTTAACATGGTATCAGAGCTCAGCTGAGCATGGCTTAGCTCTCCTCTACTCTCTCTCAGCTCATGGTTCCATTTCTCACCTCCATCTCTATTTGACCTTCCTTGGCAGCCATAGCCAACCTGCATCCTGCCTGCTTCAAGCTCTTGGATTTCTCTCCACAAGTCATATCTCACTGCAATTCCTTCTGGGAAAATGTTCCTCTACTTCCAGAGCTCCTCTTTAGCACCTCACACCTAAGCATTGCACACCCTAGAGCTCAGCATTTTCAATCTTCTCAACTTCTGCTTTGGGTGTCCTCCATAGCCAATAGGACCCAGCTCACTTGGAGCTTCTTGATCTCCTCATCCAGGTAGAGATAGTCGATGTTTCCTTCTGGGGATTTCTTCCTTTGCTCAGGACGCATCACTGCATCACAATACAGATTGACATTACATGCTCCGGCATTGCCTGCTTTCTTGTTTGCTGTTTAGAATTGCGCAAATTACTGGTTGTATGCTCTGTGTGATCAACATCGGCCGCGAACAGTCCTGCGACCATAGGGCTTTTGAAGAGCCATATCTAAACCTTCTTCCACTTAGAGGGATCATCAAATGCCTGCTTTTGTGTGCTGCTACATCAAAAAAACCAGTCAGGTTCAGAACCCTACTGTGGAAGCCATAGTTTTTCTACTTCAAGCTTTCATTTCACTTGAATTTCTCACTTCTCTGGAGTTAGCAAAGCCCTTGCCACTCTGATCTAATCAACTTTCCCATCAAATCATCAAGCAGGGGAGATCTTGAACATTTGGAAGAATTGAAGACCAAGCCACCATAGCCACTTTAATTCAAGCTTGTTCTTTCACTTCAAGCTCTTGCTTCTTCTCAATCAACTGAAGCATTTGTTACTCAGATCTATTGTCCCAGCATCAAATCAAGGAGGGGAAGAACCTGGAAATATTGAAGAAGGATCGACGACCCCGAACAAAGAAGATTCAAGCTGAACATTGTAATCTGCTCTTCCACTGATATATCTCAAAATTTTGAAGTTGATTTGCTATTGTTCCTGTAAGTCTAACATGGGCAAAGACTCTCCAACTTCTCAGTTCAAAGGAGTTGAGTTTCACACCTGGCAGACCCGCATCAAACTCATCCCGATGAAGAAGGGCATCTGGGCCATTACCACTGGAAAAGAAAAGAAGCCTCGTGATGCAGATCTTGCTGTAACTTGGCAAAAGAACGATGATAAGGCCCAGGCCATTATCAAACTGGAGCTAGATGACAGCTATATCCACCATGTGGATAACTGTGAGACCTCGTAGGATACATGGAAGAGACTTGACACCTTGTTTGGTGCACAGTCTAAATCATCAAAGTATGGTCTCCTGATTGAGTTTTTCAAGCTTGAAATGAAGTCCAGCACATCATTTGCCACACATCTAAACTACATGGAAGGAATTCTAACCTAACTTGCAGGAATCAAGATTAAAATGGAAGAAGATATTTGCAATGGTGTTCTACTTAAGAGTTTGCCTCCTGAATATAATAATGTATCAACAACTTTAATCAACATGCCAAATCCTGAACTTGTTGATATCTAGGCATCACTATTAGAAGAGGAAAAGAAGCTAAAAACTAAGGAAGAACCAAGTACCTCTAGCAATGAGCATGCATTATATGTTGGCAATAGATACAAAGGCAAGAAGGATAAGCTCTTCTATGACTTCTGCAAAAGGACCGGACACACCGAGAAGTTCTGCTACACAAGTAAGAGGTCCCAAAAGGCCTATCTAGTTGCAGTCCAAGAAGAAGAAGAAAATGAAGCAAAGGAAGAAGAAGAAGAAGATCACTAGGAGAAGGACAAACCTCATTAGTCCTTCTATTCAGATAGACTTTTTTAGTTTTGTGTTTCCTAGCCCTAATGTCTCAAACATAAACTTGTAAAACTCCTCAGTTATTCTTGTACTATAGCCTCTGTACACTTTGTAAGGCCCTTGCTACAGCCTCTGGATGTTCATCATGTTTGTGACACCCACACTTAGCCTTTTCTTCAACAGCCTCTGGTGTTTTGCCATGTTTATGGTGTGCCCACACTTTGCAGGTGTTGCTTTTACTAAAGCCTCTATACACTTTGTACTTTTGGTTGTGATTGAGACGAGGGGTGTTGAGATATTTGCAATCACACCTACTTTAGTCCCTTTGTATATGACAGCTAGGCTAGGAAGATGCAGTCCATTTTATGAAGAGAGACAAAATCCCATATGCACAGTGGATGTTAAGTGCTACCAAAGAACTCTATATAATGATGTACTTGAACTATCACTTTCACATGATGATAATGCAATAGTACTTATCTCTTATGTCAAGTGTCTGTGTCGTTGTTGTCCATACACAAGACTGTGTTTATGAGTTCAAGTCTCAATCTTGAAACCTAATTCACTTGTGTAACAATTGTCTACATTGTCATGTTAACATGAGTTGTGTCTTTATCTTCCATCCTCCATAGCTACCGCCTTTGTCATGCTCTAGATCCCGCATCTTTAACAAAAAGATAATAAGACTTGGGATCTAGTAATATTTCTTAAGGGCAAGAAATCTATTGGCTATAAGTGGGTCTATAAAATTTAAGCATAATGCAAATGGTTCTATTAGCAAGTATAAGGCTAGGCTGGTTGCAGAAGGATAGGTTATGAAGCAACATTCAATACACTTCCTAGGATGGCAACTGTTAGATGTGTGATTGCTTTGGAAGTAGCCAAATATTGGAGATTATAGAAAATGGATATCAAGAATACATTCTTACATGGTGAATTTTAAGAAGACATGTGTATGGATCAGCCTATAGGTTATGAGGATTTAGAGCATCCCACATATGTGTGCACGTTAAAGAAGGCGCTCTATGGGCTGAAGCAAGCGTCTAGAGCATGGTTTGATAAGATCATAGAGTATCTTATCAACATTGGCTTTTATGTTTTTGATATTGATCACTCACTTTATGTGAGAAAGGGAGATACATCTTGGTTATCTTAGTCATATATGTGGATGACTTGATTATTATAGGTGACAATGATAATGGGATTGTTGAAGTCAAATAACTTTTGAAGAAGAAGTTTAAGATGAAGGATTTGGATGAGCTAAAGCACTTTCTTAGTATTGAAGTGATTAAATGTGATGATGGTATATGACTTATCAAAGGTAGTATGGCTTGGATATGTTGTCCAAGTATGGTATGACAGTGTTTAAGTCTCTTTCAATGTCATTAGAGAAAAATGTGAAGTTAAGTACTAATGCTGGGGATGAGATAGAAGACCTTACTATGTTTAGGAGAATAGTAGAGATTTTGATTTACATGAATATCACAAGGCGGAGCTATACCATTAGGCTTGTTAGTCAATTTATACAGATGCTTAGAAAGCTTCATTTGGATGCAGTTAAATGCATATTGAGGTATATGAAGTCCACTTTGCATCATGGAATTTTTTATGAGGTCGGTAAGGATATACAAGTGTTTAGATACATAGATGAAGATTGTGGTGATAGCACATAAGATCTATTAAAAAAAATTCACAATTTTCCTTAGAAGTGAAGTAGAAAAAAGCAACCTACAGTTGCTTTATCAAGTATAGAGGTGGCGGTATGGTGGTAGCATGTGAGGTGGTATGGTTGCAAAAGTTATTGGGTAATTTGGATATGCATGGAGATTGTCCAGTTGTCATTCAACTATGACAACATGAGTAGCATACAATTAGCTAGGGACCTAGTGTTCCATGCTAGGACAAAACACATTGAGGTGCATTATTACTTTGTGAGAGCAAAGATACTTGTAGGAGAGATTGACTTAGTATATGTTAGCATACAAGATTAGATAGCTGACATTCTCACAAAGGCATTGGGTGTAGAGAAGGTTCAAATTTTTTGAAGCTTACTTGGAGTTGTAGAGATATAGTTGAGCTTGAGGAAGAGTGTTGAGATGGAAATGTCAACATTTGTGGATATTGATGATGGACTGCCTAGTTAGATGGATCCACATTTCTATACTTAGCACGTGGGTCGTCCTTACAATCCTCACATATCCACTGACTTATCACTTATTATATTTAGTTTGTTGCACCTACCTACAACTGGCATAGTTATAGTGCTAGTCAATTAGTATAGTTAGATATGCACTGTTTGACTTAGTAGGACACTTTTCTTTATATTGTATCTTATCTTATCTATACTTTGTTTACATTGTATTATGTGTGAAAGAAGAAGAAAAAAATAGGAAGAAGACATTTTGATCTCCATCTCTCTTCTTGTGTTTTTGAGTGAGCTTTCTCTTTGTGTGTGTTTGGCATAGTAGCTCAGCAAGCCCCCACCATGTGATTCGTGGACAGATTCCTTTAAGGGAAAGAGAATATAAGATCCCATGTTCCCCCTTCACAATGTGTAGATGGAGGCTCAAAGAGGGAAGGGGGAATTACCATAAGGTTTAAAAAATTTAAATTTTGTTTTTTAGTGAAAAAAACTACCATAAGGTTTAAAAAATCTGTATGTTGTACACGAAGTATCATGCTAGCCTTATGTAATTTTTGTAGCTTCTCAAATAGTTTGTCCCTTAGCTCAAAAGGTATATGTCTCACTTTTTGTCAAACAAGATTAGCTCTTCTGCTTCTCCTGCGAGCCTTGCTTGAAACATGTCTTTGTCTCTTTCTTTGGCTGCCTTAGCTCTCATATCTCTTTTTGATAACCGGCCACTTGGTACCGAGTCCTTTCTAGTGAAAGGCTACAAATGTCTCTCTTTCTGCTTCAAATTCAGCCATTGTTGTTTTCTTTTCTTCGTTAGCTCTCTCTAGCTGAGAGAGGAGCTCTTTAATGTATTCATCGTAGCCCACTGATGGTGGCATTGCTTTAGGAATGGACATTGCAGATGCCTATGCTTTTAGCTTCTTTGGGTCTTATCTTGATTTGGCATCTACAGCAGCTGCCAGTTTTTTTGTTCCAGTTGTCAAGGCTCCTCCACTTAAATTTGGGGCTACTTCTTGAGCCTTATTTACTAGAAATTGCACCCACACATGAGATTTCTCCCATCCATCATGGTTGAGGTGCCTTGGGTGGATGTGGTGGCTAGGGTATAAGGCACAAGAACAACTGGGATTGGATATAACGTACTCTTGCCCTTGCCTTCTGTGTGCTGTAGCTTCTGGCACTTGGGCACTAGTGCTTGGACCTTCTTCTCCTTGTGGGCTCATGATAGCCAACTCCTCCTACCTAGAGGGTTGCTCTACCAACATGCATATTGCTAGAGCCATATCTTCATCTCCCTTTGTTGTGTGCCTCTTTTTTAGCTCTCTTATTTCTTTTCTAGAGCCATATCTTCATCTCCCTTTCATTATAGGTTGTGTGCCTCTTTTTCAGCTCTCTTATTTCTTTCCTCTTCGGTACTCTTAGAATCTTCTTGGATCTTTTGTAGTTCGGCTTCTTCTTTCCTTTGTCTCTCTTCTTCAGCCTTCTTTGACTCTTTTTGTGCCTTCTGCAAGTTGGCCTTCTCTTTTTCTGTCATTCTCTCCTTGGTTTCTGGCTGCTGCTGCTTCTAGGGAGTCTTCTTTGTTGGCTTTTTAAGCCTCCTTGGCTAGATTGTGTCCATATTCTTCCTTCTTGCTTACTGTTCTCTTGTTGGACTGTTCTTGCTTCTTAGGCAGTGTCCTCTCAGGTGTCTCTCCTACTTTTTCTTCATCTACCACCTCTCCCATTTTCTCCTGGATGAGGGCCGTTAGTACTCCATCGAACCCTATGAAGGAAGATTTTGAAGTAGGTTTCTTTCTTTCTGTTCCAGCTTGTACTGGGGATTCTTCACCAAGGTTGGCTTGCTCCCTAAGGCTAGTGCTCTGCAAGATTAGTCTATTGTCTTCCTCACATAGCCATTCCAGTCAATCTCATCAGGCAAATGGGCTGTCAGGCTTTCCAACAGAGGCACTCCAATCTTGTGCATGAGCGAGTTGCACCTATGGCTTGAAAACAACATATGGATGACCTTAGCTTGGAGTCTCACTTCAAGATCAAGGATATCCAGAATGCTGATGCCATTGTTTGTTAGGACTTGGTCCTTGTTCATGTTGAGCATGGCATAGACTTTTATTTTTGGTCTCCTCTCCACCTTGGGTGCTAACCCTAGTGCCTTCTCTACCAAGGTCTTACTCAGCTCTACATGCACCTATTTGGCCTCTTTTCCTCTATCCATTGTCATAGTTCCACATGCTCTATTAGAGTCGTAGGTTCTCAAGAACTCTACGCATCGATTGTAGTTGGCCTCTTGCCCAAACTTCTCAATGTACTTTGTGAGGTTGCATTGTTCTATGATTCTTTTGGGCTACTTCCTCCTCGGCCACCACCTTGTCAACATTATGGATGGTCCTAAACTTCAATTGATTGTAGGCCCGATTCTTGAGGGCGATGCCGTATCGTCTTCTCTCTTCTTCCATGAACGAAAGTTAATAGGTGTGGTCTTGTTGTCCTGTCATTTCTAGCTCCTGTCATAGCACAACAAGCTTCCATTAGTTTATTTGCCAAATTGTTTTCTCCACAAGAAGACATAGGGATTGCCACACAATTTTCACTTTAAGGAATTCATTTATTCCAAGCAAGCATTTCATCCTTATTCTTTTTAAGCATAACATCAATTTTCTCTTTTTTTTGCTTTTAGGTTTTAGTTTTAAGGCTCTCTTGTTGTTTCTTTTCCTTTTTGTACTTGTATGTTTGCTTTTAGGTGTTTTTTTTGTTTGGTGTTTTGAATGCCAATTGGTTTCCACCTTATGCCCTCCCCCTCAGGAATGATGTAATTCCTTCCAAAGATTATAGGTTGAAGGGTTAGGGGCATTCAACACATGCTCAGGGTCCTTTGCTTCCACATGAGCCAAGCGTAGAAGTGCGAGTTGTACTCCAAGTTAGCATAGCGGTCCATATTGAAAGGTCGTATGGCTACTTGAGTAATGTAGGTGAGAACATCTGTTAAGAAGTCACTAGAGTCAATTCCACTGGCAATGTGTAGCTCTTTCTTAGTAAGGATGAGATCTAAATAGGGGTGGTCATGACATGCTCTTCTAGAGGTCGGTTGTGAGTAATGGCCAATACCTTATAGGAGGTGGGAGCTACAGAAGTTGGGTCATACTCAGAGGTTTTGATTCCACATCTCTGCTCAACATTGGTCATGATTTGGCAACCCTTTTAATCCCATTGAAGTTGAAGAGCATACCATTTTTGCAAGAAATAGGAGTCGTTATCGACTAGGGTTTTCAACTCTTGAATTTCCTAGTTTGTGGTAGTAGAGACCATACTCTTGTCATAAGATGCAATGAGTTGTTGTTTGTGTACTTGCTCATGAGAAATTTCATTGGACATTAATGCTTCAGCTACCATGGGGACCTTAACAAACATGAATTCTGATTCCTCCTAGGTGCAAGGTAGTGTATATGTACTTTTGTTGCTAAAGGCTCTTCTAAAATACCTAAGTCTAATCACTCATAGCTTTTAGCAAGCATGGTAAATGTAGCATTCAAACATCTGTGGGATCTTTCGCTCAACTGCCAAGACCCACGGACCACTTATTGTTTCAAGCGTTCCAAGCGAGCTCTAATGGCTACCTCTCACATAGCCGATGTGCCCTCAATCCTACGAGTGTAGCGATCTTACCTTGATGTTGATATGAGTTCCCTCCTCTCTTCCACACTCCAGTACCTCCACGATCCTAGATGCTGGCTCAAGCATGCTCAAGCCTCCTCCTTCTCCAAGCTCCAACTGCCATAGCCGTGCGCACAAAAGAAGGAAAGAGAAGAGAAGAGAAGAGGAGATGGTGAAGAGCTTCACTCCCTTGATCCCTCACTTCCACTCACTCCCTCCCTCACTCTGACTATCACTCCCTCTCTCAAGAGCACACACAAGCAAGGAGAGGAGAAGAAGAGAAGAGCTCTTGTTGGGCACACACCAAAGAATGAGCTTCCATTCACTTTTTGAACTTTATATATACAAACCCTAAAACTTTTCTGTATTCTTCCTCCAGTTTCTCCTTTTCTTCCTGCTCCTCTCTTTTTCTCTTTTTAGCCTCCTGTTTTGACGCCTTTTTAGCCCTCTTGACTTGCTCTGTTGTTTCTTCTTCTTCCTACTTCCTCTTCTTCTCCCTCTTCTCGGCCTCTTGAGGGATTGTTCTTTTGCTTTTTCCAAATCCTCCTTCTCCTTCCTACGGCCTTCATCCGGTTTCTTTTTCTTCTGCGCTGTCTTCTTCTTGGTTTCCTTGACCTGCTTTTTGCTTGATTGCTCTTCTTGCCCCTGTCCTTCCTTATCGGTCTCAGTCCTGTTGTTGATGGACCTCTGTTGGTACTGATGAGGGGGTGACTTGTCGGGCGTTTCCCCTTCCCCATCTTCTGCATCCTGCGTCTCTTTCACGGCCTCCTGGATGAGTGCTGTTAAGATGCTTCCATAGGCGATGAATGAGGCCTTGGACAAGGCCTTCTTTCTTTCTGTGGCCTTAGATGCTGGAGACTCTCCTCCTGCAGGCGCGCTTCCTAAAGCCAGCGCTTTAGCCGTGTGATCGATAGTTTTACACACATAGCCGTTCCAATCGACTTCATGCAGGGTATGAGCTGCTACATTCTCCAGCACAGGCACATTGATTCGGTGCATCAATGCGTTGTAGCACTGGCTGGAGAAGAGTGTGTGTACCAGTTTTTCTTGCAATCTGGTTTATGCATTAGGGATATCTTGAATGCTGATGTTGTCATTTGTCAGCACGTCCTTCTTTCTTATCCCCAGCATGGTGTACACATCTCTCTTCTGCTTCTTTTCTATTTTCGGTTCTAGTCCCAGCGTCTTTTTCACCAAGGTGGGGGGGTTAAGTGAACCAGCACCACTTGCTTGGCATTTTGTCCCCTTCCTATTGTGATGGTGCTGCACTCGTTGTCGGGGTCGTAAGACCTGAGAGATTCCACACACTTTGTGTGGTCGGGTTCTTGTGCGAATCTTTCCAGGTACTTGGTGAAGTTGCATTTTTCAACGACTCTCCTGGCCGCCTCCTCCTTGGCCACCAATCCTTCTATGTTGTGAATGGTTTGGAATTTTAGTTGGTTGTAGGCGCGGCTCTCGAGGGTGATGTTGTACTGTGCTCTCTCCTCTTCTATGAATGGAAGCCGATGGGCACGGTCTTGCTGCGACATTTTTCGTTCCTATCATGAACCCCAGTTTCCATTAGTTCTTCCAAATTGACAATACAAAAACATCATAGACCAAAAAGGAAAGACTTTATGTG
Organism: Lygodium microphyllum; assembly: GCF_053477565.2. Classification (NCBI taxonomy): domain Eukaryota; kingdom Viridiplantae; phylum Streptophyta; class Polypodiopsida; order Schizaeales; family Lygodiaceae; genus Lygodium; species Lygodium microphyllum. The sequence continues at coordinate 5,183,783 of NC_141149.1, read as the reverse complement.
TTTATTGAATGGAAGCCTTAGAATCCTATCCAATGTGGAGCCCCCCTTTTCAGCTTTAACTTTTTGCCTTTTATTTTAAAGTTCTCTTGAAATTTTTCTACCTCGCTTGTTGCCTACGCACTTATGCATTTTGCTTGACTCCCACTGATTTTAATTGATCTCTTGATTCACCTTACTCCCCTTCCCCTCCCAGCTTGAGAAGAACCCTTACTAGGATTGAAGGTGTGGGAGGTTGAGGACCTTGGAATGGGTCCTAGGAGTTATCGGTGTAGGAACCAAGTGTAAAAATCGAGGTTGTACTCTAACTGAGCTGTGCGATCGAGATCAAAAGGGCGAGTGCCAACGTGCGTTATGTAAGTGAGAATATCTATTAGGAAGTCATCGGAGGCACCACAGCTAGCAATGTGTAGCTCCTCCTCAGTCAGTAGGTGATCGAGGTAAGGATGTGCCTTGATGTGCTCTTCCAGGGGGTGGTTGCAAAGAGTGGTCAACACTTTGTACGAGGTTGGCGCGATATAAGTGGGGTCGTACTCCGTTGTTTTGATTACGCGGCGCTGCTTCATGTTGGTCATGACTCGGCATCCCTCTACTTCCCATTGCAACCTAGGAGTGTACCATTGCTGCAAGAATGGGGATTCAGTCGCAGCAAGTTGGGATAATTCTGTAATTTCTTGGTCGGTGATGGCCGAAGTGGTTTGCTTATCGTATGACATTATGAGGCGCTGTTTGAGGGCCTGCTCTTTAGAGACCTCGCTGTTGAGCAATACAGTAGCGGAGTTTGCTACCTTTGTGAATGCAAGTTCAAACGTCTCCCAAGAACAAGGCATGGTGCGAATTTTGGTTGCAAAAGGCTTGGGCAACAAGCCTAAGTCCAAGCGATCATAGCTCAGAGCTAGCTCTCTGAAGGTGGCATCGAGCCGTCTAATGCAATCAACCATGTCATCCCCTGTATCGTCGACTAGATCTGAGGCCACTATAAAAAATGACTTCCGCTCGTAGGAGGGTTGAAGAACTGCCGGTGGTTGGGGTTTGATGGTACTAGAGCCTTTGACAGCGAATAGTTGTGGTTGCGAGTGTGCCTTAGGTTGTGGTTGGGCTTCTTGGCTTAGGGTTGGGGGAGCAGCAGCTACTTTTGATGGACTGCTGCCTTCAACGTGGATCATTGTAGTTGGATGGACTCTAGTGGGTGATGGGTCATGTGATGGTGTCTGTCTTTTGGGCCGGTAGGCTTGTTCGAGTCTTTCGGGCATATGTGTAGATGGGCTTGATGGATGTGGTCCTGGGGAGCACTGCGGCTCGTGGTTTTGAGGTTTGATGGGGCTAGGGGTGATCAAGCTCGGGGGTAGCATACGAATGGTGGTCTTGGCTAGGTGGGTTTTAGGGATATACAACTAGGTGTTTCCCTCATAGTAGCCTTGTGCGTGCAGGAAAGCTTTGGAGACCCACTTGTGTCGGATCATGCCCTGATTTGGAGACCCACCTTGCACATGCAGGAGAGCTTTGGAGACCCACCTGCGTCGGATCATGCCCTGATTTCTATAACTGTGCCTTGGTGTCCTAGGTTTAGAGCTATGGGTCTTATGAGGTCGTGTGTGATGACTCCTAGGCGGCGGTTGTGGCTGTTTAGGCCTCCATTGGAAACTATGCTGTTGAGCCTTAGCTTTTGTCACCACAAGTAGTGGTTCTTGAGTGGTGGTGGGGGGCGGCCGGGCACTACCCTTCTCCTTAGATTCAGATGCTAATAGTTCTATCGGTCATGCGGACTGTTCTATCACGTCACCCTTGTTGAAAGGTGTATCAATGCGGATGTTGCCTATGGCGAGGTGAATGTGTTGCGACTCATAATCAGCGTGGCAACATGTTTGCTTCTTGAAGGTTTGCCCTAGCAGTGTCTCCGTCCCTGTGTCCTTGGTGTTTGGCAGCACATAGAAGATCATTGGTACAGTTTCAGTCTCGATAGAAACAGTGGCCCTGCATTTGCCGAGGAGTGCATAGGAGCAGCCCCCTATGGATTTAACTAGGTGTTAGTGGGTTGTAGTGGTGGTTTGCCAAGTTGGGTCCAATGATCGTGAGTTAGGACATTGAATTCCACTCCCTCATCAATTAAGGCATTGAAGATGCATGTCCACTTGGCAGTGACCGTGATGTGCAGGTATGCAGGTTCCACGATTTCCTCATCTGCGCTATCGATTTCGGTGATGGTAGCTACACGGACGTTGACTGGTGGTTCCAACATTGGTGGTTCATGCAAAGGATGCGCAGGGGGATAGTTTATTTGGCCTGAGAATACTATGCAGCAGGGCTGATGGGTCCCATGAAGTCGATCCCCCATTTTTCAAGGGGTTGTCGTGCAATGACTGGGGTCAACTCCATCTGATCCTTGCGAATTGGGACCTTTGTCCGTGACATTCGTCACAATGCTTAACAAATCGCGCGGCATCACAAAATAGTGTTGGCCACCATAGTTGAGATTGCAACACCTTGCAGGTGGTTGTGTCTCCGCAAAAGTGTCCACCAGCAATCCCACTGTGTGCCTCCGAGAGCACGTCGTGCATCTCATGTTCGCACACGCATCTCCGCATCAATCCATCTTGCCCTAAGCAATATAGCTGGCTTGCTATCAACTGGTAGGGCTGGATTTTGAGAATAAGTCACCTCAGTCTTGCCTTCTCTATTGGTTGTTCATGCAGTCCGTGCTCAAGCAGTTGGACTATGTCATCTGCCTAGTATGGTGTTAAATCGGCCTTGAATAACCCCCTCCCATTGTTTGGCAAGGTTAAAGAGGTGGGCATCTGGCAATTCATCGGCAATGCCTTCTCCAGCGGATTCCCTTGTGAGGATGCGTGACATATGATCAGCCACATAGTGTTGTTTCCCCTTCCGTACAACCACAGAGAAGTCAAACTCCAAAAGAAGAAGGAGCCACCGAGCTATGCGTCTTGTAGCACAAGGTTTATTCACTAGGTATAGCAAGGCTTGATGGTCTACAAAGAAGGTAAAGGGCGTAGCCAATAGATAATGCCAGAACTTCTTTACAGCAAACACCATGGCCAAGCCCTCTCTATCGGTCATTGAGTAATTCATTTCCGTCTCTCTCAGCTGTCGGCAAAGCTCACTAGAAAATCTAGTTGGCACAACACTGCCCCAACAGCGTGGAAGGTTATGGTCCAATCCGGGGCTCGTAGAATTGGTGTTGTGGTTAGAGCCTTCTTCAACTCTTCATATGTGCATTGGCACGCTTCAGTCCATTCGAAGACAATTAGCAGTTTGTATAGCGGTCTTGCTATCAATGCGTAATTCAACACAAACCATTGATAGTATCCCGTATGGCCTAAGAAGCATTGAATTCCCTTGTAGTTGGTTGGGGGAGGAAGGTCGACAGTAGCCTTGACCTTCGAGAAGTCAGTGGCAATGCCATTCTTTGACATCACATGGCCGAGGATGCATCCATGTTTTACCCAAAATTGGCATTTCAAGGGATTCAAGGAGAGATGATATAGGCAACACCGATCAAAGACTGCTTGGAGTTTGTTCAAGTGTTTCCTCCAGGTCGAGTGAACGCAGAGGTCATCGACAAAAACTTCTAACTCCTTGCGAAGCATGTCTTTAAATATGGTGCACATGAGACGTTGGAAGGTGGCACGGGCATTAGTCAATCCGAAAGGCATGACTATGTACACAAAGACGCCCCACTTGATGGTGAAGGCAGTCTTATGCTTGTCGGCAAGATGCACTTGCACCTGGTTGTATCCTGAGAAGCCGTCTAGAAAACTGTAGGCCTCCTTGCCTGCCACTCTTTCAAGCATGTGCTCGATGTATGGTAATGGATAGTTATCCTGAAAGGGAGCGACGGATCGAAGGTTGGACTTGAGAGCTATGGTGGGAGAGCAAGAGCAAGAAAGGGAGAGACTAGAAATGGGAACTCCAACAGTCACAATGTGTGATCGGGGACTTCCTTTATTCAAATTGTCACTAAAAGAATAAAGAATAAAGTGACCGTGACGGGTGCTCGCCATCTGCAGTGTGCAGTGGTGGTGACTGTCAATGTAGTAATACACGGGCGGCTAGGCAGAGGCACCTTTATCCCCAACAACCTCCCACTTAAAGGCAAATCTGCCCCAGTGAGGAGTGAAAATAAAAGAAATAAAGACAGTACAACATGTACACATGTACAATAGGATGAGGAAAGATGTCATCTCATCCCACGCCCATCAACCTCCTGAGGAAGGCAAAGCACTTTGTAGAGAGGCTTTTCGTGAGCAGATCTGTAGGATTCTGGTCCGTCAAGATCTTGACAAGATCAATAGACTTGTCCTCAATGACCCCACGTATGAAGTGATACCTCACCTCAATGTATTTGGCCTTCGCATGATGGCAGACTGTGGATTCTTAGCTAACTGAATAGCACTCATAGAATCCGAATGCAATGTAGGGATAGCATCAATACCAAGGTCAGCAACTAAACGACCCAACCAAATGTCCTCCTTGCAAGCCTCAGTGACTGCAACATACTCGGCCTCTGTAGTAGAAAGGATCGTGCATTTCTGCACCCTGGACATCCAAGAAACAGCACCTCCAGCATAGGTGAATACATAGCTAGAAGTGGACTTCCTACTATCTGCATGTCCTGCATAATCAGAGTCAGTGTACCCCATGACTCCTGTATCCTAGCTGCCATAGCATATGCACATATCTGAAATGTCCTTCAAGTACCTCATGATACCCTTCACGACATCCCAATGTTTCTTGCTAGGTATAGCCATATAGCGTGCCACAACACCAATTGCAAAGGCAATATCTGGATGAGTGGCTATCATGGCATACATAAGAATGCCCACTGCGGATGTATAGGGAATCTTTGACATCTCGGCCTTTTGCTCTTCTGTCTGTAGACAATCAGCCTATGATACCTTCACATAAGAAGGCAATGGATATCCAATAGGCTTTATGTCCTGCATGCGGAAGCGCTCAAGGACTTTATGAATGTACTCCCTCTGTGACAAGTAGAGGAGTCCCTGATGCCTGTCGCGTCTAATGCACAAACCAAGTATGTGAGCGGCCTGTCCCAAATCTTTCATCTCAAAGCTCTTCTTGAGCTGAGCCTTAAGAGCATCTAGCTCATCATGAGCTTTCCCTGCTATGAGCATATCATCCACATAGAGTACCAAAATTAATAAAGAACCATCACGGGCTTTCTTCGTGTAAAGACATGGATCCATAGCACTCCGGCTGTAGCCCTGTGACTGCATAAAGGCATCAAACTTATGATACCACTCCCTAGGTGCCTGTTTCAAGCCATAAAGACTTTTCTTCAATTTGCACACTAGGTGCTCCCTGACAGGTTCTGCAAAGCCCTTAGGCTGCTCCATATAAATCTCATCATGCAAGTCCCCATGTAAGAAAGCCGTCTTGACATCCATCTGGTATAAATCCAAGTCGAGGTGAGCAACCAAAGCCAAGACTAATCGCAGGGTGGTCATCTTAACCACAAGAGAAAATACCTCATCAAAGTCAACACCATGCTCCTGCTTAAAACCCTTTGCAAGCAATCTAGCCTTGTATGCCGGCTTGGGGTGTCGAGAGGTACTTTTTAGCTTGTACACCCACTTGCATGGCAAAGCCTTCTTGCCCGTAGGCAAGGAAATCAAATTCGAAGTGTTATTCTTATGAAGGGAGTCTATCTCAGACTGCATAACCCTCTCACAGGAGTGACTCTCACCCCTGCGCATAGCCTCATCATAAGTGAAAGGCTCTCCTGCATCTGTAACCAAGACATAATGCATCGAGGGCTAAAATCTATCAGGTGGATGTCTGTCTCTAGTAGACCGTCTCACGATAGGCTCTGCTGCTTGCCCAGCTGCCTGTCCAATGCCCTAACTATGAGCATCTGCTGCAGCTATAGGCTGTCCAACTGGCTGTGTGGGAGCTCTCAGCTCCTCTTGAAATATGACCTTGCGAATCTCAATAAATCTCTCAGGATGCCTATGCATTTTGTCTTCATGGAAGACTACATCATGATTGTGGATCTCAGAGATGGTAACCCATCTCGCCTGCATTCCCATAACCAAGGAAAATGCATTTGACACTCTTGGGATCCAGCTTACTTCTCTTACCCCTTGGCACATGGCAAAATGCCTCACATCCAAAGACACAAAGATATGCATAAGAGGGAGGTTTTCTAGTCCATACCTCCTCTGCAACCTGGAAATCCAAACCACTAGAGGGTGATCTGTTTATGACATGCACAAATGTACTAACTCCCTCAGCCCAAAAGCTCTGTGGTAGGCCTACATGGCTAAGCATACTGCGTACATGCTCCTGGATGGTTCTATTCATCCGCTCAGCCAAACCATTCTGGGGGGGTGTAGGGGGCGGTCAATTGATGCTTTTACCCCTCTCATCACATAACTGCTCAAAAGCACGTGAGACATATTCACCCCCATTATCTGTCCTTAGGCATTTTAGCCTATACCCAGAGTGTTTCTCCATCAATGCAAGCCATCTCTGAAACATAGCCAAGACATCGGATTTCACCTTAATGGGATAAGCCCAAACTTTCCGTGAAAAATCATCTATGAATGTAACAAAATACTTTGCACCACCCATAGACTTACAAGGCATGGGCCCATAGACATCCGAATGTACCAATGCCAAGGGCTCACTCATGCATGGCCTACCAGACTTCCTATGCGTAGATCTAGTCTGCCTGCCATAAAGACAATGCTCACATGAATCAAAACATGCATAATCAAGGGGCAATAAGTACTGCAAACTAGAAAGAATTTTCAGTCCCTTTAAAGACATATGGCCCAAACGGGCATGCCAAAGAGATACATGTGGGATAGAACCCACAGACAAAACATGATCAAGGGAAGAAGCTGATACAATCAAGGGGTAGAGACTGCCAGCCTTGGAGCCTCTCGCAATCACAAGTCTGCCCACGAGTGATCTTCCATACTGAGTCTCCAAAACATACATGATATCCTGCTTCATCAAGCTCTCCAGCTGACATGTGATTGCATGTCAAAGTAGGTACATGACGTACATCATCCTGCATAACAAAACTACTGCCAGAAGAAAACTGTAGCCTAACATCACCAATGCCCACAATATCAAGAGAGCTGTCATCACCCAAGCGCACAGAACCCGAAACAGTACAGTATGAATGAAACCACTCTCGGCAATGTGTCACATGAAAGGATGCACCTGAGTCCAAGAGCCAACACTATGCATACATAGAGTGTATCTTTGTCACCTGCGAAGCATTAGAAGAAGCTGCTAGGATATAATCATCATCATCAACATTCTCAGACTGCATAACATTGATCTCTTCAATTTTAACACTGGACTTTGTAGGTACTATGCTGCGATCAGAAGAGATGACGATTTCGATCGAATCTTCCTAGTCAGGCAATCATCCCCTGCATAAACTTGCAGATCCTGGCTAAGGCACCAAGGGAAGTGATTGGCATACTTGGGGTGAGCGGTAGGTTCTTCGATGATGCGATCAAATCGAATCTTTGCGGGTCTCTCTCTCTCTCTCTCTCTCTCACTGCAATGGTTGCAAATGAGCTCTCCCTTGGCCTCCTGACCCTTAAACCCCTGGTCTTTGACACTCTCAATCATTCACTTGCCGACATTAAGCATCCCAAGCTAGCTTTTTGCCATTTTTTGCATGCTTTATGCCTTGTTTTGCCCTGTTTGCAACAGTTTACCCTACCCTTTTTCGATTCGATTTCCTAATGCTATCCTACACTAAATGCAATGAGAATCAAAAGCAACAAACTGACATGATTTCTCCCTATTTTCCAATCATCAAACAAACAAACCAACCCAAAATACTTACTTGTTTCCAAGATCAAAACACCCAACATTCCTACCTATCTCAAGCTCTGTTTCGGGGGAGAATCCCTTACTTCGATGCTTGATATGGGGCGCGCAAGTGCTCAAGCTTGAATCCGTGGTCTCGGCAATGAAACCAAAATGTGGGAGCTTTAGCTCAACCGCCAAGACCTATGGATTGCTTATTGTTTCAAGCGTTCCAAGCGAGCTCTAATGGCTACCTCTCACATAGCCGACGCACCCTCGATCCTACGAGTGTAGTGAGCTTACCTTGATGCCGATATGAGTTGCCTCCTCTCTTCCACACTTTGGTAGCTCCACGATCCTAGATGCTAGCTCAAGCATGCTCAAGCCTCCTCCTTCTCCAAGCTCCAACCGCCATAGTTGTGGGCACAAAAGAAGGAAAGAGAAGAGAAGAGAAGAGGAGATGGTGAAGAGCTTTACCCCCTTGATCCCTCACTATCACTCCCTCACTCAAGAGCACACACAAGCAAGGAGAGGAGAAGAAGAGAAGAGATCTTGTTGGGCACACACCAAAGAATGAGCTTCCATTCACTTTTTGAACTTTATATATACAAAACCTAAAACTCCATGGGCACCCATCCTTTTTTACATGACTGGCCATTGTGGCAAGGTCCCTTTTTCTAATTCCCTCTTTTTGCTTAATGCCCTAGGCCTATATTCGACTATTCTTTTACAGGTGGCACAGGAGGGAGCCTGACGCTCTTTTACAAGAGTTTTTGGAGTTTTTGAGGCACCTTTTATTTAAAACTATGCTTTTGGCCCCGGCTTGGCTTTGGAGCCCGCCTGCATGTCCTTGCGCCTTTTTCATCTTCTTTCTGCTTTTTTATTCGTCCTTCCGCCTTCTCGGCTTGGGGTTAACAACATCAAACAAAAGCGACCAAGTCATCCCCTATATTCTCAGCTAAGTCAAAGGCAAAAGTAAGGATGGATCATTGCTCATAAGAGGGTTTAAGACCTGCAAGAGGTTGGGGTTTGATTGGACTAGAAAGCTTAAGGACTAGTGTCTATGACTTTGGTTGATCTTGAGGGTGCAGTTTAGGCTCTAATATGATAGTGTGGTTTGCAATGCTTGATGTTGTGTTGTTCGATGATTGTGAGGCCCTTGGGACACTAACAGTGCTGGGGTGAGGTAGTTTGGAAGCAGCAAGTTGCGGTTTTTGTCAGTAGACTTGTTGAGGCTCTATAACCTTAGCGGTTTTGGGCTCTATAGGCTTTGTAACTTGAGTCTCCTATGGTTTCAACTCCTTAACTATTGTGTAGTCTTGTGCAAATAAGTTCAAGTGTAGCGCTTGAGTGGTGCCCTTGGACATCTTGGCTTTAGGTACCCATATCCAAACATTGCTCTCATAATAGCCTTGCACTTGCAATAGGGTTTTGTGGATCCATCATGAGGCTTGATCGTTCATCTATGCCTGTAATGTCTTCTTTGCCTCCTAGGCCTCAAGTATGAGCTTTTAGCAATGCGAGGTTGTGTTTTCTTATTTCTAGGTGGTAGTCCTTGTTTTTTGGGCACCCATTGAAACTTGGGTTCATTGGCCTTGGTTACACACTCGGCGGTTTGCAGGTGTTGAGGCTTGGCAGGTTGTGACAAGTCACGACCCCCCTCCTTAGACTGGGTTGTAGGTTCATCTATTGGTGGCTTTACAGACTTTTATGGGGCCACACTGCCCTTGCTGAAAGTTGTCACTATGTGTACATTGATGAGTCAAGGTAAATGCGCTGTGACTCATAATCGACAATGCAATGTGCTTGCTTGTTAAATGGGCATCCAATAGCAATTTATTACTAGCATCCTTTCAGTTTGGAAACGCATAAAAGACCATGGGCATGCTCTCAAACTCAATAGAGATTGCAACTTTGCACTTTTCCAAAAGCGTGTATAATTGACCCCAAAATGGGCTGAGTTTAGTGTTTGTGGGTTGTAGTTCTGGTCAAGCAATGAGAGTCCAATGATTGTGAGTTAAGATATTAAAGTTGGACCCCTCATCAATCAATGCATCGAAATTATGTGGTTGTTGGGCACTGACCATTACTCATAGGTAAGCGGGTCCTACTTCTTCCTCATCTTTGTCCTCAATCTCTGTAATTGTGGCAACTCACACATTCACATGGGACTCTAGTAGTGGAGGCTCGTGTAGTGGATGCGTAGGAGGATAGTACTTCTTTATGCAGCTACCATTGAAGAAGTCTATGCCCTCTTCGTCTAGGGTCTCAAGCTCTACATTGTTGGTTCTGCTGATGGTACAGACTTTGAAAGGGCCTAATCCCTTAAACTTCATCTTTTGCTTATGGCCTTTTACTGAGTATAACAATACTAGGTCACCCTGGTCAAAGTCTCACTACCTGACATGCTTATCAAACCATTTCTTATGTCGTGACTTTTCACAAATTAGTGCATGGGTAGTTAGAATTCGAGTCTCTGATGGGTGTTCTAGCTCAACTAGGCATTCTATCCATGCCTCCTTTCCATCCCATCTCTATTGCATAGCTACTCTCAAGCTAGGGACAAAGAATTCTGCTGATAGAATGGCTTCAATGCCATAGGTCAACTTAAAGGGATTCTGCCCCATAGTTGTTTGATAGGCTGTTCGATAGGCCCATAATGCCGCCATTAGCTTGTTGTCCCAGTCACTAGATGAAGTAGAGACTATCTTGGTTAGGATGTTCACCAAGATCTTATTTGTGGATTCAGTGTGGCTGCTTGCTTGAGGGTAGTAGGGTGAAGATTTCCTATGGATGATAAGGAAGGTAGACAAAACAGGAGGTGGGCTATCACTTCATTGATGAAGTGCATGCCTTGGTCACTAACTAGTTCAATGGGGCAACTGAATCGTAAGATCACGTGCTCCGAAAGGAACTTGGATGTGGTCCTATATCACAGTTGCCACATTGACTACATGCAGGCTTACCTATCCCATATGCACAGTGGTGCCTATTGCAGTTTACTACTTTCCTATAAAGCATTGTACCTACTTTCTTTTCTTAATGCAATGATAGTACTCTTTTCTTTCCAGTAAAGTGTCAATGTCATTGTCCACACACAAGATTGTGTTTATGAGTTCAAGTCTCAATCTTGAAACCTAATTCACTTGTGTGACAGTCAATGTCTAAGTCTATGTCTACATGAGTCTTCTTCCTGTCTTTGAACCACCATAGCCATGCTCTAGATCCATGTATTCTCACATGGTATCAGAGCTTAGCTGAGCATGGCTTAGCTCTTCTCTACTCTCTCTCAACTCATCTTAACCTCAGGTCAGCTCAAGTCTAGCTCATGGTTCCATTTCTCAACTCTACCTTCACTTGAGCTTCCATGGTAGCCATAGCCAGCAGCACCCTGTCAACTTGAAGCTCCTGAATCTCTCTCCACGAGTCATGTCTGAACCTGATCTCTTCTAGAAATTTGTTCCTTGACTCCCAAGCCTTCTCTATATCACTTAAGAGCTTGATATTGGCCACTCCATAGCTCAGCATTGCTCAAATTGTCAGTCACTGCCATAGCCTAAATCTTTGACCTACAAGACATACCCTTCTCGGAGTCATTAGATCTCTCAATACAAAGCATATCTGTTGATGATTCCTTCTAAAAACCTCTTCCTCTGGTTAAGGCACAGCACCCCAGCATCATAGCCGCTGACATTAGCCACCTTTTCCCCCATCATTGTTAAAATCATTGAAATCTGTCCTAACTACGCCTGTTTTCATTTCGTCATCCTGCGCACCTACTACTCAACCAGATCTTGTCAATGTTTATGGGGAAATGAAAGCTCATGAGTCAAGCTTTCTTTCCATTAAAAAATATTAGGAAATGATCAAGTATAGCTCCTACAATCAGAAAAAAACCAGGCCCCTGTCTGAAACCCTAAACTGTCAGCCATAGCCATTTTCATCAAAGCTCAAAAATCTCATCATTTTCTCTCTCTTGCCACCTGGAGCAACCCACTGCCACTCTGATCTACTGCCCCAGCATCAAATGAAGGAGGGGAAGGACCTGGAAAGATTGACAAAGGATCGAAGACCCAAACAGGAAGATTCAAGCTCAACATCAAGTCAGACATAGTGTGTTTTCACACTACCATTACTTGTGTCTCTTGACACATTGTAATCTACTCTTTCACTTGTAAAATCTGAGAATCTTGGAACTGATTTGCTGCTGCTCTAGCTCTCCAGCATGGGAAAAGACTCACAGATAGCTCAGTTCAAGGGAGTTGGGTTTCACACGTGGCAAACCCGCATCAAGCTCATCTTGATGAAGAAGGGTCTCTGGGCCATCACAAATGGCAAAGAGAAGAAATCTCGGGATGTGGACCTTGCAGCTACTTGGCAAAATAATGATGACAAAGCACATGCCATTATCAAATTGGAATTGGATGATAGCTACATCCATCATGTGGATGCTTGTGAAACCTCTAATGATACTTGGAAAAGATTAGATACTTTGTTTGGTGTACAATCAAAGTCATCTAAGTATGGATTACTGATTGAATTTTTTAGGCTAGATATGAAATCTAACTTATCCCTTGCAAATCATTCAGACTACATGGAAAGTCTCCTTACTCAGCATGCAGGGATTGATCTCAAGATGGATGAAGATATCCGTATTGGTGTCCTACTAAAAAGTTTGCATCCTGATTATGATAATGTTTCAACCACTTTAATCAACATGCCAAACCCTAAATTGGTTGAAATTAAAGCTTCCTTGCTAGAGGAGGAAAAGAAGATAAAGTCAAAGGGAGAACCAAGCACCTCTAAAGATGAACAAATGTTGTATGTTGGCAACAGGTACAAGGGCAAGAAAGAGCAGTTGATATGTGACTTCTGCAAGAGGATCGGGCACATTGAGAAGTTTTGTCATGCCAGAAAGAGGTCCCAAAAGGCCTATCTTGTAGCTGTGAAAGAAGAAGAAGACCATGGAGCAAAAGAAGAAGATGAAGACTCCCAGGATCGGAAGGACAAACCTCACCAGTCCTTCTACTCTCATTACTCTGATAAACTGTTTTAAAAGCCTTGTATTTCCTAGCCCTAATGCATCTTGCCATAAGCTTTGTAAACTCCCCATGTAACTTGGCATTACAATCCCTGTACACTTTGTGAGGCCCTTGTTACAGCCTTTGGATGTCCACCATGTTTTGGTGCCCACACTTAGACTTTTTTTGCGATAGTCTCTGGTGTCTACCATGTTTGTGGTGTGCCCACACTTTGCAGGTGGTTCTCATTACAAGCTCTACACACTTTGTGACTTTTTGGTTGTGATTGAGGAGGGGTGTTGAGATTCAGACAATCACACCTACTGACAGCCTCTTTGTATGGAGCTTCAGGGCTAAGGACATGCAGGCTTACCTATCCCATATGCACAGTGGTGCCTTCTGCAGTTTACTACTTTCCTATAAAGCATTGTACTTACTTCCTTTTCTTAATGCAATGATAGTACTCTTTTCTTTCCAGTAAAGTGTCAGTGTCATTGTCCACACACAAGATTGTGTTTATGAGTTCAAGTCTCAATCTTGAAACCTAATTCACTTGTGTGATAGTCAGTGTCTAAGTCTATGTCTACATGAGTCTTCTCTCGTCTTTGAATCGCCATAGCCATGCTCTAGATCCATGTATTTTCACAACCTAAGCTGGGCCTTCTCGATAGGTCTTTCGGGTAGTCTGTGTGCTCTAGCACTTGGACTGTATCATCTGCCTAGTGTGGTGTCAAGTCCACTCTAAATAAATCCTTCTTTCTAGACAGGTTAAAAAGATGCGCATTTGGTAAGTTGTCTATGATAGCCTGCCCAATGGCTTCTCCTATGGGTATGCGGAACATGTGATCAGAGCAAATAGTGCTACTTTGCTTTGCATATAACCATGGAGAAGTCAAATTCTAGCAAAAATAGCAACCACCTAGCTATGCATCTAGTAGTGCAAGGTTTGTTCATGAGATACAATAGCAGAGTGTAAAAATGTTGGATCTAAAGTATGGCTATGGAGATTGAAAGAGAAAGAGTGAGCTCAATAGACATCACAGTCTTGTGTATTGACAATGACACAGACACTCTGCTGGAAGTACAAAAGTACTTGACATTGCATTCAAAATGAGAGCAAGTACGATGCTTTATAGAAATAATATAGGCTACACTTTCCTCCACTGTGCATATGGGATTTTGCATCTTGAGCCCACATTGCTCCATACAAAGAGACTAAGCTAGGTGTGATTGCCAACATCTTAACACCCCTTCTCAATCACAACTAGAGGAGTACAAAGTATATAGAGGCTTTAGTGAGCAACCACCTACAAAGTGTGGGCACACCAGAAACATGGTAAATACCAGAGGCTATACAAAAAAGGCTAAGTGTAGGTACCAAAGACATGGTGGACATCTAGAGGCTATAACAAGGGCCTCACAAAGTGTACAGAGGATGTAGTACAAGGTTACATGAGGAGTTTACAAGCTTATGTTAGAAGCATTAGGGCTAGCAATAGGAGGCTCAAAAAGTTCATCAGAATAGAAAGATTGATGAAGTTTGTCCTTCTACATGTAGTCCAGTTTGCTCTTTTCGATTTTGTACTTGTCTTTCACTTTTCTTGTAGCTTTAGGGTCCTCATGGTTGATATTGTTGTTCTTCTTCTCTGCTTTGCTTGCAGCTTTCATCTTTTGGTCCTCTTCTTCATGATCTTCTTCTTTATTGACTTTGCTATTGGAAGAGAGGGAGAGAGACAGAGTGGAGCAGAATATGAGCCTCAGCTCATTAATATTCTTCTTCCATTATTCTTCCGTCATACTAACTGAAAGAGACTTACACACATAGGTATGAATAACCAAGACTAAATGTAGTTTAAGTCACTGATTACATTGACTTATTGAATGTCACACATGTGTACAATTGTATCTAGCTAATGTTAGTCACACACATAAAGATAGATTGATTGAAGAGTAACAGGAGCTTGGTATTCTAACACTCCCCCTCAAGCTCAAACCACCTATGCTGATAAACTCCAAGTAGCTATCTGAAGTATACGAACTTTTCTTTACCAAGAGACTTGGTAAATATATCTGCTACTTGATTTTCAGTCTTCACATGAATCAAGTCAATATGCCTTGTAAGAACCATTTCTCTAATGAAATGGTAGTGGACCTCAATATGTTTGGACATAGCATGGTAGATAGGATTGCTAGCCAACATAACACTATTGAGGTTATCACAATGCAATCTCACTCTACTTTCCAGCTATATTCCCAAGCCTTTCAGCAGTTTCATCAACCAAATTGCTTCGCAAGCCACTAAGGCAACTCCTCTATACTTAGCTTTTGTACTAGACAATGCAACAATAGGTTGTTTCTTACTCTGCCAACTGATCATACTACTGCCCAATCCAATCGCATAACCATTGGTTAACCTCCTGTCATAGGCACAACCAGCCCAATCAACATCACTAAACCCTCTCAAGTTAAGGGATTTTCCATATGCATAAAACATCCCATAATCTGTAGTACCCTTTACATATCTCATGATCCTCCTGTTTGCATCTAAATGTGGTTTGCGAGGCTTTTGCATGAATTGACTAATCAGCCCCACTACATAACATAAGTCACAATGGGTAATAGTAGTCAAGTATATCAAGCTTCCCACCATCTGTCAATACATGGTCACATTCTCTATGTCATTCCCAACATCAATCTACAGCTTGACATTTTGATCAAGAGGTGTCTCTATAAGCTTGCATTCAGCCATACCATACCTTTGTAACATGTCATGAGCATATTGCTTTTATAGCAGCCATATACCTTGAGGCGTAGAGACTACCTCAATCCCAAGAAAATACTTCAGCTCACCAAGGTCTTTGACTCTAAATTTAGCCTATAAACATGATTTAATTTCAACAATGCCCTCTTCATCATCTCCAGTGATGATAAGATCATCTACATAAACCACTAGAAACACATATCCATGATCTGTCTTCTTCATGAACAGACTGTGATTTGCATCACCCAATCTAATTCCATGTTGCTGTAAGTAACTGTTGATCTGAGCATTCCATGCTCTAGGTTCCTGTTTCAGCCCATATAAAGCCTTTTTCATCTTATATACATGTGTAGGGAATTCCGGGTGAACATAGCCTTCACGTTGCTCCATATATACTTCCTCAACCAAATCATCGTTTAAGAAAGCATTCTTGACATCCATTTGCCATAATTTTCAGCCTTCGCATGCTACCAAAGCAATGACAATTCTGATTGTTGCCATTTTAGCCACCAGACTGAAAGTCTCCTCATAGTCAAGGCTATCCTACTGCGCATATCCTTTTGCAACTAGCCTGGCCTTATAGTGTTCTAACAAACCATTTGACTTGCACTTAACCTTGTACACCCATTTGCAGCCAATGGAGA
This sequence comes from Lygodium microphyllum, assembly GCF_053477565.2. Taxonomy (NCBI): domain Eukaryota; kingdom Viridiplantae; phylum Streptophyta; class Polypodiopsida; order Schizaeales; family Lygodiaceae; genus Lygodium; species Lygodium microphyllum. Next base: position 5,167,548 of record NC_141149.1, on the reverse strand, counting down.
CTTTTCCTTCAAGTAACTCAACCAATTTCCATGTCTCATTTTCAGTCAGGGCTGCATACTCCTCATCCATGGCAGCACACCAATTATCATTTGTAACTGCATCATCAAACTTTGTAGGTTCTTTGTAACCTATCACACTAGCCATATATGCATAATGGCAAGCTAAATAACCAGTGTATGTAAACCTGTCAACTAGTTTTTTGACTCTCTCACATCTCTGTAAATAACTGTGGCTCACTCTAAGCTTGCCTCTCATGAGGCAGTACATAACGACTCTACCTTGCTCCAGGTGTCATAAAAGACGGAATGCCCAACTCACTATCCAAACTGTCACTATTAGATGACCCATAACCTACTATAAGTGGACCTGTCATATCCTCAAGCATCTTTTCTTTTCCCTTATCCAATATTCCCCTCACTGACATATCCGTGTCAGTGGATGTAGGAGTACGACTCCGCAAGCATCCTGACCAAGGACTTATTGTAGCTGACCCATCACCTGTAGGACCACTCATAGATGTACTCATTATAGGTATACTTTTAGCATTGCTAGTGCTGGCTGATCCATCAGTAGCCATTGCAATAGGATTACCATACCAGGATGCCAACTCATTAAAAAAAAAACATCTCTTCTAATCAATGTCTCATGTGTAGACGGTACATGACACTTGTAAGATTTCGGTCTTGTGCATAACCAAGGAACACACTCTTGATAGCTTTAGGATCCAATTTCTTCCTCTTTTCATTAGGAACATGCACACATGCAATGCTGCCAAACACATTCAAGTGTGAAATATCAGGTTTATGACCATACAGCCTCTCATATGGAGTTACATCATGAATCCCTGCTGTAGGGGTTCTATTCAGCACATAGACAACGATCACTACTGCTTTAGCCCAATAACCATTTGGCAAAATTTTCTCATTTAGCAGTAATTAAGACCGGTCGGGTATCTCCCCCTCTTGTGGTAGGTTCGCCTCCTTGACCTTGGCTGGTCCCTCGATGGGTTCACTCGTTTACCCTTGGCGTTTGGCACCCAATAGGATTACCGCCCTATCACCCTTCTTGAATTTCGTAAATCTCTTTGGGAGATCCTATAGATTTCTTTGCTCTTCCGTTTGCGTGCCCCTAGGCTGCTTTGCCTTTTCTTTCTTCAACCGTCTGCACCTCAGGTGGAAGGGTAGGTCCCCCTTGATGTGTCTGGTCTTGGATGGTTTAGATATTTTTGGGTCACCATCTGAGCTTACTTCCGACTCAGAATTAAACTTGCCGTTTTCGCTAGAAGAGGTGGTTTCTCCTGGTGGTCGCAACTCAGAGGTTGACTCTGTTGTAAGCACTAGTGTTGTACCTGGTTGGGTTAGGCCTACTTGTTCGAAATCTGTGGCTCCTATGTGTTCCAACCCAGCGTGGTCACAATCCATGCACATGACCCCTTGCTCTATCTTATAGACACTCTTTTTTTATGGCTTGGAGTCCGCTCGTATCTATTCTATTTCCTATCCCTCAGTGTCGTATTCCACCATGTCTATCTCACCCTCACTTTCATCACTGAAAGAACGATAGTCTTTATACTCGTCATTGGAGTCATCTTCGTTTGACTGCTTATCGTCTCCTAGGTTTTGGTACATCTCTTGTTTCTGATCATAGACTAGGGCCCAATTGTAAATGAGGTTTAAGTCATGCACCTTGGTCCATTGCCACCTTGGTTCATCTAACAGATCTTGGAGTGACTTGAAGTTTGTTGCTAGATTGCCAATTAGCTTGCCAGTCAAATACTCCAGAATCTCTTGGAGGTCCCTCTTGTTATTTAGCACTTGTAATGTGACAGGTTTAGGTCACCCATGAGGGGTTCTTGGCATCATGTAGACTGGTATGGAGGGTGTGTCTTTTGACTTGCCAACTGTCTTGATGGCTTGTTTGTATGCCTCATGATTCAAGAATGGCAAGTCGATCGTAGCTAGGACATGCATCCAGTCCTGCTCATCCTCCGAGCACGGGATATACTTGGTCAAGGGCCCATAGGACTTCTTGACTGGAGTATTACCTTTAAGCATTGCAGAGATGGTATCCAAATCAACTGGCAAGGTCTTCCAAGTGTCCATCTCTACCCTCACAACTTCCGTTCTATTGCCAAGGAAGATTAAGCCGTTACCCCAATCTTCGATGACTTTGGCGTTGCGCATCCAGGGTCGACCTAATAGTGTCAAGATTGTGGGAGAGAAGGAAGGAGTCTCACTTGTAGCTTTCTTGCTTGCACAATGGGGGAATACACACAAGGGTGGAGGCTGAAAACAGTTTTTCTCTTCTTAGTTGTGTAAGCCAAAAAAAGAACTCTAGTACATAGAAATAGAAGAACCCTATATATGGATCTCAAACAAAACTCAAGTAACTAAGGTGGCATACTAACTGAGCCACAAACTAGAGTAGATAAGGATAGCTGTCATCTAGCTATTATTCATGGGCGGTGTACCAACCGCATCTGCAACTGACAAGTCGGTGACATAAATGCACAACGGTCACCCTGGCATATCACGAGTGGAGCTCAATATCTCAACACTCCCCCTCGAGCTCAATCCCAATTCCTGCACACCAAGCATGTCTCTGAACTTGAGCAGCTTCTCTACGCCCAATGCCTTCGTAAATATGTCAGCTACCTGATCCTCTGTGCTGACATAAACTAGATCAATAAGACCTAGTAAAACCCTCTCTCGCACATAGTGATAATGCATCTCAATGTGCTTTGTTCTAGCATGATAGACTGGGTTATTTGCCAAGTGTATACTGCTCATGTTGTCACAATAAACGACAACTGGCCCATCTGTAGGCTGATGCATATCATAAAGTAGCTTATGCAACCAAGCTACCTCACATGCAGCCATTGCTGCGCCCCTGTACTCAGCCTCTGTGCTCGACAAGGCAACTGTAGGCTGTTTCTTGCTGCTCCAAGTGATTGCAGCACTCCCAAAAGAGAACACATATCCACTCGTAGATCGTCTATCAGAAATACTACCAGCCCAATCAGCATCAGTGTATCCATGCAACTGTATCTAAATCCCAGTCTCATAAAATAGTCCATACTGCAATGTGGACTTCACATACCTGAATATGCGTCTAGCCGCATCCAAATGTGGTTTCCTTGGAGCCTGCATAAACTGACTTACCAATCCAACAACATAGCTCAAATATGGCCTGGTAATAGTCATATAAATCAAACTTCCTACTATGCATCTGTACATAGTAGGGTCTTCCAGAAGCTCACTCGCATCTGCGCGCTCAGCTTCACATTCTGCTCCAAAGGAAGTGAAATAGGTTTATAGCCTATCATCCCATATTTGGATAGCATGTCCAATCCATATTGCCTCTGCAAGAGCCACATCCCACTTGGTGATCTAATCACCTCAATGCCCAAGAAATAACGCAGCTCTCCCAAATCCTTCATCTCAAACTTCTGCTTTAATAGCATTTTCACATGAAGGATATCTTCATCACTGTCGCCTGTCATAATCAAATCATCAACATAAATGACAAGTAGCATAATACCTTTCTCTGTTTTTCTCACATAAAGTGAGAAATTTGCCTTGGAAATTTGAAAGCCAATAGTGACAAGATACTGTTCTATCTTGTCAGACCATGCTCTAGGTGCTTGCTTCAAGCCATACAAGGCTTTCTTCAACCTGCAAACAAACTCAGGATGAACAGCATGCACATAACCTGGTGGCTGCTTCATATAGACCTCTTCTTGCAAATCACCATGCAAGAAGGTATTCTTTACATCCATCTGATGTAAAGACCATCCCTTTGATGCATCCATAGCAATGACTACTCTTAGGGTTGCCATCCTTGCAACCGGACTGAATGTTTCTTCATAATCAATGCCATATGTTTGTGCAATCCCCTTGACTACTAATCTTGCCTTGTATCTATTCACAGAACCATCTACATTGTGCTTCACCTTATAAACCCACTTACAGCCAATTGGATTCTTACCTTTAGGCAAAGGTACCAATTCCTATGTAGCATTTGCTTCCAAGGCATCCATTTCTTCATCCATAGCTTTCTCCCATTTTTCTTTTCCCATGGCTTGCTCAAAAGAAGTGGGTTCTGGTTCCTGTATCACTTTGACCATATAGGCATAGTGAATGGCTGTAAATCCATCATATTTCAGCCTATCCATAGGATAGCTAGCTCTGGTAGACCTACACAAAGTAGGTTCACTCCCAGGTGCTCTCAAAACATCCCTGGTCTTCCTTACTCCAGGTGTAACAATAGAAGGAATACCCGACTCATCATCAATGCTCTCTTCTGAGCCACTGGATTTACCATCCACATAAGAGTGACCTGCATTCACATCAAACATGGGCTGATCTACCTTCTCTTTTCCTTTTCATGATACCTGAATACCACTATCTGCATTGCTTTGAGAAGATTCTCCCAATCTCAATCTGCCTGTCCATGACGAAGAATGTGAACCACTGCTAGAGGATGCTCCAGGTCCACTAATATTTTGTGACTGCTGCTGTGAATTCTGTGCAGCATTACCATTTTGTGCATCTACATCATCAATCACATTTACTGGTTTATACCAGCTACTCATCTCATCAAAAACAACATCTCTACTCACTGTAAACTTACGAGTAGAAGGGTTATAGCATCTATACCCTTTCTGTTGCAGAGAGTAACCAATAAAGATGCACTTCTCAGCTTTTGGATCCAACTTGGATCTCAACTCATCTGGCACATGAATATAGGCAATGCAACCAAAAATCTTCAAATGAGAAATATCTGGTTTCCTACCAGTATACCTCTCCTCTAGAGTCATCCCATGTATTGCTGCAGTGGGAGTCCTATTCATTATGTAGACTATTGTAGCAACTGCTTTAGCCCAGTAAAAATCTGGCAAGTCTTTTTTGTTGAGCATGGCACGAGATACCTCTCCAATATGCCTAATTTTGCTATGGGATATGACTGCATGAATATTGCTGCTTTATGCCATGCTCCTGTAGGAACCTTGCAAACTCATTTGAGAGGTACTCTCCCCCTCCATCTGACCTTAGGCATTTTATTTGCAGGCCTGTTTCTTTTTCAACCATAGCTTTAAGAGTTTTGAAATGCCCAAAAACTTCACTTTTCTTTTTCATAAAATACACTCAAACTTTTCTACTATAGTCATCAATAAAAGTGACAAAATAATGACAGCCTCCAAGAGATGCAGCTTTAGTAGTCCACACATCAGAATGGATTAATTTCAATGGCTTCTTACTCTCTTGAACATATCTAGGAAATGGTTTCCTTGCCTGTTTTCCAAACTAATAGGCTTCACATATCTTATGCATTTCTGCAACCTTGAATTTAGGCAATCCTGCAACAATATTTTGGGCTTGCATTGATTTAAATCGCTGTACATCAGCATAACCAATGCGTTTATGCTAGATATCAATATCTGCAACTACATCGGTCCCATGTGCAAACATTGTTGCACTCAATTCAGGCATGTCTGCATCCAACGTAAACATTCTGCCCTTCTTCTTTCCTTTTGTTATCAAGCGACCTTTATTTTTCATATCCTCAACAAAGCATCCATGAGAATTAAATCTGACTTGCAAGCCCTGCTCAACCATTTGACCAACAGAAACCAGGTTCTTGGTGATATTCGGGACATGAAATACATCCGACAGGTATTTCTTTTTCCCATCTTGCATAGACAAAGGCATTTTTCCAATCTACACAATAGGATGTGCAGTATCATCACCAGTCTCCACAAATCCTGGTTTTTCCATTTTCCTTGCATCCTGCATCCATTCTGCATGACCTGTCATGTGGTTTGATGCACCTGAGTCAACATACCACACATTGTTTCTTTCTTCTGCACTTGTCACAGAATTGGTCATGTGCTGCACCATAAACAAATGCTCATTTCTATCATCACCCTGTCTACTAGAAGATGCATAATTCCCTTGTTGCAGTTTTCCATTCATGATGTCATTCTGCTTTTTATAGCAGTCTTTAGCCATATGACCCATTTTACCACAGTAGTAGCATTCAACATTGCTGTTTGCATTTTGCCTCTTTGCCATCCACCACGACCTCTTTTGGCTCCCCCTGCCTCTAGAGTTCCCACGTCCTCCTCCATAGGACTGGTTTTCTTGAGTTTGCTGCATATTCTGATTTCTACCACGGCCTCCAGATCGGCCTCCTCTACCTTTGCCTCTACCTCTTCCAGCATTTGAGTAGAAGACAGCTTCTTTTGAAGTTCCTCCTGAAGAAGATGCACCACCATTTCTTTGCTCCTCAGAAATTAGAAGAGCAATCAACTCCTCAAAATCAGGAAATCTTTCACGGACAGAAATGGATGTTCGAAACTGTGCATAATCCTTTCCTAGACCATTCAAGGTCACAGAAACTAAATCATCATCTTCCACTGGTGACCCAATGGAAGCAAGTGCATCTGCAATCTTCTTCACCTTCATGTGGTAGTCATTGATGCTCATACTTTCTCTTTGCACATTGTGCAACTCTTGCTTGAGCTGCATTTTCCTGGCTTGCGTATTTGTGCTATACATTTTTGACAAAGTATCCCATGCCTCCTTTGGCATACTTGCATCCTGAATATGCACAATCATAGAGTCTGAAATGCTGATAGACAGCCAGTACATAACTTTCCTGGCTCTCTCATGCCATGCTTTAAATGCTTGCATTTGCTGTTGATTGGGAACATCAGGAAGAACTGGTTCTTCTTCATTTCCTGCAATGAATTCCCAATATCCTTTTCCCATAAGGAAATTTGTCATTCTAAACTTCCATGCTTGGAAGTTGTTCTTGTCAAGCTTTTCAGTGACAATCTGTGAAAGAGAATCAGACGCCATTACAGAACACTGCAAAACATTCTGTCACTGCAAAGAACATAGCTTTAGCCTGTAATATCCAGCGTTAGTAAGAATGAATTAGTTAAATAGAAATTTTATTATTATTATCATTCCCCCCTTATCCCTCCAGCCGACTGTCGAGCTAGAGGGGGAGGGGAATAGAAGGAGATACTAGGCTCCTTGGTGGAGCCTGTGGAGGGAGGGAGGACATGCGTATCGACACGCAAGAAGAGAAGATCCCCCTCCCTCCACTATTTAAACGAGGGGAGGGGGCCGTTGTACAGGGAGGTAGGGGCTTCCGTGCTGCATGAAGAGTGAGGGAGGAAGCCGCAGACGTTACCGCACTGGAGAAGGTGCCGCTGGGGAAGCCATTAGCCGCCGGACTAGGGGACGCCATCGCCTGTGGCGATGACAGCCGCCGCCATACCATCGTCCCTCTTCCACGAAGCTTCTTAGAAGCTTCTTTTAGGGGGCTTCCTTAAGCCCCCTTCCCACTAATCCCCCCTAAGCCCTTGCCCTTTTTCCCCTCCCTCATAGCTCTGTAGACTATTCAAGTCACACCCATAGGCCTACTTTGTCATTAGGCTACCTTGCGAACCTCCATTCTCTTGCATTAATTCCTTCACTCACTTTTTAAATCTTTTTGTGCAAGTGCTCTCGTAGTTGAGCTTTGTGTTCTTAGTCTTATCAAACAAGCCGGTGTCCACACACTCCCATGTCTTAAAAATCCAATTCTTCATCATGTCCTCGTATGGTATTCCGTAAGGGAGAAATAGCCGTGAGATAAAAGATAGGGAGGGAAGTAGAGGGAGTGAAAAGAGGGAGTGAAGGAGGAAGAGTGGGGAAAAGGTAAAAGAAAAGGAAGGAGAAGACGGTGGAATTCCAAGAAGAAAAAGGAAAAGGCTATCTCACATTCGAACTACAATGCCGCCGAAGAAAGTCCAAGGTGTAGCTGCGGGAGGGTCATCTCCCGGTATCCATGTGGATATCTCACCTCGAAGCCAGGTTTTTCTTCTTGGTGTTAATTCGGTTTTAAGTCGATCATGCAAAGTAAAATTGTTAAGGATAGGATATATTTGTTCGAGTTATTTTTAACGAAGGAGTTAGCTTATGAATGACAATGTATACAAATTAGCTTTCTTCAAATAGCATCAAGCATTATAAAATTATAAGAAAGATTAACCATTTACTATAGTAATATATTCCTAAAGTGTAGAAATTATTTCTTGCACCATTAGTCTTATTTCCTTTCGCAACGAATCTTGGTAAAATGGCTAAATTCATGAAAGAAAAACTCAAATTACTAGGGAGTTATCTTTGCTAATTGCACATCTTAGCAAGGCAACTGTTGTTATTTGGCATGAGTTCATCTTTAAAGAAAACGGAAGTTAAATGTTAGGAATTAACAAGTATAAAAATTAGATATACGAACTCATTTGGAAAGAAAATGTAATGGGGAATTGCTAGATGACACTCTATTAACACTTTTCCCCTGCTCTTTGAGGACTTGGGACTAATAAAGTGTGTATACACCAATTTCTCAGCTAGGCCTCTTTGTCCCAAGGAGTATTTTCGCTCTTTGTATCATCTTGGCATTATGCTATATGCCAAATTAAACTGTATTGATTGGGAAAGTTAATTGTCACAAGTGTTGAGATATCGAGCTCCACTCGTGATACGCCAGGGTGACCGTTGTATATTTATGTCAACGACTTGTCAGTTGCAGACGCGGTTGGTACACCGCCCATGAATAATAGCTACATGATAGCTATCCTTATCTACTCTAGTTCGTGGCTCAGTTAGTATGCCACCTTAGTTAGTTAAGTTTGGTTTGAGACCCATATATAGGGTTCTTCTATTTCTTTGTACTAGAGTTCTTTTGGCTTACACAACTAAGAAGAGGAAAAACTGTTTTCAGCCTCCACCCTTGTGTGTCTTCCCCCATTGTGCAAGCAAGAAAGCTTCAAGCGAGACTCCTTCCTTCTCTCCCACAATCTTGACATGGTATCAGAGCCTTGTTCGTGGTAAGGAGCTCAAGAAAGCAAGCCAAGCTCGCGGTGGTCTGGTAAGAGGAGCAGTGTTGCTTTCATTTCCTGTTTTGGGAGCAGATCTCTGCAGGTAGCACAGCCGGAAATTGCAGGAGTGCATTGTCTCAGGTTGAGACGCCCTTCGCGGTGAAGCAAGAGGGCAGTATATGCTGCGGGAGAGGGCTTTAGCCCTTGGCGACCTTGTTTTTTTGATTTGAGGCCATTTCGGGGCCTGTTTTGCAGACGGAAGTTTTCTGCACGCACTCAAGAAAAGGCTCAGTTTTATGCTGTGCAACCACTGTTCTACAGGTCGGTGAAAAGTTACTGTAGAAATTGCATCGTATGCTTGTGCGCAGAGACATTGGGAGTTTCAGAATCATCCTTGGTTCCTGTTTATGCAAAATCGTCACTAGGAAGTGACTGTGTGGTCAAATACCACTTTTGCCAGTTCTGCATATTTGCCCTTGTGAGGGTGAAGCTGTGCTTTTTGCAGTGACAGAATTTCTTGCAGTATTCTGTAATGGCGTCTGATTCTCTTTCACAGATTGTCACTGAAAAGCTTGACAAGAACAACTTCCAGGCATGGAAGTTTAGAATGACGAATTTCCTTATGGGAAAAGGATATTGGGAATTTGTTGCAGGAAATGAAGAAGAACCAGTTCTTCCTGATGTTCCCAATCAACAACAAATGCAGGCATTTAAAACATGGCATGAGAGAGCCAGGAAAGTTATGTATTGGCTGTCTATCAGTATTTCAGACTCTATGATTGTGCATATTCAGGATGCAAGTACGCCAAAGGAGGCATGGGATACTTTGTCAAAAATGTATAGCACAAATACGCAAGCCAGGAAAATGCAGCTCAAGCAAGAGTTGCATAATGTGCAAAGAGAAAGTATGAGCATCAACGACTACCACATGAAGGTGAAGAAGATTGCAGATGCACTTGCTTCCATTGGGTCGCCAGTGGAAGATGATGATTTAGTTTCCGTGACCTTGAATGGTCTAGGAAAGGATTATGCACAGTTTCGGACATCCATTTCAGTTCGTGAAAGATTTCCTGATTTTGAGGAGTTGATTGCTCTTCTAATTTCTGAGGAACAGAGAAATGGTGGTGCATCTTCTTCAGGAGGAACTTCAAAAGAAGCTGTCTTCTACTCAAATGCTGGAAGAGGTAGAGGCAGAGGTAGAGGAGGCCGATTTGGAGGCCGTGGCAGAAATCAGAATATGCAGCAAACTCAAGAAAACCAGTCCTATGGAGGAGGACGTGGTAACTCTAGAGGCAGGGGGAGCCAAAGAGGTCGTGGTGGATGGCAAAGAGGCCAAAATGCAAACAGTAATGTTGAATGCTACTACTGTGGTAAAATGGGTCATATGGCTAAAGACTGCTACAAAAAGCAGAATGACATCATGAATGGAAAACTGCAACAAGGGAATTATGCATCTTCTAGTAGACAGGGTGATGACAGAAATGAGCATTTGTTCATGGTGCAGCACATGAACAATTCTATGACAAGTGCAGAAGAAAGCAATGATGTATGGTATGTTGACTCAGGTGCATCAAACCACATGACAGGTCATGCAGAATGGATGGAGGATGCAAGGAAAATGGAAAAACCAGGATTTGTGGAGACTGGTGATGATACTGCACATCCTATTGTGCAGATTGGAAAAATTCCCTTGTCTATGCAGGGTGGGAAAAAGAAATACCTGTCCGATGTATTTCATGTCCCGAATATCACCAAGAATCTGGTTTCAGTTGGTCAAATGGTTGAACAGGGCTTGCAGGTCAGATTTAATCCTCATGGATGCTTTGTTGAGGATATGAAAAATAAAGGTCGCTTGATAGCAAAAGGAAAGAAGAAGGGCAGAATGTTTACATTGGATGCAGACATGTCTGAATTGAGTGCAGCAATGTTTGCACATGGGACCGGTGTAGTTGCAGATATTGATATCTGGCATAAACGCATTGGTCATGTTAATGTACAGCGACTTAAATCAATGCAGGCCCAAAATATTGTTGCAGGATTGCCCAAATTCAAGGTTGCAGAAATGCATAAGGTATGTGAAGCCTGTCAGTTTGGAAAACAGGCAAGGAAACCATTTCCTAGACATGTTCAAGAGAGTGAGAAGCCATTGGAATTAATTCACTCTGATGTGTGGACAACTAAAGCTGCATCTCTTGGAGGCTGTCATTATTTTGTCAGTTTTATTGATGACTATAGCAGAAAAGTTTGGGTGTATTTTATGAAAAAGAAAAGTGAAGTTTTTGGGCATTTCAAAACTCTTAAAGCTATGGTTGAAAAAGAAACAGGCATATTGGAGAGGTATCTCGTGCCATGCTCAATGAAAAAGACTTGCCAGATTTTTATTGGGCTGAAGCAGTTGCTACAGCAGTCTACATAATGAACAGGACTCCCACTGCAGCAATACATGGAATGACTCCAGAGGAGAGGTATACTGGTAGGAAACCAGATATTTCTCATTTGAAAATTTTTGGTTGCATTGCCTATGTACATGTGCCAGATGAGCTGAGATCCAAGTTGGATCCAAAAGCTGAGAAGTGCATCTTTATTGGTTACTCTCTGCAGCAAAAAGGGTATAGATGCTATAACCCTTCTACTCGTAAGTTTACAGTGAGCAGAGATGTTGTTTTTGATGAGATGAGTAGCTGGTATAAACCAGTAAATGTGATTGATGATATAGATGCACAAAATGGTAATGCTGCACAGAATTCACAGCAGCAGTCACAAAATATTAGTGGACCTGGAGCATCCTCTAGCAGTGGTTCACATTCTTCGCCATGGACAGGCAGATTGAGATCAGGAGAATCTTCTCAAAGCAATGCAGATAGTGGTATGCAGGTATCACGAAAAGGAAAAGAGAAGGTTGATCAGCCCATGTTTGATGTGAATGCAGGTCACTCTTATGTGGATGGTGAATCCAGTGGCTCAGAACAGAGCATTGATGATGAGTGGGGTATTCCTTCTATTGTTACACCTGGAGTAAGGAAGACCAGGGATGTTTTGAGAGCACCTGGGAGTGAACCTACTTTGCGCAGGTCTACCAGAGCTAGGTATCCTGTGGATAGGCTGAAATATGATGGATTTACAGCCATTCATTATGCATATATGGTTAAAGTGATACAGGAACCAGAACCCACTTCTTTTGAGGAAGCCATGGGAAAAGAAAAATGGGAGAAAGCCATGGATGAAGAAATGGATGCCTTGGAAGCAAATGCTACATGGGAGTTAGTACCTTTGCCTAAAGGTAAGAATGCAATTGGCTGTAAGTGGGTTTATAAGGTGAAGCACAATGCAGATGGTTCTGTAAACAGATACAAGGCAAGATTAGTAGTCAAGGGGTATGCACAAACATATGGCATTGACTATGAAGAAACATTCAGTCCGGTTGCAAGGATGGCAACCGTAAGAGCAGTCATTGCTATGGCTGCATCAAAGGGATGGTCTTTACATCAGATGGATGTAAAGAATGCCTTCTTGCATGGTGATTTGCAAGAAGAGGTCTATATGGAGCAGCCACCAGGTTATGTGCATGCTGTTCATCCTGAGTTTGTTTGCAGGTTGAAGAAAGCCTTGTATGGCTTGAAGCAAGCACCTAGAGCATGGTCTGACAAGATAGGACAGTATCTTGTCACTATTGGCTTTCAGATTTCCAAGGCAGATTTCTCACTTTATGTGAGAAAAACAGAGAAAGGTATTATGCTGCTTGTCATTTATGTTGATGATTTGATTATGACAGGTGACAGTGATGAAGATATCCTTCATGTGAAAATGCTATTGAAGCAGAAGTTTGAGATGAAGGATTTGGGAGAGCTGCGTTATTTCTTGGGCATTGAGGTGATTAGATCACCAAGTGGGATACAGCTCTTGCAGAGGCAGTATGGATTGGACATGCTGTCCAAATATGGGATGACAGGCTGTAAGCCTATTTCAGTTCCTTTGGAGCAAAATGTGAAGCTCAGCACAGATGCAGGTGAGCTTCTAGAAGACCCTACTATGTACAGACGCATAGTAGGAAGTTTGATTTATATGACTATTACCAGGCCAGATTTGAGCTATGCTGTTGGATTGGTAAGTCAGTTTATGCAGGCTCCAAGGAAACCACATTTGGATGCGGCTAGACGCATACTTAGGTATGTGAAGTCCACATTGCAGTATGGACTATTTTATGAGACTGGGGTTCAGATACAGTTGCATGGATACACTGATGCTGATTGGGCTGGTAGTATTTCTGATAGACGATCTACCAGTGGATATGTATTCTCTTTTGGGAGTGCTGCAGTCACTTGGAGCAGCAAGAAACAGCCTACAGTTGCCTTGTCGAGCACAGAGGCTGAGTACAGGGGTGCAGCAATGGCTGCATGTGAGGTAGCTTGGTTGCATAAGCTACTTTATGATATGCATCAGTCTACAGATGGGCCAGTTGTCATTTATTGTGACAACATGAGTAGTATACACTTGGCAAATAACCCAGTCTATCATGCTAGAACAAAGCACATTGAGGTGCATTATCACTATGTGCGAGAGAGGGTTTTACTAGGTCTTATTGATCTAGTTTATGTCAGCACAGAGGATCAGGTAGCTGACATATTCACGAAGGCATTGGGCGTAGAGAAGCTGCGCAAGTTCAGAGACCTGCTTGGTGTGCAGGAATTGGGATTGAGCTCGAGGGGGAGTGTTGAGATATCGAGCTCCACTCGTGATACGCCAGGGTGACCGTTGTATATTTATGTCAACGACTTGTCAGTTGCAGACGCGGTTGGTACACCGCCCATGAATAATAGCTACATGATAGCTATCCTTATCTACTCTAGTTCGTGGCTCAGTTAGTATGCCACCTTAGTTAGTTAAGTTTGGTTTGAGACCCATATATAGGGTTCTTCTATTTCTTTGTACTAGAGTTCTTTTGGCTTACACAACTAAGAAGAGGAAAAACTGTTTTCAGCCTCCACCCTTGTGTGTCTTCCCCCATTGTGCAAGCAAGAAAGCTTCAAGCGAGACTCCTTCCTTCTCTCCCACAATCTTGACAACAAGGATAGTAAAACTGTGACAAGATGAGTAAGATTACCTTCCAAAAGCTAACCGAACCAATCTAAACATAGAAACATTCATACCCTAAACACTTGACTACTTTCCTTACCGTAAGGACAATAATTTCATAAAGATAAGAAACTAGGGTTTGTCCCTAAATGAAGAAACCCTAGGCCTGACATACGTCAGCTTAAAGAATCTAAACAGATTATTCCATCGCAGGACTTGCGCAACATGTATGAAATCATTTTGTGATTGATTCACAAGGAGAAAAGGAAAAAAAAAACCCTCATCAAGGACGGCAGATCCTTACGCAAGTTATCTTGCAAAAAGACGTAGTTTTGGATATCCTTCTAAATAAGGAAGGATGTAAAATAGAAACTAGTATATCTAAGGTACCTTAGGGTTAACCAAGTTGGGTATGCCCTACACCGGAATATAAGGGATCTTGCCAAGTTACAAGACATCTTGTGAACGACTGCTGATACACTCAAAAAGGAAAGAACACTTCCTTAGCAGTTTGCCATACAACTGGGCTGATTAATGGAAATGTTTGTGCTTGCTAGAGATTTTAGGGCTCTGTTTGAATTATGAATTACAAATTAAATAAGTACCTATACTTCAGGTTAAAGGCCTGAAGGGAGAGGCAACTTCAGTTACCCCCGACTGCCTGCCTAACCCTAACCAAGGGGGTTGTTGACCGTGCCGGGAACGTGGACCGAACCCACCGTGAGAGGTCTTTCCGTTAAGCTCTACTTGGAGTAGGAGGACGCTTGGGTACTAGGGGGGCCCTGGCTGTAAATCCCTCGCCTTCCGGGTCCTGCACAAGAGGCTAACGTGACTCGGGATTGGATCTCGAGGCCCGCATACTAGTTGACGGGCGGAAGCTTGGAATAGTGATCCCTGGAGATTACTGGTTAGCCTTCGGGCAGATTATGGACAAGCCTACGAGCGAAACTTCTTGTATTTCAAAGTTAAAATGATGAGATGTTAAAAGAACTTGCTTGATGTTGTTTTTATATGTCACGTGATAAGATTACGTGAAGGAACCAGTGCTTAACAAGATTAATTAAAGAAGCTGTTTGTTATATGTCAAATTAATGTGTTAGATAATTACATAACTAAAACAAACCGAGGAAAGTGCGGAGGATGGGCCATGGGTCCGTCCTACGGTTGGGTGGTCCCGGTTAGCCGGGAACTTTTCTCAAAAATCTCGAAGAACAGCAGAATGATCATCATCATCAAAAAGAATAACGAGAACGATGACCTAGAGTTACGTCTTACCCGATTTACGTTGTTTTAGGGGAACAGAATGGGACTATGCCTTATGGCAGAGAGGTTGAGCTTTGCATCCCTCTCGTTTCCCATTCTCCTTGAACCAAGTGCAGCGTGAATCTGCTTCGGACCTGGCGTTTCTGCGTAAAGTAGTCCGCTCGGGTCTGACGCTAGTTGCTGTTAGCTAATGACCCATTAGGAAAACCCTAATTTCGGTCGATCCTAAGTGGGAACGGCCAGGATACTTCCGCTACATGGCAGACGCGGGAAGAACTAGATCGCAAAACATGTAACATTCCATGGGAGTGCCGGGCGGAGCTTTCTAGACATCCTTTCCGATGGACTGCTAAGACGTGTCCTGGATGATACTAGGGGACACGTTACAGTTGGTGTCAGAGCTGACCAACAACGGAATTGTTTTTATGAGATCTCAATAAAATGAAGTAAAGAACTTGTTGCTCTCCAAACATTTCCTCATCTTCAATACTGTCTTGCAGAATTATGAAGCGTGGAACAAGTTTTTGGTGTTTCGGGTCATGTTTATGACTGTAATGCATTCTCCGCTTTATAGACAAAGAATTGGGATGATGAACATCCTGGAGCAGATTTATAATCCATCACCTTTATACATAGAACGAAGATGGATGGGGTCTTCAGGAATCTACTACATAGCTGCCCACCGGTTCGCTTATCTACAGACCAACCTAAAGAGGATCAAGTGGTTGGAAGACTTGAAAGTCGTGAAGCTGTTCATTTTTGTGGAAGCTCACGTAAATTTTACTTTACATATTCAAGGTCGGAGGGTTGAAATGAACTCATATATATATGAGGAAGTAACCCGTGTAATCCCAGCCGACAGTATTAAAGTGTTGGGCCGCCATGAGAAGTATGGATTCCAACGAAAAGGGTATCCTGAACTTCCAATGAATTATCGATTCCTAAAGATCCATGACCCAAAACCCTACTATTACACAGTTCCTGTAGACAAATGCAATACAACGTTGTTCTCCCCAAACTGAATGTAATGATTGGATTATCATCACAGGAGACATTGTATAAGGCTACGCCCCTGTAAATATAAATAAAGACTTCTTTTATCAATATCTGGCTGTGCATCAGAGTTGTTAAAAAGTTAAGTAGCTTCATGATTTACGAGATAGCTGAACTAAAGATAAGCTAACGTCAATTATCATATAATAACGTTAAGAAAACTTTTATCCAGGCACAACCCCAGGTACAGGTTCCAAATTCGCCCCCTACATCAAGTACTGCTGTGACCCAAGAGAAGAAGTTCCTCCTCAAGCAGATAAAGCCACCCGAGTTTGACGGGAGAGGCAGATTCGTCCAGTCTGATGCTAAAATTTGGATTGAATCTATGGAGGATTACTTTGAAGCAGCTGGTACTGCACCTACCAATGAGGCCATGCTCGCCAAGTTAAAACTCACCGGCGAAGCCAGACTTTGGTGGAAACAATGGTGCAGGGATCAAGGGACTTCAGAGGGGTCCGTTACCTGGGAGAAGTTAAAGAAAGCCGTGTGGGGGAGATATTTGCCACCTGCATATTGTACTCAGAAAATGAATGAGTTTTACGAGCTAAAACAGCTAGGACTCACCCTTGACGCATACTACTCTAAATTTGTCTCACTCTTAAAATATGCGCCACAGATGGACACGACACAACAGGTGTCCAAATTTTGCGCAGGCTTAAATCCACCCGTAAATACCCATCTCGAATCTATGCGTCCATCAGATCTGCAGGATGCACTCATTCGAGCGGCGCCTATAATTCAGGAAGTGCAAGCTAGACCAAGGGGTAACAAAACTTGGTCCTATAGTGACCCAAACAGAGGAGCATTCAGACCTCAAGTGAAGAGAGTTCAAGGTCACAATCAGGGACAAAGGAAGAAAGCAAGGACAAATAACGTCAACAACTTTGTTCCTACTCAAAGTAATGGCCGAAACCTCCGATGTTTCCACTGCAACGAACTCGGTCACTTCAAGAGGCAATGTCCCAAGCTCAGTGGGGGACATCGTCAAACGCCTTTCCAAGGTGCAGGCCACGGTCAAGGAGCCGCCACCCGTGGAAGAGGAAGAACTGCCTACATTGCCAATAGGCAAAGATGCGAAGAAGAAGAAGAGGAAGATCCGACTATGGAAGCAGAATTCGAAAGAGCGACAGTCCATGCCGCTTTACACAAGAAAGGGCCAAATCGCCAGTTCTCGATGATTCAAACACCGTCGGACTATCAAGGTAAAGGTTTCAAAACCTTGATCGATTGTGGCAGTACACATTCCTTTATCTCACCAGCATGTGCAAAAAGATTAGGAATAGCCATAGTAGAAGCACCTACCCTGCTTGTGGAATTGGCAAACGGTCGTGAGGTAACTTGTACCAGGCAAACTGCTAAGGAGGAATTCTTTCTGGGAGGAAAGAAAACCTCAGTCAAATTCAGAGTCATGAATTTAGGTATCCATGAATGTCTACTCGGGATGGATTGGCTTAAGCCTAATGACGCCCACATCCACTGTGGAAAGGGTCAAGTTTCCTTTTGAAACTCTGAAAGGGAGTTTGTCACAACTCAAGGTGAGGCAGGAGTGCCAAGAATCCAATTAGCCAAAGTATCTCGGATCTTAAAAGGAGTCAGAAAAGGATTACCCTTTTACCTGATCAAACTCAACAAGTTAGATCAAAAGCAAGAGTCTCATGAAGGACCTTCTTGGCTAAAGGAATACGCTGACGTATTCCCTGAGAAATTGATTGAACTTCCGCCTCCAAGAGAAGTAGATCATGAGATTAGGCTAGTACCTGGAGCTGCACCAATTGCAAAGAGACCTTATAGAATGTCCATACCAGAAGCAATTGAGTTGAAGGAATGGCTCAAGCAACTGTTGGATCAGGGTTACATCCGGCCTAGCAACTCACCGTGGGGAGCTCCAGTACTATTCCAGAAAAAGAAAGATGGGACACTTCGACTATGTATTGATCACCGAGGGTTGAATCAATCGATAGTCAAGAACAAGTATCCTATTCCTAGAATTGATGAGCTTCTCGATCGTCTTCAAGGTGCAAAGATCTTCTCCAAGATTGATCTCAGGTCAGGTTATTATCAGATAAGGATCAAGGAAGAAGATATTCGAAAGACGGCCTTCAATACAAGATATGGGCACTTTGAGTTCTTGGTTATGTCATTCGGGCTTACAAATGCACCTGCCACCTTCAATAGATTAATGCAAGATATTTTTAGACCATATCTTGATGATTTCGTGCTTGTCTTCTTCGATGACACTTTAGTCTATTCCAAACAGGAAGAAGATCATGAACCTCAACTTCGGATTGTCCTTGAGACAATGAGGTCCCATAAGCTGTATGCGAAAATGAAGAAGTGTGCATTCTTCAAGCGTCAGATTGAATATCTGGGATTCATAGTATCACCAGAAGGAATATCAGTAGACCCAGCCAAAGTCAGAGATGTGCTTGAATGGCCAATACCAGTATCCGTCAAAGAAATACATAGCTTTCTTGGCTTGACAGGATGGTATAGGATCTTTATCAAAAACTATGCTTTGATTGCAGCACCTCTTACGGACTTACTAAAGAAGCAGACTTCCATTACATGGTCAACTTCCGAACAAAATAGCTTCGACAAATTGAAGCAAAGTTTGGTATCAGCACCTATTCTAAAACTTCCTGACCTCAATAAGGAGTTCGAGGTAGTAACTGATGCTAGCATTCTTGCCTTAGGGTGTGTACTTATGCAGGAAGGTCATCCAGTAGCATACTCTTCAAGGAAATTGAAGAGTCATGAAAAGAAATATGCCACGCATGATTTGGAATTACTAGCTGTCATCCATGCTCTAAAGCTTTGGAGACACTACCTGTTGGGTAACAAGTTTACTCTAGTAACCGATCATAAGAGTCTCAAATGGATTTTTACCTAGAATGAGCTCAACATGAGGCAACGTCGGTGGATTGAAGTATTGGAGGAATATGATTTTGAAATCAAGTACCGACCAGGGAAAGAGAATGTAGTTGCCGATGCACTCAGTCGCAAGGCATTCCTAAATTCCCTAATCTTGCAAAATCCATCAACGGCTAGATCTCTGGCTACAAAGGTATCTATGCCAAACAACCCTATACTTGAACTAGCTAGAGAGGAAGCATACCATGATTTGGCCTACCAAACAATGATAAAGGAAATATCTACCAAGGAGCAGAATTAGAAATTGCAAGCTAAGTATCATGAATTTTCCATTGATAATGGACTTGTCTACTACAGAACAAGGCTGTGTATACCAGCAAGCCAGTCACTTAAGCAGAAGATATTATGGGAAGCTCATGATTCTCCTTTCGCAGGACATCCTGGCTATGCAAAAACTCTTAATGCAGTTAGGAAGAGCTACCATTGGGAGAGGCTCAAAAGTGACGTTCTCAAATATGTCACTGAATGTTTGTCTTGCCAACGTATCAAGGCCGAACATGTCATGATGCCAGGGAAACTGCAACCGCTTGACATTCCCCAAATGAAATGGGAATTCATCAGTATGGATTTTGTTGTGGGCTTACCCCAAATCCAAGGAGGATACAATTCCATTATGGTGGTGGTTGACATGCTTACCAAGGTTGCACACCTGATTCCAGTAAAGACAAACTATAAAGCCTCTGACATTGCAAGATTGTTTATCAAGGAGATATTCAAGCTACATGGGTTACCTAAAAGAATCATTAGTGATCGAGTTTCTCTCTTCACATCACACTTTTGGAGAGCTATCTTTGAAGCTATTGGGACTCAATTCTGTTTTAGCACCGCCTACCATCCCCAAACAGATGGCCAAACAGAGCGAGCAAATCAAATCATTGAGGATATGCTTAGGGCATACTACTGTTGAGAGCCGAAGAGGTGGATTCAATACTTGCCATTAGTTGAATTTGCCTACAATGCCTCTTACCAGCAGAGCATTCAAATGACCCCTTTCCAGGCATTGTATGGTCATGATTGTCGAAGTCTCCTAAACTTTTCTGATCCAACCCTAAGAGTTGAAGCTTCAAGACAAATGTTGGAGGACATGGATGATCAAATAAGGTCAATAAGACAAGACATACAGACGGGCAAGGATAGACAAAAGGCATATGCAGATTTGAAACGTCAAGAAAGAGTCTTCGAAGAAGGAGACATGGTATTCATTCGGGTATGCCCTAAAATGAGTTCTCTATCCCTAGGAGAATGCAAGAAGCTAAGTCCAAGGTATTGTGGGCCGTATAAGATCCTCAAATGCCTAGGACCCAATGCTTATAAATTGCAACTCCCTGAGAACCTAAAGGTTCACAATGTATTCCATATCAGCCTATTGAAAAAATATGTACCCAATCCTAATCATGTACTCGATGACCAACAAATTGTAATGCCTAGTCAAGGAGTCCTTGATCTAAGGCCAGAAAGGATCTTAGATGTTAGGGAAAGACAGTTAAGATCTAGAACCTTGAAAGAATGTCTTGTCCAGTGGAAAGATTATCCCGAAGAGGATGCCACTTGGATAGATGAAAGCTCTCTCAACCATCAATATCCCCAGTTTATCTCGAGATGAGGACATCTCGATTCCTCCAAGGGGGAGAGAATGTAATATCCAGCGTTAGTAAGAATGAATTAGTTAAATAGAAATTTTTTTATTATTATCATTCCCCCCTTATCCCTCCAGCCGACTGTCGAGCTGGAGGGGGAGGGGAATAGAAGGAGATACTAGGCTCCTTGGTGGAGCCTGTGGAGGGAGGCAGGACATGCGTATCGACACACAAGAAGAGAAGATCCCCCTCCCTCCACTATTTAAACGAGGGGAGGGGGCCGCTGTACAGGGAGGTAGGGGCTGCCGTGCTGCATGAAGAGTGAGGGAGGAAGCCGCAGACGTTACCGCACTGGAGAAGGTGCCGCTGGGGAAGCCATTAGCCGCCGGACTAGGGGACACCATCGCCTGTGGCGTTGACAGCCGCGCCGCCATACCATCGTCCCTCTTCCACGAAGCTTCTTAGAAGCTTCTTTAAAGAAGCTTCTAAGGGGGCTTCCTTAAGCCCCCTTCCCACTAATCCCCCCTAAGCCCTTGCCCTGTTTCCCCTCCCTCATAGCTCTATAGACTATTCAAGTCACACCCATAGGCCTACTTTGTCATTAGGCTACCTTGTGAACCTCCATTCTCTTGCATTAATTCCTTCACTCACTTTTTAAATCTTTTTGTGCAAGTGCTCTCGTAGTTGAGATTTGTGTTCTTAGTCTTATCAAACAAGCCGGTGTCCACACACTCCCATGTCTTAAAAATCCAATTCTTCATCATGGCCTCGTATGGTATTCCGTAAGGGAGAAATAGCCGTGAGATAAAAGATAGGGAGGGAAGTAGAGGGAGTGAAAAGAGGGAGTGAAGGAGGAAGAGTGGGGAAAAGATAAAAGAAAAGGAAGGAGAAGACGGTGGAATTCCAAGAAGAAAAAGGAAAAGGCTATCTCACATTCGAACTACAATGCCGCCGAAGAAAGTCCAAGGTGTAGCTGCGGGAGGGTCATCTCCCGGTATCCATGTGGATATCTCACCTCGAAGCCAGGTTTTTCTTCTTGGTGTTAATTCGGTTTTAAGTCGATCATGCAAAGAAAAATTGTTAAGGATAGGATATATTTGTTCGAGTTATTTTTAACGAAGGAGTTAGCTTATGAATGACAATGTATACAAATTAGCTTTCTTCAAATAGCATCAAGCATTATAAAATTATAAGCAAGATTAACCATTTACTATAGTAATATATTCCTAAAGTGTAGAAATTATTTCTTGCACCATTAGTCTTATTTCCTTTTGCAACGAATCTTGGTAAAATGGCTAAATTCATGAAAGGTTTCTTTCGATGCTCAAATTACTAGGGAGTTATCTTTGCTAATTGCACATCTTAGCAAGGCAACTGTTGTTATTTGGCATGAGTTCATCTTTAAAGAAAACATAAGTTAAATGTTAGGGATTAACAAGTATAAAAATTAGATATATGAACTCATTTGGAAAGAAAATGTAATGGGGAATTGCTGGATGACACTCTATTAACACTTTTCCCCTGCTATTTGAGGACTTGGGACTAATAAAGTGTGTATACACCAATTTCTCAGCTAGGCCTTTTTGTCCCAAGGAGTATTGTCGCTCTTTGTATCATCTTGGCATTATGCTATATGCCAAATTAAACTGTATTGATTGGGAAAGTTAATTGTCACAAGGATAGTAAAACCGTGACAAGACGAGTAAGATTATCTTCCAAAAGCTAACCGAACCAATCTAAACATAGAAACATTCATACCCTAAACACTTGACTACTTTCCTTACCGTAAGGACAATAATTTCATAAAGATAAGAAACTAGGGTTTGTCCCTAAATGAAGAAACCGTAGGCCTGACATACGTCAGCTTAAAGAATCTAAACAGATTATTCCATCGCAGGACTTGCGCAACATGTATGAAATCATTTTGTGATTGATTCACAAGGAGAAAAGGAAAAAAAAAACCCTCATCAAGGACGACAGATCCTTACGCAAGTTATCTTGCAAAAAGACGTAGTTTTGGATATCCTTCTAAATAAGGAAGGATGTAAAATAGAAACTAGCATATCTAAGGTACCTTAGGGTTAACCAAGTTGGGTATGCCCTACACCAGAATATAAGGGATCTTGCCAAGTTACAAGACATCTTGTGAATGACTGCTGATACACTCAAAAAGGAAGGAACACTTCCTTAGCAGTTTGCCATACAACTGGGCTGATTAATGGAAATGTTTGTGCTTGCTAGAGATTTTAGGGCTCTGTTTGAACTTCAGGTTAAAGGCCTGAAGGGAGAGGTAGCTTCAGTTACCCCCGACTGCCTGCCTAACCCTAACCAAGGGGGTTGTTGACCGCGCCGGGAACTGGACCGAACCCGCCGCGAGAGGTCTTTCCGTTAAGCTCTACTTGGAGTAGGAGGACACTTGGGTGCCAGGGGGGGCTCTGGCCGTAAATCCCTCGCCTTTCGGGTCCTGCACAAGAGACTAACGTGACTCGGGATTGGATCTCGAGGCCCGCATACTAGTTGACGGGTGGAAGCTTGGAATAGTGATCCCTGGAGATTACTGGTTAGCCTTCGGACAGATTATGGACAAGCCTACGGGCAGAATTTCTTGTATTTCAAAGATAAAATGATGAGATGTTAAAAGAACTTGCTTGATGTTGTTTTTATATATCACGTGATAAGATTACGTGAAGGAACCAGTGCTTAACAAGATTAATTAAAGAAGCTGTTTGTTATATGTCAAATTAATGTGTTAGATAATTACATAACTAAAACAAACCGAGGAAAGTGCGGAGGATGGGCCATGGGTCCCGTCCTACAGTTGGGTGGTCCCGGTTAGCCGGTAACTTTTCTCAAAAATCTCGAAGAACAGCAGAATGATTATCATCATCAAAAAGAATAACGAGAACGATGACCTAGAGTTACGTCTTACCCGATTTACGTTGTTTTAGGGGAACGGAATGGGACTATGCCTTATGGCAGAGAGGTTGAGCTTTGCATCCCTCTCGTTTCCCATTCTCCTTGAACCAAGTGCAGCGTGAATCCGCTTCGGACCTGGCGTTTCTGTGTAAAGTAGTTCTCTCGGGTCTGACGCTAGTTGCTGTTAGCTAATGACCCATTAGGAAAACCCTAATTCCGATCGATCCTAAGTGGGAACGGCCAGGATACTTCTGCTACGTGGCAGGCGCGGGAAGAACTAGATCGCAAAACCCGTAACATTCCATGGGACAGTTTTATACCCTCAAGGCTTAACCGAAGTATACTACTTTAGTGAGTAAATAATCTTGCTCATAATTGTTTCAATGCACAATGCTATTTGAAGGAAAACTATGTTTATACTTTATTTATTTTGCAAGTTTAATTAAACTAAATTCCTTCCTCATAAATAACTAGGACAAAATATATCTTATCCCTAACAATTCATCTTGCACAATTGAATTAAAACCGATATAAAATTAAGAAGGAAAAACCTGGGTTTGGGGTGAGATATCCACATGGATACCGGGAGATGACCCTCCTGCAGCTACTCCTTGGACTTTCTTAGGAGGCATCGCAGTTGTAGTCCTTTGAACGTGGAAGCAGCTTTACACTCTTTTTCAGAACTCCATCGTCGCTCCCTTGCACGTCAATACTCTTCTTCTCTTTTCGAGTAGGGGAGAAACCAAGTCCCAAGGGTATTTTGGAGAGGAAAGGAACAGTTAAGGGTTTATCCACGAGGAGGGGTAATAAGACCTTTAAGGTCTTAGTTTCTTTGGGAGGGAAAGGTTTACAAAGCCTAAAGAAAAGGCCCTATAGGGGTATATACACGGGAAAAAGGGTGTGTGTGTGTGTATGGTTCCAAAAGGCGTAAGAAGAGGTCTTGGGAGACTTTTGGGCACGGGAGTGAAAGGTATAGGAAGGGGGATCTTGAAGGGATTTTTGGACACGGGGGAGGGGTGTGTGGACATGAGGTGAAAAGGCCTTAGGGGTGTTAAAACCCAGGGGGGGAAGACGAAGGGCAACACAAGGGGCAAAGGGAACACAAGGGGGATGAAAAGGGCTTAGGGGGATTTAAAAACCGGGGGGGGGGGGGGGGGGGGGAGTGTTAAAAGGGAATACAAGGGGGGTGAAAGGGGGCTTAGTTAGCCCCCCCTTAAGAAGCTTCTATGCTTCACGTGGCAGGGGGAGGGGGTGTGTTTTAATGCCGCGTTGGCGATGGCAGGCAGCGCTGCAATTCGATGGCTGTGGACAGCGACTCCCTCAGTGAATTTCCTCACTTCAGCTCCTCCTCGTCGAGTCTGGCAGCGTCGTCCTCCTTTCTTCCCTTTCTCCCCTCCCCCTTGGTTGGAGGGGGTTTTTATAGGGAGAGGGAAGGAATTCCTCCCTCCCCTCGTGTCGCCCTGCATGGTACTTCCTCTAGCAAGCTCCCACCGAGGAGCTTTCGACTCCTTTCTATTCCCCTCCCCTTCCAGCACAACAGTTGGTTGGGGAGGGGAATAATAAAAAAATTTGCATTATCCTCAAAAAAATGCTACCTCATTATCCCTATTACTTAAAAGGGGGTTCATGTGTGAATTTCAACTTTTGATATATTACATTCTCTCCCCCTTAGAGGAATCGAGATGTCCTCATCTCGAGATAAACTGGGGGTATTGATGGTTGAGAGTGCCCTCATCTACCCAAGTGGCATCCACTGGACGAGGCATTCTCTCAAGGTTCTGGATCTTAATTGTCTCTCGCTAACATCTAAGATCCTATCAGGCCTTAGTTCAAGGATTCCTTGACTAGGCATTACAATTTGTTGGTCATCAAGTACATGGTTGGGACTAGGTACATACTTCTTCAATAGGCTGATATGAAATACATTGTGAACCTTTCGGTTCTCAGGAAGTTGCAATTTATAAGCATTAGGTCCTAGGCATTTGAGAATCTTGTATGGCCCACAATACCTTGGACTTAGCTACTTGCAATCTCCTAAGGATAGAGAACTATTTTTAGGGCGTACGCGAATGAAGACCATGTCTCCTTCTTTGAAGTTCCTTTCTTCATGCTTCAAATCCGCGTATGCCTTCTGTCTATCCTTGACTGCTTGTATGTCTGCTTGTATGTCCTGTCTTATTGACTTTATTTGGTCATCCATCTCTTCCAACATTAGCCTTGAAGCTTCAACCCTTAGGGTTGGATCAGAAAAGTTTAGGGGACTTCTGCAATCATGACCATATAATGCTTAAAAAGGGGTCATCTGAATGCTTTTGCTTGTAAGAAGCATTGTAGGCAAATTCAACCAAAGGCACTTATTGAATCCACCTCCTCGGCTCACGACAGCAGTATGCCCTAAGTATATGCTCGATGACTTGATTTACTCGTTCTATTTGGCCATTCGTTTTGGGATGGTAAGTGGTGCTAAAACAAAGTTGAGTCCCAATAGCTTCAAAGATAGCTCTCCAGAAGTGTGATGTGAAGAGAGAATCACGATCACTAATGATTCTTCTGGGTAAACCATGTAGCTTGAATATCTCCTTAATAAATAATCTTGCAATGTCTGAGGCTTTATAGCTTGTCTTTACTGGAATAAAGTGTGCAACCTTAGTAAGCATATCAACCACAACCATGATGGAGTTGCATCCTCCCTGGACTTGGGGTAGGCCTACAACAAAATCCATACTGATAAATTCCCATTTCATTTGGGGAATGTCAAGCGGTTGTAGTTTCCCTGGCATCATGACATGTTCGACTTTGATACGTTGGCAAGACAAACACTCAGTGACATATTTGAGAATGTCACCTTTGAGCCTCTCCCAATGGTAGCTCTTCTTAACTGCATTAAGAGTCTTAGCATAGCCAGGATGTCCTGCGAAAGGAGAATCATGAGCTTCCCACATTTTCTTCTACTTAAGTGACTGGCTTGCTGGTATACACAGCCTTGTTCTGTAGTAGACAAGTCCACTATTAAAGGAAAATTCCTGATACTTAGCCTGTAACTTTTGGTTCTGCTCCTTGATAAAGATCTCCTTTAGCATTGATTGGTAGGCCAAATCATGGCATGCTTCCTCTCTAGCTAACTCAAGTATAGGGTTGTTTGGCATATTTACTTTTGTAGCTAGAGATCTGGCCGTTGATGGATTCTGCAAGATTAGGGAATTTAGGAATGCCTTGCGACTAAGTGCATCGGCAACTACATTCTCTTTCCCTGGTCGGTACTTGATTTCAAAGTCATATTCCTCCAACATTTCAATCCACTGACGTTGCCTCATGTTGAGCTCTTTTTGGGTAAAGATCCATTTGAGACTCTTATGGTCGATTACTAGAGTAAACTTGTTACCCAACAAGTAGTGTCTCCAAAGCTTTAGAGCATGGATGACATCTAGTAATTTCAAATCATGCGTAGCATAATTCCTTTCATGATTCTTCAATTTCCTTGAAGAGTACGCTACTGGATGACCTTCCTGCATAAGTACACACGCCAAGGCAAGAATGCTGGCATCAGTTACTACCTCGAACTCCTTATTGAGGTCTGGAAGTTTTAGACTAGGTGCTGATACCAAACTTTGCTTCAATCCGTCGAAGCTATTTTGTTCGGGAGTTGACCATGCAATGGAAGTTTGCTTCTTCAGTAAGTCCGTCAGAGGTCCTACAATCAAAGCATAGTTTTTTATGAGGACCCTATACCATCATGTCAATCCAAGAAAGCTACGTATCTCTTCGACGGATATTGGTGTTGGCCACTCAAGCACATATCTGACCTTGGCTGGGTCCACTGAGATTCCTTCTGTTGATACTATGAATCCTAGATATTCAATCTGACGCTTGAAGAATGCACACTTCTTCATTTTAGCATACAGCTTATGTGACCTCATTGTCTCAAGGGCACAATCTGGGTTACATTATCAGTTCTATCAGCATTTTCCATGTTGTAGACCTTGCCGACTACCTGCAAACCAAGATCTTCTTAATAGTTCAGCTTCAGCCCGGAACTTTTTATGACAGTTTTTTGCAATTAATTGCAATAAAAAACCAGGATATTTCAGCTCACTGACAGTCCAAAGTAGCTCACACCAAGTGGCTTAACCTATGAGTAAAGCAGTCAGTGCAAATACTATGTATTCACTTCGGTGAACTCCTGCAACCTCACTGCCAGGGTACATATATGCAGTCTGAAAATTGTAATTCTGTGAGTGACCAGTAGTGATTTCAAGCCCAAAACTGAGTGATATACATGTCATACATGTCCCAAACCTTCATAGACATCTGCTAGTACATGTAGCAATCCGAGCATAACCAATGGGGTACAAATCAGTGCATAGATAGCAGGTATAAGTATCAAGCCTTCTGCTTACAAATTGCAATTAGCAACTTCTCAGTAAACCAAAGTCAATCCAGCTCCAAAATAGCCTCAAATCATGTCAGACATTCACTTTGAAGTGTTAGGTTCAATGCATGAGCATTCGGGGTAACTATAGGCATCCTGTCTTCATGAATCCAATTCATAGATTGCATTTACTGCTTGCAACCACTGAGACAATGTCACTGCAGTAATCACCAGCCTTAGACTTCAACCTCTATGATCCCTTGATGCTCAACCCAATCCATAAACCTCCAGCATACATATCCCATGTCATACATATGATAAATCCCAGCCAAGTGTTATGTAATGCTTCAATGGAAGCTAAGGCTTGCTGCCCACTATTTTGAGACAGATTTGAGTACTTCCTTCAAGAAATTTCAGCTCAAAGGCATGAGAACTGATACATATGTCTTCCAGAGTGCTCCTTGGCTCCAATGAGGTCCATAAATCATATCAGAGAGCTTCAAGCTCCAACCAAGTTCCGATACAAGCTGCCCTATCACTGTTTACAGCTGAACTGCTGTTATTTCAGATCTGTAGATCAGATCTATAGCTCATAACTGAGCATACATCCAAGTGATAGCATGCCAAGACCTTCAACCACCTTCCAAGGTGTATAGGCAAGCTGTAGATTACGTGAGGAGCTGCAAATGCCTTGTGTTGCAGGTGAATATGCCTTTAGCCACAGCAGGCGCAAATACGCAGACTGGCATGATCTCTGCTGCTGTACATTTTGCTTATTATTATAATGATAATGCACTCATTGGTGCTCAATCAGTCCTTGGAAGACTCCTCAGCAAGCCACAGCTCCTGCTTCAAGCAATGAGACTC
Source organism: Lygodium microphyllum (assembly GCF_053477565.2). Taxonomy (NCBI): domain Eukaryota; kingdom Viridiplantae; phylum Streptophyta; class Polypodiopsida; order Schizaeales; family Lygodiaceae; genus Lygodium; species Lygodium microphyllum. The sequence goes on along the minus strand of NC_141149.1, from coordinate 5,138,620 downwards.
CAATGCTCCACAATACATACCTCTGTGAGACCATTGATGAAAAATGACTGTCTCTTCCTTTCCGAGCTCTTCAGGTCAATCTTCAAGTCTTCTTCTTGAGTGCAACACGGAGTGAAGCAACATGCTTCCTCTCTCTATATTTCTCATTATTCATTTAGCACACTCTTAGTGCATATACAACCTAAGGTCATAAAGACCATTCACGCTAGAAGTAGAACCGACTTATTTAATGTACCTAACTGATCTAGCCAGACTAGCTGTGTCCAGCTCATGTCGGTCAAACACACATGAATGAGCTTGATATTCTAACAATTCTTTCAGCTCAATTGCTTCTGGTATGGACATTCTATAAGGTCTCTTTGCAATTGGCACAGCTCCTGGTACTAACCTAATCTCATGATCCACTTCTCGTTGAGGCGGAAGTTCTGTCAACTCTTCAGGGAATACGTCGGCGTATTCCTTTAACCACGAAGATCCTTCATGAGACTCTTACTTCTGATCTAATTTGTTGAGTTTGGTCAAGTAAACAGGCAATCCTTTTCTGACTCCTTTTATGATCCAAGATACTTTGGCCAATTGGATTCTCGGCACTCCAGCCTCGCCTTGAGTTGTGACTAATTCCCTTTCAGAGTTTCGAAAGGAAACTTGACCCTTTCCACAGTGAATGTGGGCGTCGTTAGGCTTAAGCCAATCCATTCTGAGTAGACACTCATGGATACCTAAATTCATGACTCTGAATTTAACCGAATTTTTCTTTCCTTCCAGAAAGAATTGCACCTTAGCAGTTTGCCAGGTACAAGTAACCTCACAACCATTTGCCAATTCCACAAGCAGGGTAGTGCTTCTATTGTGGTTATTTCTAATCTTTTTGCACATGCTGGTGAGATAAAGGAATGTGTACTGCCACAATTCATCAAGGTCTTGAAACCTTTACCTTGATAGTCCGATGGTGTCTGAATCACCGAGAACTGGCGAATCGGCCCTTTCTTGTGTAGAGCGGCATGGACTGTCGCTCTTTCAAATTCTTCTTCCATGGTCGGATCTCCTTCTTCGCACATTTGCCTATTGGCAATGCATGCGGTTCTTCCTCTTCCTTGGGTAGCGACTCCTTGACCACGACCTGTTCCTTGGAAAGGTGCTTGGCGATGTCCTCCAACAAGCTTGAAACATTGCCTCTTGAAGTGACCGGGTTTGTTGCAGTGGAAACAACGGAGGTTTCGACCATTACTTTGAGTAGGAACAAAGTTGTTGACATTATTCGTCCTTGCTTTCTTTCTTTGTCCCTGATTATGACCTTGAACTCTCTTCATTTGAGGTCTGAATGCTCCTCTATTCAGGTCATTATAAGACCAAGTTTTGTTATCCCTTGGTCTAGCTTGCACCTCCTGAATTATAGGCGCCGCTCGAATGAGTGCATCATGAAGATCTGATGGACTCATAGATTCGAGACGGTTATTTACTGGTGGATTTAAACCCGCACGAAATTTGGACACCTGCTGTGTCATGTCCATCTGTGGTGCATACTTTAAAAGTGAGACGAATTTAGAGTAGTATGAGTCAAGAGTGAGTCCTAGCTGTTTTAGCTCGTAGAACTCATTCATTTTCTGCGTGCAATATGCAGGTGGTAAGTATCTTCCCTGCACAGCTTTCTTTAGCTTCTCCTAGGTAACGGATCCCTCTGCGATCCCTTGATCCCTTGATCCCTTGATCCATGCACCATTGCTTCCACCAAAGTCTCGCTTCGCCGGTAAGCTTTAACTTGGCGAGCATAGCATAATTGGTGGGTGCAGTACCGGCTGCTTCGAAGTAATCCTCCATGGACTCAATCCAAATTTCAACATCAGCTTAGACGAATCTGCCTCTCCCGTCGAACTCGGGTGGCTTAATCTGCTTAAGAAGGAACTTCTTCTCCTGGATTATAGCAGTACTTGATGTAGGAGGCGAATTAGGAACCTGTACCTGGGGTTGTGCCTGAATAAAGGTTTTCTTAACGTTATTATACGATATTCGACGTTAGCTTATATTACATCTTTAATTCAGCTATCTTGTAAACAATGTAGCTACTTAACTTTTTATCAACTCTTATGCACAGCCAGACATTGATAAAAAGAAGTCTTTATTTGTATTTATATAGGCATAGCCCTTTCGAATACAACGTTTCATGCGATGATAAGCCAATTGTTACATTTAGTTTGGAGAGAACAACATTGTATTGCATTTATCTACAGGAACTGTGTAATACTAAGGTTTTGGGTCATGGATCTTCAGGAATCGATAAGTCATTGGAAGTTCAGGATATCCTTTCCATTGGAATCCATACTTCTCATGGCGGCCCAACACTTTAATCTTGTCGGCGGGGATTACATGGGTTACTTCCTCATATACATATGAGTTCATCTCAACCCTCCGACCTCGAATATGTAAAGTCGAATTTACGTGAGCTTCCACAAAAACAAACAGCTTCACGACTTTCAGGTCTTCCAACCACTTGATCCTCTTTAGGTTGGTCTGTAGATAAGCAAATCGGTGTCGAAGGGTTTCGAAAGCAATGTCGCGACTTCAGAAGTCCTTGATAGATTTCAGGATAGAAGATCAAGCCTTTAGAAGTCCTTGATAAATTTCAGGATAGAAGATCAAGCAAGTGAATGAAGTCAAATCTGTTATGACTGCAATTACTTCCTGTGATGTTGATCAGTTGGATCTTATGTTCATGATCATATATAATTCTTTGTATTGAATGAACCAGTAATCCTTCAAAAACATAGAAGAGTTATGCATGGTATATATCATGTGTTTGCTGTAAATTCACTGTTTTTTTTTTACTCAGAATTCTATGCAGAAATTTTGTATCAAGTAACCATGAAATACTTCAGCCAGTTCTTAAGGATCAAAATTTGACACTATAGGACTCTTTAGCTTTTATCAAGCTGTCAAAGCTATTATCCGATCAGTGATTGCACTCCAACAAAGTGGACATTCTTTACATGTTGCAGCACAGGGTTTGTATAAACAGAAATGTCTCTGTACTTCTTGACAGTTTGAATAGGTTTCACTTCCATGAATTTAGCAAGTGTGGTTATGAGTATGGAGAAGTCAATACGCCAAAACATTGGAGCTGCTGAATCCCCCAGTCTCCAATTCTGATGCAGTCTTTTCTGTCCAACGAGATGCTGCAATATTTATGCAGGAAACCAGGCTCATCTCAGCTTCATCAATTTGAGGAGGTGTATCAAATAAGTGGCCCAGAAGAGGCTCATCCTGTGTATATGGACTTTTCATCTGTGTCTCTGCTTCTTTTTTGTCTTTATCTGCACTAATGTTAGAATAATGTGTGTGCTTTGGTGACGGAGGAGATGGGGTAAAAGAGCGACTTGATTCAGATGCCTTCTGCGATGATGCTGCCTTTGAAGGCGGCAAATGGAGTGCCCTTGCAGCTGAAACATTTGCACCAGAAAAAGGAGGTGTAGAGCTTCGACCAATGGAGCTTATAGGTGGCATTCTCCGTGCAACATTTGAGGGAGGTGTACTGTGTTTGGGAGTGGCACTGCGTGATACGGGCAGAGGGGGTGGGGAAGGAAGAGGTAATTGTGGTGAAAGAGATGCACTTGGAGGGGGAGGGGGCAAAGGAGGTGAAGCTAACTGCCGTGACTTTGCAGGGCTTGCCTTTGACAGCGACGCCCCAGACGTGCTGGAGAAGCTTGAGTCTTTCTGCAAGTGGGGTTTTTCATCGAGGTCCCAGACAATTGGGGAGAACTTTCTTTTCTTGGGTACTGCAGCAGAGCTGGGGCTGTCTCCTTTGCTCACATCATCGTCATTGCCTCCTTGATGATGTTGGGAACGCTTCGAGGCCGACCGTCCTGAGGAGCGCTGTCCTGCAACGGCACCATCCCCTGCCTCCTCTGACCTGCTGCCGATTTCGCTTACCTTCGTCACATTCCTTCTTCGACTTCGTCTTCAGAGCTCATCCTCTCCAGTCCACCGTCTTCACTGTTGCTGCTGTTGTCTCTTTCTTCTTCGGATAGCCAAATTTGTTTAATTTAACTACAGATTGAGTCTTCTTTCTCTGGGTCTTCAGATAAGTATTGCAGACTCGGTCTTTGTATGAGATTATCTTAGCGCAATGTATCTTTCTGATCAAAAGTCTGGTGCTTTGACGCTTGGCCAAAGCTTGGGTGCCAGCTCAAGGATACAAGGAGAGAAGAATCGGAAGAGAAGACTCTATTGCCTCTGGGTGCTATCAATTATCAGGTGCGGCAGTAGCTGTAGCAGCATCCATCTACGCTTTTTCTGCCGTCCTCGATGATCCTCCAAAAACAGATCCCCCCAACGTATTGCCCTGCCAATCCGATATGGCTTTTCCCTCTATTCTGAGATCCTGTTTTCTTTTCTTTGTGTTCCAGCGTTGTGTTTTTTCTGTCTTGAAAATAATCGGCTAATTTCTCCTTCCACATTCTCATATGTAATACTATCATGAATTTTCACTGTTCTGACCATGATGTCATTCCATTGGATGCAAACATTTAAAGCCATTCCGATTGTATGGCACATGACCTGCTGTTATCACGATTAATCCATTTACAGGGCAGTACATATCTTCCGTTTATGTCATTGTGTTATAGAACATTACTGACGTAGAAACCAAGTAGAGGAACTCCTTCATCAATGACATTTTTGTATCCTCTTTTAAACAAAACGATGATGTTCCCCACCCAATTTGTTCACTATGATATAACACTATCAGTCACAATAGTTGTCCGTGGATGGTCTGCAAGAATAATAGTTGATAAAAGAACAATCAAGCCTTTCGGGTTCATATCCTTCCCACTCGATTCTACCACTGCTATTCATCGAATTCTGAAAACTAACTTCCCACTGTTGATGCATCCAATGTTACAACATCTCGCTTTGGCATAAGATAAAACATCTTTTGCCAATCCTCCAAGCTTCTGCAATTTGCATTTATGTCCAATAGAGCACTTTCCACAAGGAAATCTGATTGCAATCTATGTTTAATGATCTGGTCATGTGTCAGCTTAGCCTGCAATCAGTGTCATCCAGGATACGACATCTTGATCTGACATATTGTCAAATACTTCTTGACTTTTCCAAGCATACCAGATTTTGCATACATGTCAACCAGAGCATTGTTGATTAATTCCTCTTGCTCCAAACCCTCTTCACTATGTTACCCACATAAAATAAAAGAGCAAACATAACGACTAAGTATGTACAAAGTATCAAATCACACACACAACTTTTAGGTGGTTTTCACACCTCGAATGCGCAGCAATACGACACCGGTGGGGGTGGCTATATAGTAGATTCCTGAAGCACCCATCCATCTTCGTTCCATGTACAAAGGTGATGGATTATAGATCTGCTCCAGGATGTTCATCATCCCAATTCTTTGTCTATGAAGCGGAGAATGCATTGCAGTCATAAATATGACTCGAAATACCAAGAACTTGTTCCACGCTTCGTAATTCTGCAAGACAGCATTGAAGGTAAGGAAATGTTTGGATAGCAGCATTAGCTTTGCTTCATTCTATTATAATTTCATAAAAACAATTCCGTTGTTGATCGGCTCTGATACCAACTGTAACGTGTCCACTAGTATCATCCAGGACACGTCTTAGCAGTCCATCGGAAAGGATGTCTAGAAAGCTCCACCCGGCACTCCCATAGAATGTTACAGGATTTGCGATCTAGGGCTTTCCGCGTCTGCCATGTAGCAGAAGTATTCTGGCCATTCCCACTTAGGATCGATCGAAATTAGGGTTTTCCTAATTGGTCATTTCCTAACAGCAACTAGCGTCGGACCCAAGCGAACTACTTTACGCAGAAACGCCAGGTCCGAAGCAAATTCACGCTGCACTTGATTCAAGGAGAATGGGAAAAGAGAGGGATGCAAAGCTCAACCTCTCTGCCATAAGGCATAGTCCCATTCCGTTCCCCTAAAACAGCGTAAATCGGGTAAGACATAACTCTAGGTCAATGCTTTCGTTGTTCGTGTCATTTGACGATCATCCCGTTGTTCTTCGAGATTTGAGAAAAGTTCCCAGCCAACCAGGACCACCCAACCATAGGATGGCCATGGCCCATCCTCCGCACTTTCCTCGGTTTGTTTTAGTTATGTAATTATCTTACACATTAGTTGGACATGTAACAACCAGCTTCTTTAATTAATCCGTTAAGCACTGGTTCCTTCACGTAATCTTATCAGGCGACATAGAAAAACAATATCAGACAAGTTCTTTATTAACATATCATCATATTTATCTTTGAAATACAAAAGTTATGCCCGTAGGCTTATCCACAATCCGCCCGAAGGCTATCCAGCAATCTACAGGGATCACTATTCCAAGTTTCTGCCCGTAGACTAGTATGCGGGCCTCAAGATCCAATCCCGAGTCACTTTAGCCTCTTGTGCAGGATCCGGAAGGTGAGGAATTTACGGCTAGAGCCCCCCCTGGCACCCAAGCGTCCTCTTGTTCCAAGTAGCGCTCAACGGAGAGACCTCTCCTGGTGGGTTCGGTCCACATTCCCGACGCGGTCAACAACCCCCTTGGTTAGGGTTAGGCAGGCAGTCGGGGGTAACTGAAGCTACCACTCCCTTCAAGCCTTCAACCTGAAGTATAGATACTCATTTATTTTGTAGTTCATTGGTCAAACAAGTCAAATAGTGCTCTAAAATCTCTAGCAAGCACAAACATTTCCATTGATCGATTTTGTTGTTGGCAAACTGCTAAGGAAGGAATCTTTCCTTTCGAATGCATCTAGCACTCGATCCGGGGTGTCTTGCAACTTGGCAAGATCCCTTATATTCTAGGTTAGGGCGTATCCTATTAACCCAACTTGGTCAGACCCTAAAGTTCATTGGATACTTCAGTTTCCGTTTTTCTTTTAACCTTCCTTACTTAGAAGGATATCAAAGTATACATCCTCTTGCAAGATAACTTGCATAAGGATCCGCCATCCTTGTTGTGGGAATTTAGCCTTTCTTCTTATGAATCAATCACAAGACCATATGACTTCGTACTTGCCACGCAAGTCTTGCATCGTATTATGCGATAATGGAGTTACGAAACAATCTGTTTCAGTTTCTTTAAGCTGACGTTTGTCAGACCTCGGGTCTCCTAGCTTTATTATTTTCTTTTAAGAAACTCAAGGACAAACCCTAGTTCTTTTTTTTTTCATTTACAATTTACTGACCCTATATTCAGGGAATGTGGACAAGTATTTAAGGTATAGACGTTTCTTGGAATTTTAATTCATTCCCAACGAATATTTCGCACCATTTTAATTTGGTTAACTCTAGAAGGAAATTTCGAGATTACTTCCATATGATTTGTTATCTACGTGTCAATTGAATTTTCAATCTTATACTTCATCGACTTGAGGTTAGGTTAAATCCAACTAATGATCCCTTTTCTTTGCGAAAAAATTCATGCTAAATAAGCAATCTTTCCCTTGCTAAGTTATGCAGCTAGCAATGATAACTTCCCAGAGTTTAAGCATCGCAAGAATCCTTTCATGATTTGCACCTTCCATGATGATTCGTTGTAAAAAGAATAGGGGTTAATAGTGCAAGATGCAGTTTTATACCTTCAAGGCTTAACCGAAGTATACTACTTTAGTGAGTAAATAATATTGCTCATAATTGTTTCAATGCACAATGCTATTTGAAGGAAAACTATGTTTATACTTTATTTATTTTGCAAGTTCAATTAAACTAAATTCCTTCCTCGTAAATAACTAGGACAAAATATATCTTATCCCTAACAATTCATCTTGCACAATTGAATTAAAACCGATATAAAATTAAGAAGGAAAAACCTGGGTTTGGGGTGAGATATCCACATGGATACCGGGAGATGACCCTCCTGCAGCTACTCCTTGGACTTTCTTAGGAGGCATCGCAGTTGTAGTCCTTTGAACGTGGAAGCATCTTTACACTCTTTTTCAGAACTCCACTGTCGCTCCCTTGCACGTCAATACTCTTCTTCTCTTTTCAAGTAAGGGAGAAACCAAGTCCCAAGGGTATTTTGGAGAGGCAAGGAACAGTTAAGGGTTTATCCACGAGGAGGGGTAATAAAACCTTTAAGGTCTTAGTTTCTTTGGGAGGGAAAGGTTTACAAAGCCTAAAGAAAAGGCCCTATAGGGGTATATACACGGGAAAAAGGGTGTGTGTGTGTATGGTTCCAAAAGGCGTAAGAAGAGGTCTTGGGAGACTTTTGGGCACGAGAATGAAAGGTATAGGAAGGGGGATCTTGAAGGGATTTTTGGACACGGGGGAGGGGTGTGTGGACATGAGGTGAAAAGGCCTTAGGGGTGTTAAAACCCAGGGGGGAAAGACGAAGTGCAACGCAAGGGGCGAAGGGAACACAAGGGGGATGAAAAGGGCTTAGGGGGATTTAAAAACCCGAGGGGGGGGTATTAATAGGGAATACAAGGGGGGTGAAAGGGGGCTTAGTTAGCCCCCCCCTTAAGAAGCTTCTTCTAAGAAGCTTCTATGCTTCACGTGGCAGGGGGAGGGGGGGGTGTTTTAATGCCGCGTTGGCGATGGCAGGCAGCGCTGCAATTCGACGACTGTAGATAGCAACTCCCTCAGCGAATTTCCTTACGTCCGCCTCTTCCTCCTCACTTCAACTCCTCCTCGTCGAGTCTGGCAGTGTCGTCCTCCTTTCTTCCCTTTCTCCCCTCCCCCTTGGTTGGAGGGGATTTTTATAGGGAGAGGGAAGGAATTCCTCCCTCCCCTCGTGTCGCCCTGCATGGTACTTGCTCCAGCAAGCTCCCACCGAGGAGCTTTCAACTCCGTTCTATTCCCCTTCCCTTCCAGCACAACAGTCGGCTTGGGAGGGGAATAATAAAAAAATTTGCATTATCCTCAAAAAAATGCTACCTCATTATCCCTATTACTTAAAAGGGGGTTCGTGTGTGAATTTCAACTTTTGATATATTACAGTGTATGCTGTGTGCATGCTATTGTGAAGAATGAGAGAGGGGGATGTGTGTAGGCATGTTAATAATTAATGTGCATTATTACATTACCAATGTTTATGATGCGCTTAAATATATTTGACATTACTCTCTAACATCATTTCCATTTTTCCATGCAGTTTTTGTACTTTTGCTTTCATCATCAACTCTACTCTTTCATCATCATCAATACTTCTCAGGTGCATCTCTCTCTCTCTCTCTCTCTCTCTCTCTCTCTCTCTCAAAGTTATAAAAATTAAAATTTAAATATTTTAATTTATTTCATGTTTAATTTTTTAATGTATGCATGTCATGTCTTTTGATATGAATGTGTGTTAATATTATTTCTTAATGTGTTTATGCATGTTATTAATTAATGTGTTATGTGTGTCATTACATTGTTAAGGTGTATTACGTGTTTTTTTAATGTATGCATGTCATGTCTTTTGATATGAAAGTGTGTTAATATTATTTCTTAATGTGTTTATGCATGTTATTAATTAATGTGTGTTATGTGTTTTAGTATAAATATGTGATAACGTTATTATGTTTGTGTTAATAGTATGTATTCATATGTATATATGTGCTAATAATTAATGTGTATTATGCATTTAAAAATGAATGTGTGTTATTAAATAATGTGTATTATGTGTGTTATTAATGTATGCATGTCATGTCTTTTGATATGAAAGTGTGTTACTATTAATGTATGCATGTCATGTCTTTTAATATGAAAGTGCGTTAATATTATTTCTTAATGTGTATATGCATGTTATTAATTAATGTGTTATGTGTGTCATTACATTGTTAAGGTGTATTATGTGTTTTAAGTGTTTGATTAATTAATGTGGGTATGTGTTTTAGTATAAATGTGTGATAACGTTATTATGTTTGTGTTAATAGTATGTATTCATATGTAAATATGTGCTAATAATTAATGTGTATTATGCATTTAAAAATGAATATGTGTTATTAAATAATGTGTATTATGCGTGTTATTAATGTATGCATGTCATATCTTTTGACATAAATGTGTGATAACATTATTATGTTTGTGTTAATAGTATGTATTCATATGTATATATGTGCTAATAATATTTTAATTAAGATTTTGTTCATTTAAGTTTTAATTAATGCTTGAATACTTTAATAGTTTAATGCTTTTATGATGTCCCTCATGTGTGTATTGATATTCATGCTTTGATGTGGAGAAAAAGATATGTCAAATATTTTCTCGACAGTCTCATTGTGTCTCTCTCATGTATGCATAAATATTATAATACTTTGGTGCACCTAGGTCATGAAAGTATTCAATTACTTTTTAAATATGTTCTCTCTCTCTCTCTCTCTCTCTCTCTCTCTCTCTCTCTCTCTCCTTGCATCGCGAAGGAATACTGCCCTCTCATGTGAAGCTCCGAGATGCATCGCTTCCCAGGGATTCGCTTCTCATAATCGTTTCTGCTCTGGAGATGCTAAAAGAAGCAAGTTCGAAGAGACCAGGTTCCTCTCTCTCTCTCTCTTTGTCGCAGAGCCGTCAGCTACCTTGCATCACGAAGGAATACTGCCCTCTCATGTGAAGCTCCGAGATGCATCGCTTCCCAGGGATTCGCTTCTCATAATCGTTTCTGCTCTGGAGATGCTAAAAGAAGCAAGTTCGAAGAGACCAGGTTGCTGAAGATCACTAATGTTGTCTCGGGATATTCAAAGTTTTCTCCAGAAAGCATGAGCCAGTTGGAATAGCTTCTGCCCATCATAAATCAACAATTGGAGGACCTTTCAAACTAATAAATCACAAAGGCGAGGTGGTTACAGATCGTGATTTTGTTGGCAAGTGGACACTGTTGTATTTTGGCTATACATCATGTCCTGATAACTGTCCAGAGGAACTTCAAAAAATTGCAGAACTTGTAAATAAGATCGGGATTGAAAAACCAACACCAGCTGATGCACCAGATGGAGAATAGATTGCCGTATTGATGCCAATCAGATACCCAGAGCTATCAAGCAAGGGGCCCCCGCTGTTGCCAGCGTTGATAGCAGCATCTGTTTGAATAATATCCTGAATAGGACGGCCAGTTGCAGCCGAGCTTATCTCTCTTCGCAGAAGGAAGGCTCTTGGAACGTGCAAGCTGGGACAGCATTTGTGGATGTGCAGTTTCAGGAGGAGGTGAAAAGTGGGAAACTTTCTTCATTGAAGGTGGTCTCTCTGACATTCAACAGGTCTATCGAGGGGGCTTTTTCCTCGTGAGGCAACATGCCGCTCGAGCTCCATAACGTGGAGCTTCTAATCAGCCAGGCTATCAAGGAGGCGAAGAAAGATTTCAAGAAGGATGCGGATAATGCCTTGAACCAAGAAACCCGCCGGCTCCATGAGAGGATCCGACGACTAGAGGAGATGGTGAAGACACTCACGGAAGAGAAGAGGGATCTCAAAACCGACCTGGACAAGCTACAAACGGAAGTGTCACATCTACGGGAGGCAAGAGAGGACGCGGATTTCAAAGCGGACCTCCGAGAGGCTATCACGAAGGAATGCCGAGAGGACCTCCAGGTATGCATTAAAACCGAAGTTGAGGCTTCGAGAGAGGGATGGGAGGAAAAAATCAAAGCAAACATGAAGGAAGAATTAGAAGGGAATAAGGAGGAGTGGATTGAGGTAGTGAAGAAGAACATTAAGAAGGAGGTCCAAGAAGAAAATAAAAAGGAGGAGGTAGTCCGGGTTCAGGAGACCTTAGAGGAGGAGAGGCTCAGGAACGCGCGCAGATTGAATGTGCATATTATCGGGCTCCCCGAAGGGGCCTCTTCAAAGGAGGACGCACGCGGGCTATGCACCCGACTAGGGTACACGAGCATGCCCTTTACTCAGGCATGGCGTGCAGGACGAGATACTACCAGGGTCAGAGCTCTGATATTACATATGAGCACACCGGAGGACAGAGCCGCTTTCTTTCGGAAGCGGATTTCGCTCCGAGGGATGACTGGGGCTTCCATCTTCATGGATGAGGACCTGACTCAGATGCAGATTGCACACAGACGAGCATGCATGCCACAGATACTCCAAGCACGTAGAGAAGGCCGTAAGGCCTTCTATCGAGATGGCCGGATTTTTATAGATGGACACCCCACCAAATAGGGGGGCACGGCCTATGAGACGGGGCAGAGGACTGTACAGAAAACCCCGATACGTGTGGCAGTTTGGAACTACAACGGCTCCCTATGGTCACGACCGGACAGACTTGAGGAGATTTTACCCGACCATGATGTTATATGCCTCACAGAGACACATGAGAGCCCAGAGAGAGGGCTTCCACGCATTACAGGATTTGAGTGGATATCTGCATACCGGGCTACTACTAGGCAGAGCACATCTAGGGGCTCAGGAGGGGTGGCAGTTCTATTCCGTCAGGGGATACAGAGACATATCCAGTTAGTGAGACGAGATGAGGAGGCCAGTTACATATGGATCAGAGTGCAGATATCAGATGAGAGATGGATCTATATGGCAGTATGCTACTTTTCACCACGAGGGTCCAGATATGCTACTACGCAGGGTGATATTCAGGCCAGAGATTCCCCCTCCCCTTATTCACAGCTCTCAGAGGACATTATTCTGTATTCTAGTTTGGGTGAGGTCTTCCTTATGGGGGACTTCAACGGGCGCACACAGAGCCGACAGTGTGAGAGTTTTGATATGGAGCAGCTAGAGATCATGAGAGCATTAGACCCTGAGGAGTTGGGGATCAGTAGGGAGTCAGCAGATACTGGGCCAGACGCCACAGGGTATGGAGGGCATTTACTTGAGCTTGGTAGTAGACATCATCTCATTATTTATAATGGGATGGCACGATGGCCATATTCAGGAGGTCTTACATGCTTCCCACATGGGGGGGGCGAGAGTACTGTAGATTATTTGCTCGGACCGATCGATGGGATGCATACTATCGAGTCCTTCAGCCTTGGGAGACTTCCACTCGGTGCTGATCACACTTTTCTCAGTTTCTCACTTCTCACCTCATTACCATCACCACCTGCAGATATCATACCCCACATGCATACTACCATACACTTTACTCATAAGCTCTCACATATTTACTCACAGCATCTGGAGGAGCACATCACGTCACTTGATCCATACGCACCCCTTGATACACTGACCACTGATATCACACGCATTCTGCATGATTCTGCTACACTCAGTTTTCCACATCACACATACACGCACCCCCCTCGGACGGGTACCATGCCACAGAACAGGTGGTATGATGATGAGTGCAGAGATCTGCGTCGACAGCTATGCGATTTGGAGGCCAGAGGAGAGATCACACACAGACAGGCGCAGAGACGCATGCACCGCTTGACCCGCCGTAAAAAGCGGGAACGGGAGGAGGAGAGATATTGGGATATATACCACCTTCTTATGAGCAGAGATTGTGCAGAGGCATGGAGGCAGATCAGAGAACCATGCTCACCCACACCGATACATGACCTTGCAGTATGGCATGGATACGCACAGAGTTTATATCATGTACCCGCACAGCCGCTGATACCCACACCATCTACACCAAGACCGGGTATTTCATCCTTTTTCACCACTAGTATGGTGAAACATGCTATCTCACGGTTACAGTATGGCCGCGCTCGAGACCAATTTGATCTTCAGGCAGAGCATATTATATATGGCAGAGACACATTGGCTCCACTCATTGCTCACCTCTTCATCCGTGCATTGTCGGAGGGGTTCCTTGACTCGTGGACAGAGCACACCATTGTACCTATCCACAAGTCAGGGGATCCTATGGATCCTAACACATATAGGACCATCATGATTGGGCCAGTTTTGTCCAAACTTTATGGCACGGTGATGGAGGAGGAGCTCAGCACGCTAGCAGAGAGAGAGTGCATGTGCACACCCGGACAGGCAGGGTTCAGACGGGCATTTTCTACCATAGACCACATCTTCACTCTCTGTTGTCTGATCGACCAGACACGAGTGAAGAAACAGAGATTGTACTGTTGCTTTGTGGATTTCCGCAAAGCCTTTGACATGGTTCCGAGAGAGAGGCTTTTCAGACGCCTACTTGATCTGGGGTGGATGATGACATGATGTGGGGTATTTATGCACTATATGAGTGGGTTACTGGCAGAGTCAGATGTCCGGGAGGTATATCAGATCCCCTTGTGAGCACCATTGGTGTGAAACAAGGATGCCCACTCTCACCGACTCTATTTGGACTATACATTGATGAGATAGCAGAGTTTATTCAACAGCGAGCCGGTGGAGGTATAGATCTCAGTGGAGCCACAGTTCATATCTTACTATATGCAGATGACATTGTGTTGGTCTCAGACTCAGCTCAGGGATTACAACAGCATTTATTAGCATTGGATGATTTTTGCATACAGAGAGGCATGACAGTGAACCTTGGTAAAACCAAGGTTCTTATATTCCATACATCAGCTCAGATACGCAGACAGAGTATTTTCATGGCAGCAGGAGGGAGTATTGAGGTCATTGGATCATATGTATATTTGGGAGTCACCTTTACAGCAGCTTCAGGGACTTTCTTGATGACACAGGCAGCTCGTGACCGCCTCACTAGAGGATACTCAGCATTGGCTCTTATGGAGCGACAGTGTTATCAGGCACACTTCCAGAAGCCCCGCACCAAGGGGTGGCTCTTTGATACTCTAGTCACTCCAGCATTGATGTATGGAGTAGCTATATGGGGGCCAGGCCTTGCCGATTATGTATGGACATTGATGGAGAGACCTCAAGTGATCATGATATCTAGATTGATTCGCAGCAAGGCCTCAGTCCCACATGACATTGTGCGAGCAGAGCTTGCCACACCGCCCATGCTAGTCGAGGCATTATTTCAGACAGTCTGCTTCCTACACAGATTTCAGGATATGGACAGAGATCGCATTGCATATAGAGCATATATGGCATCTCAGGAGATGGCTCGAGCGGGGGATACCACATCATGGTATGCACAGACTAGAGCTTGGTTTGACAGACATGGGCTGGACATTGATAGACTCCCACCTCTTCTATATGATACTCAGGCTCCCACTTATACCCTCTCTCTCTCTGAGAGGAACAGAGTCATCAGACAGGAGATATGGCATATTTATATACAGAGGACATGGGTTAGCCCTGCACAGCCACTGCCATCGAAGATGGCACATTATTATACACAGTTCTTGAGCATATCAGAGCAGGGATTCATAGAGATTCCGAGATATATGCAGATCTATATGCCACATCGATTGAGAGTTCTTATTGGACAGCTCAGGGTATCATCACATCAGCTTATGATTGAGAGTGGCAGAGCCAGTGGCATCCCACGGGAGGAGAGGATATGCCCCCTTTGCAGATCAGAGGTGGAGAGTGAGGAGCATTTTGTTCTCAGATGCTCGGCATACTCAGAGTTGAGATCTAGATACACATTGAGCAGCTCACTTCAGGGATGTATGACTGATATGGATCAGAGATCATTTGGTTGTTTTCTGGGAGAGGCATGGCACATCAGAGAGCAGAGCACACAGCAGGTCCCAGTCAGAGAGGGGCCCACCCAGACGACTATTACACAGTTCTTTCAAACAGACAGAGTGAGAGCTACTATACCAGCCTCCAGCCAGACCTCCAGGCTCACACTACAGCAGGCTGAGGACCAGCGTACCCGACGCCGCACGAGGATCCGGGGGTTTCGAACCCCATAGCCACACCGACAGGAGATCCGGAGGATTCTTGATCTACATCGACAGTAGACTGAGATCTGAGGACACTCGACACATTAGATCTCAGATCTCCAGTTTGCTCTTTCTCCACCGCCGATGTACCACATCCTGCATCCAGGAGGGATCACCTGCTATTAGCGACTTCGACGACTGCTACTACATCCCAGGATAGTATATCTCCCTGCATCTGTTACATATACACATCGCACCACTTTATCACAGCCGACAGTTGTTCCCCTATCACAGCCGACATTTGTTCCCCTTTTGTAGCCATTATCTGGAGTACCAGAGCTACATACGCACATACACATATACGACACTTATCACACTCACAGCACCGTATTTTCAGTTTCCAGTTTTTAGCTTTTCATTCAGCACTTTTATTTTGGATAGCTGGACCTCATCAGTTGTATCACAATTTGTCTCATAGGCCAGTTTTGGTCTTTAGAAGATGTTAATATAACTTTCTTTCTTTCTTTCTTTCTCTCTCTCTCTCTCTCTCTCTCTCTCTCTCTCTCTCTCTCTCTTTGTGATCTCTTAATACTTTGTGTAACCATGGCAGTATGGAGCATGCTAAAACATCTGATGCAAGAAACAATGTCCATGTACCAGACATTGTTTTGTGTACTCCCAATGCACGAATGAATGTGCGTAAAGCCAAAGACATGGCTAGGAGGAAGTCAGTACGGCGTGCCCTCAAACATGTCAAAGGACACAACACTTTCGTTGTATCCCTAAAGCTCCTGCATCGATTGGATGCAATTGAGAAGCAAATCAAGAGTTTAAACAAACATCAAAGAGCTTCGAACTCCTTCTGTCAAAACGTTGGTGATCGCCTTCAAAGGATCGAAAAAATCATGGCAAAAAAATATGAAGGAGGCTTGGCTGATGGGATAATGTTGCAAGACGAGATAGATGAAATAAAGGGCTATATAGGAGAAATCTATGAGTTGGTTTGCAAGCACTGGCTAGGGTGTGCTTTGGAAGACCATGCAGAAAAGTTGCGAGACCTTGCTAAGAGCAATAATAGTATAGAGAATGGAGTGTGTGAATTACTAGCTCAAAAGAATGCAAGCGTACTTGCATGAGAGAGCATTTGTCTCGATGTGCATGTCACATCTCTAAAAGTTTGCCTCAATAGGTTCTCTGCAATGTTGAACCTATTGAATCGTCGCATGAGTTCATCATCCAATGCATAGTTCTCTTAGCATATCTAAGGATTTCAATAACTTTTTGTCGGATCCTCCGATAGATATGTCATTCTATTGTTGGGTTTGAGAATTTTCATGTGATTTGGACTTTTGTATGCCCCATGATAATGACATAATATGCTCTTTCAATTTATATTCTTGCACATATAAGATTATATTGTTGCTTATGTGATGTTATAATCTTCAAATTTTACATTGAAATAGTGTTTAGAAAAAAATTATCTTGAGGTATACCTTTGCTAATGTCTTCCCTAAGCGATAGGAAGAAATTTTAGTACGCCTAGGTCATAAAAGTATGCAATTACTAATATCAAAGTACCTTTTTCTTTTTACCTTAGGTTTTTCTCGACAATGGTAGTTCCAACACATTCTGTGCCTAGAGATCGTGTATTACGTGCACGTAGGGAAATGCTCAAAATTAGTAGACATAAATGTAGGCACGTTGCAAGAGTTAGGACTGAATTACATGTTTGTGACCATGCAAGAGATATGTGTGAACAACGTCATGCAAATGGAAACTATATGGATGTTCAAATCCCAAATCAGCTATATCAAACCAATCAATTTCGCGCTGCATCTTGCTCTACTGCTCATGATTTGGTATCCTTTGAGGTTTAGATGTCTACCACAACTCGACAATACAATCCTAATGGTGGCTTGAGTGTGCGTAGGCAAATGCTTAATGTTACGAGAGCTGAACGTATGCACATGGCAATAGTTAGAACAGAATTACAATAATTGCATCATGTTACCATAGATAGAGATAGATACAATGGCATCCAAGCTACAAGTGTCCAAATGCGAGTTGCACCATTGTTGCCATTGGAAGTTCAACAACCTTCTATTCGTCAAGGAGACAATGCAACTATCCACAATATAGATGTTGAGATGTTGGATAACCATGAATTTCTACCCTTCGGAGTGGGGGTACGTAGCACAAATCGACAAAGAAATGGAAATACAAATAATCCAGATGGTGGATTAAGAAATTATAGGCAAATGCTTGATGCTACTAGAGCTGAACGTAGACACAAGGCAAGAGCAAGAACGCAATTACAACAATTGCATCGCACTACAACAAATAAAATTGATATAAGTGCTTAAATGACTGGTGCACCATTACTATCCTTAGATGTTCAATTGCCTCGCCTTATTCAAGAAGAGAATGAAGCTATCCATAATGCAAGTGCAAGTACTGAGATGGTACATGACCAGTACAGTATTCAAGCTCCTATATTTCTATCTCAAAATGGTGGATTTTGTTCAATTCTCCATGACATGCCACCTAATTTGGATATTCATCCATCAGTAATAATTTTGCTCTTCCAAAAACCAAATTTGCATGCAGTTGGTACCCTTTGCAAGGTTTGTCACCATTGCATGGCTAAGTTGTGGCACGATGAAACTAAAACAATGCGTACAACTTCGATTGGAAAGCGTTGCTGTAGAGAAGGGAAAGTAATTTTGCAACCTCTACAGCAGCCATCACAACCTCTATGTAATTTTCTTGATGGCACACATCCACAAAGCAGAGAGTTCAAAAAAAATATACGTGCTTATAATAGCGCATTGGCTTTTGTTTCAATGGGTGCAAAAATTGATGAGCTTTTGCCTCAAAATGGAAATGGTTATACTTTTCGAGTTCATGGATCAATATATCACCGGATGGGTTCCCTATTGCCAAGTGAGGATGGACAATAAATACCAAAGTTTGCACAACTTTATATTTATGACACTGATCATGAGTTATTGAATCGCATGGGGGTTTTACCTGGGCTTTTGCCAGACTTACTACAAGAGCTTCAACAAATGATGCATGATCACGACGCTTACACATAGACCTTTATAGTAGTTGGTGCAAGCTTACAACGCAATCCATCAGTAGAAATAAGAATGTCCATTTTTCAAAATCGATCCACCTCTAGACGATATTCAGTTCCCATTGCAAGTGAGGTTGCTGCGATCATGCCTGGACAAGGTGATGATGATACACTTGATCATCGTAGCATTCAAGTTCGCACACGACAAGGCCATTTGATTTATATTTCTAACTTACACAAGGCATATATGCCACTGTTATATGTTCTTCTTTTTCCAAATGGAGAGGATGGATGGCATACTAAAGTTCCATATGCATTTATGGATGCTCATATTAATGCCAATAATCTTGCAAATAAAGATTGTGTCACTCAAATGCAATATTACACTTTTCGACTTCATATTCGAGATTATACTAATGCATGTCTTTTGCGTGGTGGTCGCTTGCCATAACAATACATTATTGATGCTTATTGTAGCATTGAAAAATGTAGATTGGCTTGGTGTCATCGTAATCAAGCAACATTGCGAGTTGAAATGTATAGGGGATTGGCTGATATGGTCAATGGTTCAGATGCAGTTGATACTAATATCGTTGGGATTGGTGTATTGCCATCTAGCTTTACAGGTGGACCAAGATTCATGTACCAATTATATCAAGATGCTATGGCAATTGTGCGTAGCAAAGGTAAACCTGATTTGTTTATCACAATGACATGCAATCCTAAGTGGTCTGAAATTACAGATGCTTTGTTGCCTGGTCAAACTGCACATGATCAACCAGATTTAACTGCTAGAGTTTTTCATTTGAAACATAAGGACATGATGCAGTCGATAGTGAAAAAGTAGTTGTTTGGTAAAGTTGTTGGATATGTGTCCGTCATAGAATTCCAAAAGAGAGGCTTGCCTTATTCACATACGCTCTTGATATTAGAACCACACTTTAAGCCACTAGAAGCATGTCATTATGATAGATTGGTGTGCGCTGAGCTACCAAATAAGGAAATGTTTTCGAATTTGTGCTTGCATGGTGGATGGAAAGTGTATAAAGGATTATCCAAAAAAGTTTATACATACAACTACAGTTGATAAATCTGGTTATCCTTTATACAGACGTCGAGAGAATGGAAGGACTCATAATGCTAATGGTAACCTCTTGGATAACCGATGGATAGTGCCTTACAATCCTTATTTGAGTTCCAAGTATAGTGCTCACATAAATGTTGAGGTTTGCTTGACAATGGCAGCTGTCAAATATTTGTATAAATATGTATATAAGGGCCATGATCGAGCAGCCATTCAGTTTACAAGTACGCGTGGTTCCGGATCCAATGATATTGACACAGAAAATATTGATGCACAAAATATTGATGAGATTGAGAGGTACTTAGATGCACGATATATTTTAGCTTCTGAAGCATGTTGGCGAATATTTGAATTCAAACTTTATGATGAGAAACCCGATATTCAACGATTGTAAATATATTTACCTGGAGAGAATACTGTTTCCTTTCATGACTCTGATAACATTTGTGATGTGGTGCAAAATGAAAATGCTCAAAAAACAACTCTCACAGAATGGTTTACATGCAATCGTTTGCACCCTGATGCTAACACAGTTCTCTATCAAGACTTTCCAATGTTTTGGGTTTGGAATGCACGTAAAAAAATGTGGACAAAGAGAAAGCAGGGAAACACATGTGGTTGAATATACTTTGTTTCACCTACGTGTGGAGAAAAATACTATTTGCGGCTACTACTCACTGTATGCAAGGGGTGCACATCTTTTGAGACATTGCGCATGGTTGATAATGTGGTATATTCAACTTTTAAGGAGGCTTGCATTGCAAAAGGAATGTTAGAAATAGATGATGAATGGCAAATGTGTTTGCGTGAAGGTGCATTGATGCAAACCGGTACTCAATTAAGAAATTTGTTTGCATCCATCTTGGTATTTTGTTCGCCTGCCCAACCTAGGGCTCTATGGGAAGAGTTCTTAGGTCCGCTGCAGAGGATATAAAACATCGACTCTCCTTGCAAAATAGGCGAAATGTTGATATGCAAGATGAGGCCAATAATCATGCATTGATGCATATTCAAAAACTTTAAGATCAACATGGACGCAATTTGGCAGAGTATCATGGATTGCCTGAGGTGACAATGCAAGAGTACACAAATCATTTGATCCTTGATGAACAACTATATGATAAGGTAGAACAAGAGAATACCTTCTTAACAATGCAAGCTTTGTTGAATGATGGACAAAGAAATTATTTTATGGCAATAATGAATGCTATTGATAGTGGTTTGGGTAAACCATTTTTCTTAGATGGCCCAGGCGGTTCTGGAAAAACATTCCTATACAAATGTTTGCTTGCAAAGCTTCGCAGTCAAGGTCGCACTGCAATAGCTACAACATCCTCTGGTATTGCTACATTGCTTTTGCCACATGGTCGTACTTCCCATTCAAAGTTCAAAATTCCACTGCAGGCAGATAATAATTCTACATGCAATATACCTGTTCAAAGTCACCTTGCAACATTGTTAAAAGAGGCAAGTCTTATTTTGTGGGATGAAGCTCCTATGTTGCATCGCAATACCTTTGAGGCACTGGACAGAACTTTAAAGGATATAATGCAGTGTGATATGCCATTTGGTGGTAAAGTTATTCTACTAGGTGGAGATTTTAGGCAAATATTGCCTGTTGTACCAAAGGGTACCCGTGAGGATATTGTCGGTGCTGCTATATGTTGTTCCAATTTGTGGCAATATTTCAATGTTTTGAAACTTACACAGAATATGCGGGTCGCATCAGATCAGGATCAATTTGTTGCATGGTTGCAAGACATTGGAGATGGAAAAGATTTGACACATACTAATAATATATTGCAAATTCCACCTGCATTGTTGTTAAAGGGAGGATCTATGCAAGACTTGATCAATTTTGTCTATTGTGAAATGAATTGTGTAATTGATTACAAAATGTTCTTTAGTGGACGTGTCATTCTTGCACCTCGAAACAATGATGTGGAAATGATAAACAATCATGCATTGCAGCAGCTGATGCCGGGAGAGGTTGAACAATACTACAGTGCTGATTCTATGGATAGAATTGAGGAGAACTCATTCCTCTATTCTGTGAAATATCTAAATTCCCTTGATCTCGGTGGAGGTATTTCTCCTCATATTTTGCTGCTCAAAGTAAATGCTCCAATAATATTGCTCACGAACTTGAATCCTTCTAAAGATTTATACAATGGTACTAGGTTGGTATGCAAGGCTTTTAATAACAAGGTCATTGATGCAGAGATAATTACAGGGACCAACATTGGTGACAGAGTTTTTATCTCGAGGATAACTTTCATCCCAACTACACTGGAACTTCCTTTCTCAATGAAACACTTGCAATTCCCAGTCCGTTTGGCGTTTGCAATGACAATCAACAAATCTCAAGGCCAAACGCTATCATGTTTGGGGATATATCTAAAAACCCCAGTCTTTACTCATGGTCAACTCTATGTTGCTTTCTCAAGAGTAAAGTCTCCGGACAGATTGAAAGTCTTGATTAATGAGAAAGAGGACATGGTAAATGGTACCATCAATATTGTATATAATGAAGTTTTACAGAAAGTATTGTAACCTCTATTTTTTCAAAAGTGTAATGTTTGTTCTCTCATATTATATTTACATAATGTTTTTATTTCAATACAATCAAAGCCTTTTTTTCTTCTTTGTTCACATATCTATAAAATGTAGTGTTGTACTTTCTTATGCTCTTTTTCAGTAGTGAGTTCTTTGTCGATGAAAAGCAAGTTTGACTTATTTTTTTTGATTTAATACTTTAATGTTTTAATCATATCTCTCATGTATGGATAGATATTCATGATTTTATATGGAGTTAGACGTATGTTTGTTTTACTATATAAGAACATTGTGTTTAAAGTATTTCTACCATAAAAAGTTATTTGAACTTTCTATCATATTATATTTGCATAAAATTTTTGGTGCAATATCATCAAAGTTTATTTATTCTTTTTTAATCATATATTTTCAGAAGATGAACTATTTTACTGTCTCCTGTTCTTTTTAAGTATTAAGGTTTTCAAAGAAAATTTGAAAGAAAAGTAAGTTCAACTTTTTTCCTTTAACAAAAAATAAAATGTTTTAATCTCTCATGCTCTTTTGAAATATTATATTCCTTGAATAGAACCATGTTTGACTTATTTTCTATGAAATTTTGTTTGCATTTATACAAAAGTAAGTTTTGAGAAATTATCATGTATAAGGTTCTTTTATACAATATACATACAAACTCTTTTTCTCTTCTAAATTGGTCTTCTAATTTCAATATTGTAAAGTCATTTTTTTTTCTTTTTTAAAAAATTTGATCAATATTACTAATTTTTATGTTTTCTAAATTTTATTGATAGATGGCCCAAACAGTATTTGAATATTATCCTGCCTCTCCTTATCAAATGAGACTTCAAGAAGCATTGCGAACTATTGCTACGGATGATATTATCCATAGAACTTTGGCTAGGGTAATCGAAAGATTACCCAATGATGGATTTACTAATGGAAACACTCATTTATATGTAGAAATTTTATATTTTGGATGGATCCAATGCTACTATGTTAGACAAACAGATGTTGAGTACTTCATATCTCGGTCCCATACTAGACACATACCGAATGACTGGAGTAAATGGGAGTTTCAAGATTTATCATGTTTTGTAACTTTGCATCAGTTTCATCCAAATTCCGCCGAGTGCTCTACTAATATTAGAGCCAATCATATCACGTCCCCAGGTAATACTTACTCACCAATTTCATTAATGTTTTGCTTTATAAATTTAATATTGTTATTTCTAAAGTCTTTTTTTTTCGTTTTTAGATGTTGCAGCACAATCTGGGGTGAGGCGTGTCACAGCTTCGCCCACACATGTTCCCTGTGCTAGATCCACAGTTGATAATTCATCTAAGAAGAGAAAGCTTTCTTTTTTATAGTTGATTTTCAACTGTACAACTATCTTTTTGAAAACACTACATACTTTCTTTTCCATTTACCTGTTGTTATAGTTGGAATTCTTTCAGTGATATTTAAAAATCACTTTTGCTTCAGTTATGTTTTTCAATTATTATGGTTGAGATAATCAATGTTATTGTATTGAATTGTTAGATTTTTTAATGAAGTTTAAAAATTGCAAGACTATTTGATTCATTACTAAGTAGAAGAATGTGTGAACAAATTAAAACATTTGTGCTTCACATCCTGGCGCGAAGCGCCGGGAGAAAGCTGGCACGTAGCGCCGGGCTAAGTGTAAGCGTGGAGCGCCTAGTTAGAATGGTAATGAGAGCCTAGGCATGTGGAAGGAATTGCATGACATGGAGAGGGATATTGGCAGCGAATGCACACTGTTAGGCCCTTTGATCGTTCATTCTAATAGGGTGTAAGGGGAGCAAGGCCAAAATGAATTAAAATATGTGATGGGTGCACCAGCCTTCTCGAAAGAACCACAGGCCAACGACTAAAGCTAAATGTGAGAAAAAAGAGAGGAAAAGAACAAAAGGAGAGAAGTCTAGAATGAGCTGAAGGCACCCGGAACCCACTAGTAATTCGAATAAATTTTCATCATAACAACCCCGCTACTGCGATCTATTTGTTAGCATCGTCCGCAGAGAGTGTTGCAGTAGCTGAACTAATTAACGCCTGATTCCCGCTCGTCTGAAATTACACACTTTAGTGTTAAATGCTCACTAGCTTGTTAGCGGCTAATTGCGCAATTATCGTTGCAAGTCTACTCATGGCTCTCTGGATCTCTGGCTGCCCGTTCCTGAATGCCTGGCAGCTTCTGGACATTGGCGATGGCGATGGCGGCAGCGGCAGCAGCAGTGCTTTGAGCTCTTTTGCCAGAGATGCAACTGCCATTGCCAATACCCGGCTCGACTGGAAGGAGACTGACGATGCGCACTTGTTCATCGTAGATCTGCCCGGTAAATATTCTTCTCCTCGAGATGATAATCAGATCAGATCTCCATGTGATCCGTCGGATGATCTAGCTAGCTGTGTGCAGCTCGATTGGATTAGACAGGCGCCCTTAGCTGGTTCTTAATCATGCGCAGACCCTTAGCATCGTAATGAGCTGTACTAATCATGCAGGTGTGCGGAAGGAGGACGTGAAGGTGGAGCTGGTGGACCGTTCCACTCTGAGGATCAGCGGCGAACGCGTGGAGGAGGAAGTGAAGGAGACGGACACGTGGCATGCGGTGGAGAGATCGAGGGGCAGGTTCCTGAGGGCCTTCCGACTGCCGCGTGGAGTCGAGGTGGATGGCATCCGGGGCGCCTTCGAGAACGGGGTGCTCACGGTCCACGTCCCGAAGCTCAAACCCAAGCCATCAGACAACAACATTGATAACAGTGTCAACGTGAAGAACATCCAGATCGAGGAAGCGAACCCAGCGCCTAGTAGTGCCCCCGCTGCCTAATCTGTATGTCTGCAAATAATCGAGGGGCCGACTAAGTGATGTCTACTATATAGTCCCAGCTAGTAATGCCCCCGCTGCCTGATCTGTATGTCTGCAAATAATCGAGGTGCCGACTCAGTGATTGATGTCTACTACATAGTCCCTTTTGAGAGCAAAGTATAAAAGTTTGAATAAACCCTTCTCAACGTATCTTGCTTTTTCCATCGACCTCTTGCCACCATAGAAATGATAAGAGTATATTAGCTTTCTCTCGGGATATTTGATGGGGCTATAACGGTTTCTAGGGGTTTTTTTCTAAGGACTTTGAGGGGTCTTGATTCCATTATTAATTGTTTGTAAATTTTTTGGGCAATAGCACTCCTCAAAAGTTAAAAGACTTCAAAAAATAGTAAACAATGTAGAAATAATGTGGGAGGAACACATCATAGAGAAAGGAATTACAAATGGATAAGAAGAACAAACGTAGTCCAAGTACAAATACAAGTAAAAAAAGGGAGGTAAAGGAAAGCTTAGTGCAAGTTTAAAATCAAATAAAGCTAGGCATCAACTTTGTGTTAGAACTATATTTGATTAACTAGTAGAGATAATTAAGCATCATGGAGAGGTCGCAAGGTGGCTTTAACTACATGAAGAGGACGAGAAGCTCTTTTCATAGTGTTCGGGATCACTATTTCCTCTTTTAGCAAAAACGATACATGTTATGGTATTATAGATTCCTTGGCATGTTCATATTTACCCAATTGTTATACTATAGTTTTCAAAAATTTAATGGGATTCCTTTATAAAGTATTTTATGTAAAGATTGCATGGTGTAGCCCACAAAATTGGAGTAAGGACTAGAGAGTATACAACAAATCAAAAAGAACAAAAATTCCTTTAATTCCAAATAGATTGATGGCTTTGTCCGCATGTATGCTTCCATCCACTACAAAGATTTAAACCTATAGCGACGGCACGTAGCAACGCAGGTTGCGGCGTCGCTATTTGCATCGTTATTTACGTCGCATTTGCGACGCAAATAGCGATGCCCCATAGGGAAAAAAAATAGGCCGAAACCGAGCACGGGTTTATTTCGCGTTTTTTCATCTACTGTTTTGAGAGAGAGAGCGAGAGAGAGAGAGAGAGCGACTGTCGATGAGAGAGGGAGAGCAAGAAGGCTTGCCGTCGCCGCCACCGCCGCCGTTCGCGAAGGAGAGGAGGAGCCTTCATCGCGAAGAGGAGCCGCCAAACCCTCGCCATATCTCATCGGTGAGTCTATTCTCTCCTTCTTTTGCTTGTTTAGGGTTTAATTCTCTTTCTCTTTTGCTTGTTTAGGAGAGGAAATGAGAGAGAAAGAGAGAGAGAGGGAGAGGGAGAGGGAGGGAGAGAAAGAGAAAGAGAGAGGGAGAGAAAGAGAAAGAGAGGGAGGGGGAGGAAATGAGAGAGGGAGAGAAAGAGAAAGAGAGGGAGAGGGAGAGGGAGGGAGAGTGCATTCTCTCTCTCCCTCTTCCTTTTTCTTTTATAATTTGTGTATATATATTGAGAGAGGGAGAGGAAATGAGAGGGAAAGAGAGGGAGAGGGAGAGGGAGGGAGAGGGAGGAAATGGAAGAGGTTGTGGGCAAAACTCTCTATTCACTTTTTTGAAGTGTTCAAATTAACATAGGATGCATGCATAGATCATTCTTGTGTGTGCAAACTTGAGAGCTCTCTTCTCTCTCCTTGTATCCTATCTTCTTATGCTTCACATTGAGGGCGAGGGTGAGGGTGAGGGTGAGGGTGAGGGTGAGGGTGAGGGAGAGGGAGAGGGAGAGTGAGAGAGGAATTAAGTGAGGGACTAGAAGAGTGAAGCTTATCTCCTATCTTGCATTCTTCTCTTCTTCCCCTTCTTCTTCTATAATTTGGAGGGTGAGAGGTGGAGTTGAGATGAGGTTAGGATATCCCTCTTTCTTTTCTATGCTTTCTCTCTTTGTTGGAGTACTTGAGGAATGGATGGATTGCAAAATGGAGTGGCGTAACCAATTGAGGGAGCCATGCTTGGATTGTGAGGCGGAATTGATTTGAGATGATGATTTGATTGGTTGAGTATATTAGAGTAGATAGAAATCAACAACTCAAATTTTAAAAAAAAAACTCTCTAATCATTTGTAGTAGAGATTCGAATTGCATTGATTGATGATTGCTATGGAGGATTAGTTATGTCCAATGTTTATCAATAGCATTAGGAAAGAAATTAGTTATGTCTACTGTTATGTCTAATGATTGATATGGAGGATTAGTTATGTCTAATGTTTATCAATCGTATTAGGAAAGAAATTAGTGAATTTTTTTTGCTTATGACATAAAATTAGTTCTCTATATAAAACACCCTATGGGTTGCATTCAAATTGAACTCACAATGTAACTCATCTAAATGCAACTCATTGGAGAGTGTTAGGAGCATTTAAATGGAAGGACCTCTTGAGTGAAAGCTAGCAGGAAGAGAGGGAGATATTTTTGAAATAAAACATTTAAGGAAGAAAATGAAATGAGAGAGGGAGAGGAAGAGAGAAAACGAAATGAGAGAGGGAGAGGAGAGAGAGAAAATGAGAAAGAGAGAGGAGAGAGAAAAGGAAATGAGAGAGGGCACTAAGGCTCAATACATAAATCCAGGCCACCAGGTTGGACATTTCCAAGCTGGTGGGGATGCTAGGGGTGAGCATAGTGGGTTCAGCGGGGGGTGCCATGAGGGTGGGGATAGGATGGAGGGGTGCTTTGCCTTTTCCTTCCAGAACTGCGGGGGGCACGGGTTCTAGTGCCTGCGTGTTGGAGCTAGGCCCTTCTTCCCTTGGCTAATTCTAGGCTTCTGGGTCATCCGCCCTGCACTGCTGCTCGATGGACTGGCCTGTAGCCTCAGCCAGGTCCTCCTCCTCCTTTCTTCCTAACTCCTCTTCCTCCTCCATGACTCTTCTTTTCCTTTTCTCTTCGACCTTTTTGCATTCTTCCTCTAGTTTTTCTTTTTCCTCTTGCTCTTCTCTTCTTCTCCTTTCAGCCTCTTGCTTTGATGCCTTTTTAGCCTGCCTGACTTGCTCTATTGTTTCTTCTTCTTCCTGCTTCCTCTTCCTTTCTCTCTCCTCTGCCTCCCTGAGGGATTGTCTTTTCGCTTTCTCCAAGTCTACCTTCTCCTTTCTACGATCTTCATCCTGTTTCTTTTTCTTTTGGGCTGCTTTTTTCTTGGTCTCCTTGACCTACTTTTTGCTTTTCGGTTCTTCCCCTTCTTCCTTGGTCTCCATCCTATCACTAGACCTCTCTTGGTGTTGATGAGGAGGTAATCTGTCAGGTGTTTTCCCCTCCCCCTCTTCTGCTTCCTTCACGGCCTCCTGGATAAGCACCGTTAAGATGCCCCCCTAGGCGATGAACGAGGCTTTGGAGGAGGCTCTCTTTCTTTCTGCGGCCTTCGACACTGGGGATTCTCCTCCTACCGGTATGCTTCCTAAGGCTAGCGCTCGAGCTGCCTAGTCGATGGTCTTGTGCACGTAGTCGTTCCAATCAACTTTGTGCAGGGTATGGGCTGCCACATTTTCCAGTATTGGTACACTGATCCGGTGCATCAACGCATTGTAGCTCTGGCTGGAGAAGAGCACATGTATGAATTTCACCTGTAACCTGGTCTCTGCATTGGGGATGTCCTGAATACTAATGCTGTCATTCATCAGCACATCCTCCTTTCTCATCCCCAGCATGGCGTGTACATCCCTCTTCTACTTCTTTTCCACCTTTGATTCTAGTCCGAGTGCCTTCTCCACCAAGGCCAAACCAATACTCGCTTAGCATTCTGTCCTCTTCCCACTGTGACGGTGCCGCATTCGCTGTCAGGGTTGTAGGACCTGAGAAATTCCACACAGCTCGTATGGTCGGGTTCTTGTGCGAAATTTTGCAGGTACTTCTTGAAGTTGCAGCTTTTCACGACTCTCCTGGCCGCCTCTTCCTTGGCCACTAATTCTTCTAAATTGTGAATAGTTTGGAATTTCAATTGATTGTAGGCATGGCTCTCCAAGTTGATGCTGTACCACATTCTCTCCTCCTCCGTGAAGGGGAGTCAGTGGGCTCGGTCCTGCTGCAACATTTTTGGTTCTTGTCATAAACTGTAATTTCCATTAGTTCTTGCGACATAATAATTGCTAAAAAAGAAAAAACTCTATGCTTTTGAATGAATTCAGTAAGATCTAATGTAGATTCCCTTTTTCAAACTTTGACTTCTTGCCCTTTAATTCAAAGTTTTCATGCAGTTTTCCTACCCCATCCATTTTTCACAATGTATGTCTACGTGCTTCACTCACTTTGATTTGATTTACTGATTCTGATCTGATTCACCTTACCCCTGTCTACGTGCTTCACTGACTTTGATTTGATTTACTGATTCTGATCTGATTCACCTTACCCCCTCCCCTTCCAGTTTGAGAAGAATCCTTCCTAGGATTTAGGGATAGAAGGTAAAGGGCTTTCGGCATGGAGGTGTAGGGGCTACTTGTGAAGGAGCCAAGTATAGAAATTGGGGTTGTATTCCAAATGGGCTTCGTGGTCCAGGTCAAAGGGTTTAATCCCCACTTGGGTGATGTATGTGAGAACATCAGTTAGGAAGTCACCTGAATTGACTCGGCTAGCAATGTGTAACTCCTCCTCAGTCAACAAGCCGTCGAGGTAGGGGTGTCCTTTGTTGTGTTCTTCTATAGGATGGCCCCGTAGAGTGGTTAACACTCGATATGAGGTTGGCGCGACGTATGTGGGGTCGTACTCTGCTGTTTTGATAGCGCGGTGCTGCTCAGCGTTGGTCATTATTTGGCATCTTTCAACTTCCCATTGCAACCTAAGAGCATACTTAAGCCTTAGGAACTAGGATTTTGTCTCAGCAAGTCTTGACAGCTTTGCCACTTCTTGGTCAGTGATGGTAGAAGTGGTTCGCTGATCATATGATGTGATGAGGCATTGTTTGATTGCTTGCTCTTTTGAGATCTCACTGCTGAGCAACTTAGCAGCGGAGGTAGCGACTTTTGCTAATGCGAATTCAAACTTTTTCCAAGAACAAGGCGTCGTTTGAACTTCGGTTGCGAAGGATTCGTCCAATAGGCCTAAGTCGAGGCGATCATAGCTCAGAGCTAGCGACACAAAGGTGGAGTCCAGTCACTTAATGCAATCCACCACGTCATCCCCTGTTTCTTCAGCTAAATCAGCTGCTAGTGAGAGAAAGGATTTCCTCTCGTAAGAGGGCCTAAGGCCTGCGGGTGGTTGGGGTTTGGTAGGACTTGAGCCTTTGGCGACGGAAATTTGCGGTGATGAGTGTTCTTGATCTTGCGATTGGGTCGCTGGGACGAAGGCTGTGTTAGCAGCAGCCTCGAGTGACGGCTTGTTGCTTTCAGGATAGATTTGAAAAGTCAGATCGACTCCGTTGGGTAGTGACTCTTGAGATGGCGGTTGTCGCTTGGGTCGACAGGCTTGGGCGACTCGCGTGGGTTTGCGAGTTGATGAACTAGATGGTTGCGGGTCGAGGAAGTTCTGCAGCTTGTGGTTTCGAGGTTCTACGGTTTTTGGAATGATCAAGCTTGAGGCTAGCGTACGAGTGGTGCCTCTGGCCGTGTGGGCCTTTGGTATCCATAGTCAAGCATTACCCTCATAGTAGCCTTGTGTGTGCAAGAGGGCCTTGGGGACCCATCTTTGACTGATTACACGTCTATTCCTGTAACTGCATTTGGGCTTCCTAGGTTTAGAGTTTCTGGTCTTATGAGGGTAGGAGTGTCGACTCCTAGGTGGTTGTTGCGGTTGTTTAGGCATCCATTGAAGGCAAGGTTGTGGGGCCTTAGCTCTAGCTTCTATGGGTTGCGGTCTATGAAGCTCGAGTAGTGGCGGCCGCGCACTACCCCCTCCTTAGACTTGCCTACAAATGTTTCTATCGGTGGCTTTGTGGCCTGTGATGAGGTTGCACAGCCCTTGCTGAAAGTTGTAACAATGCGAACATTGCCAATTGCGAGGTGGATGCACTACAACGCATAGTCAACATTGCAGTGGGTCTGATTTTTGAAGGTGCGTCCTAGCAGTGACTCTGTGCCTGCGTTTTTAGCATTTGGCAACACGTAAAAAATCATTGGAATAGTCTCAGACTCGATAAAAACGGATGCTTTGCACTTGCCGAGTAGTGCGTAGGAATAGGCCCCATATGGGCTTAATTTGGCAATGGTGGATTGAAGTTGTGGTTTGCCAAGTTGATCCAATGATGGTGGGTTAAGACATTAAAGTCTGCTCCCTAGTTGATCAAGGTGTTGAAAGCACATGTTTGTTTTGCCGTGATCGTGATACGGAGGTATGCGGGTTCTGCGGCCTCCTCATCCTCATCGTCAATTTCAGTGATTGTGGCTACTTGTACTTTGACAGGCGGTTCTAGCATCGGTGGCTCATGCAAAGGATGCGTAGGGGGGTAGTACTTCTTGACGCGACTACCATTGAAGAAGCCTATTCCGTTACCATTTAGGGTCTCAAGTTAGACATTGCCTATTTGGCTGATCGCACGAACTTTGAATGGTCCAAGACCTCTAAATTTCATTTTTTGTTTATGCCACTTAATTGAGTAGAGGAGCACCAAGTCACCCTACTCGAACTCGTGCTGCTTAATGTGCTGGTCAAACCAGCTCTTGCGTCAGGCTTTCTCACAGATCAGTGCATGGGTGGCGAGAAGACGAGTCTCTGAGAGACGTTTGAGCTCAACTAGTCATTGCGTCCATGCCTTCTTCCCTTGCCATCGTTCTTGAAGCGCTATTCTCAGGCTAGGAACGAAGAACTCTAATGGTAGAATCGCTTCTGTTCCATATGCCATTCTAAAGGGGGTTTGACCGCCCGACAGCCATTTTATAAGCTGTTCGGTAAGCCCACAGAGCTGCCATCAACTTATTGTCCCAACTGCTATGTGAAACAGAGACAATCTTGGTTAGAACATTGACAAGAATCTTATTCGTTGATTCTGCCTGGCCGTTTGCCTGAGGGTAGTATGGCAAGGATTGGCGATGGATGATGAGGAAGGTGGACAGGAGATGTGCGATCACTTCATTGATGAAGTGTATGCCTTGGTCACTGACCAGTTCGATGGGGTAGCCGGATCATGAAATCACTTGCTCCCATAAGAACTTAGTCGTCGTTCTAGCATCGTTTTTTCGTGTCGCTTGCGCTTCTACCCATTTAGTGAGGTAATACATGGCCACAATGATGTACTTGGCCTGTGAATATTATGCCGCAGGACTGATGGGTCCAATGAAATCAATTCTCCATTTTTTGAAGGGTTGTCGAGCAATAAATGGGGTTAATTCCATTTGTTCTTTGCGAATTGGGACTTTCCGCTAGCACTCGTCACAGTGCTTGAGGAATCGTGCTGCATCGTGGAAAAGCCTGGGCCACCACAGTTGAGACAACAACACTTTTCGTGATGTCGTGTATCCAGCAATGCCATCATGCACTTCTGAGAGCACATCGTATATCTCATATTCGCACACGTATCTGTGCAACAATCCGTCTTGCCCCAGCCTATAGAGTTGGCCTGCAATTAGCTGATAGGGCTGGAGCTTAAGGATTAATTGCTTAAGTTGGGCTTTTTCTATTGGTCGGTCAGGTAGTCCGTGCTCAAGCACTTGGACTATGTCATCTACCCAATACGGTGTTAGATGAGCCTTAAATAGATCTCTCTCACTGAAAAGGTTAAGCAGATGGGCGTTGGGCAGTTCATCAATAACACCTTGTCCAGCGGCTTCTCCGGTGGGAATGCGCGACATGTGATTAGCCATGTAATGTTGTTTTCCCTTTGTACCACTATAGAGAAGTCAAATTCTAAAAGCAGAAGGAGCCATCGAGCTATGCATCGTGTAGCACAAGGTTTGTTTACTAGATAGAGCAAGGCTTGATGGTCCACAAAGAAGGTAAAGGGTGTGGCCAAAAGGTAATTCTGGAATTTCTTCACTGCGAATACCATGGCTAATTCCTCTCTTTCTGTCATCGAGTAATTCATTTCCATCTCAGTGAGTTACCTGCTAGCAAAGCTCACTGGATAGTTTAAATTGTGTTCGCCAAGTTGGCACAACACTACCCCCACGGCAAACTTAGAAGCATTGATGTGCACGTGAAAGGTAGTGGTCCGATCTGGGGCTCGTAGGATTGGTGCTATGGTTAGAGCTTTCTTCAATTCTTCGTATGCCCGTTGGCATGCTTCAGTCCATTTGAACACAATAAGCAGCTTGTACAAGGGTCTGGCGATCAACGCATAATTCAGTACAAACCATCGATAGTATCCAGTATGGCCTAGGAAGCATTGAACTCCCTTGTAGTTGGTTGGGGGTGGAAGGTCAACAATGACCCTGACCTTTAAGAAGTCAGTGGCAATGCCAGTCTTCGACACCACATGCCCTAGGATGCATCCATGCTTCACCCAAAACTGGCACTTTAAGGGATTCAAGGAGAGACGATATAAGCGACACAGCTTGAAGACTGCTCGGAGGTTTTCTAAGTGTTCGATCCAGGTCGAGTGGACACAGAGGTCGTCGACAAATACTTCTAACTCCTTGCGAAGCATGTCCTTAAAGATGGTGCACATGAGTCGTTGGAAAGTGGTAGGGGCATTAGTCAACCCAAAGAGCATGACTATGTAACCAAAGATGTCCCACTCATCAGTGGCGAAGGCAGTCTTATGCCTGTCCCCACAGGATGCACTTGCACCTGGTTGTACCGTGAGAAGCCGTCCAGAAAACTATAGGCTTCCTTGCCTGCCACTCTCTCAAGCATGTGCTCCGTGTATGGCAACGGATAGTTGTCCCTCCTAGTAGCAGCGTTTACCTTCTTGTAATTGATGCACACTCGAATTTTTCCACTCTTCATCACGATGACTATGGGCGATGCCCAGTCTATGTGCTCAATTTTGTAAATGAATCCTGCTCTCATCAGCTTGTCAATCTCTTTCTTGACAGCATGAGCATGTTTTGGATTCATAGGGTACAATCTCTACTTGACCGGTGTTGCGTCTGGCGTCATGGGTATGTTGTGAGTCACGATACTCGGATCTACCCCCTTAAGCTCTTCTAAGGACCAGGCAAACACATCTATGTACTCTCGCAAGAGAGAGACAAGACTTGTTTCTTCTTCATTAGTCAAGTCATCGGCAATGAAGACTGGTCGGTGTGTTTCCCCTTCCGAGGCTAGGTCTACCTCCTTGACCTTGGCTGGTCCCTCAATTGGTTTGCTTGTCTGTGCTTGACGTTTGGCACCTAACAGAACTACCATCCTATCCCCTTTTTTGAATTTCGTAAATCATTTAGGGAGGTCCTGCAGTTTCCATTGTTCTTCCGTTTGAGTATCCCTGGGTTGTTTTGCCTTTTCCTGTCTTAATCGTCTGCGCCTCAAGTGGACAGGTAGGTCCCCCTTGGTACGTCTGGTTATGGGCGGCCTAGGGATCTCTGGATCACTATCAGAACTAACCTCCGATTCAGAGTTGAACCCTCCATCTTTGCTAGAGGAGGTGGTCTCCCATGTTGGGCGTAGTTCAAATGGTGATTCAGTCCTAAACACTGATGTCATTCCTGGCTGGGCGAGTCCTTCTTGCTCAAGGTCTATGGCTCCTACGTGTTCCAACCAAGTGCGATCACATTCCATGTGCATGACTCCTCGCTCCATCCTGAAGATACTCCTTTTCTGCGACTTGGATTCTGCTCGTATTTGCTCTATTTCTTGTCCTTCAATGTCGTATTCCATGGTATCTACCTCACCCTCACTTTCATCACTGAAGGATTGGCAGTCTTCGTATTCGTCGTTGGAATTCTCGTCATAAGACTGCTCGTCGTCTCCTAGGGCTTGGTATCTCTCTGGTCATTGGTCAGGAACAAGGGCCCAGTTATACATAAGGTTCAAGTCATGCACTCTGGTCCATTTCCATTTAGATTCATCCAAGAGGTCCTGGAGTGGTTTGAAATTTGCAACTGGATTGCCAGCTAGCTTGTCCATTAGGTATTCCAGTATGTCCTGGAGTTCCCTTTTGTTGGTTGGGGCTTGGGAGCTGACGGGCTTCGGTTTCCCTCGAAGGCTTCCTGTCATCATGTAGACTGGTACAGAGGGTGTGCCGTTAGCCTTGCTGATTGTTTTGGTGGCTTGTTCATACACCTCATGATCTGAGAACGGTGGGTTGATTGTAGCAAGGACATGCATCCAATGCCGCTCCTCCTTTGGGCATGGGATATACTTGGTCAAGGGCTCATAGGACTTCTTGACCTGAGCATTATCCTTGAGCATAGCAGAGATGGCATCTAAGTCAACTGGTGAGGTCTTCCAGGTGTCCATCTCTATTCTTACGGCGTCTGTCCTATTGCCAAGGAAGATCAAGCCGTTACCCCAATCTTCAATGACTCTAGCGTTGCGCATCCAGGGGCAACCTAATAGGATGTCGTAGTCCACTCCCTTCATGACTATAAAGTCAACGGAGAACTAGACACTTGCGATCTTCACTGGATTGAGCCCTTCAAAACTTCCAAGGCTACTGTTGAAACAAAAATATGCTTGAAATTTAAGTGCTTGAGATTAGATGGACCAATTCTTAAGCACCCCGAATGGCTTGACTCTCATACCATTTGCTAGTGTAACATTAAAGCTAGTAGTCTCAACAGGTGGGTTTCCCCAAGTCTGAAGCAATGTGTGGCTAAGCACACTAACCCCAGCCCCCATATCCATGATTCCCTTCCTCGTTATATTTCCTAGGGCTAAAAT
Source organism: Lygodium microphyllum (assembly GCF_053477565.2). NCBI lineage: Eukaryota > Viridiplantae > Streptophyta > Polypodiopsida > Schizaeales > Lygodiaceae > Lygodium > Lygodium microphyllum. The sequence continues at coordinate 5,102,647 of NC_141149.1, read as the reverse complement.
TGGTAAGACCGCATGCATCTCGGAACCTTCCTAGAAGGCATTGATGTGCAAGGATTTAGGCATAGAGTGCAGCGTCAAACTCGGTATTTACGTCTTCGCATCATGGTCATGAAGGTCTGCCGTAACCTGCTCTTGTGACCCTTCAACCCATTGCTTAAGATCCTGCCATAGGATGGGATGCTGCCTAAGTAGATCTCCCAGGCTAAATGTTACAGGGGTAGTCACCAACGTGGTTAGGAGATCGTTGGGTGTTCGTCTCTCCCCTAACCTGGATTGTCCTGACTAGTGGCCGTGACTGAACCGCGGCCCTGTAGTAGCACCGAGGCTTGGCCTTAGAGGCACTGTTTGTAGTGCAATTGCTTCTCTTGACTTTGGTTGTGGAGGCGAGGTCCGCGTACTTATGCTGGAGAGATCATCGATCCTGTCCTCTATGATGGGCTCAGCGTCTTTTAGATGCTCTTGGGATTCCTTCACCTTTTCTATGGCCTCTAATTGTCACTTCGGATGCGGGTATTCCCCTACCTTAGCGCTTCCCTTTTCGGCCGTCTTGGGGCTGACGTCTCTACTTCTACGTCACAGACCTTCTTTCCAGCAGGTAGAGTTGTAGCACTCTTCGTTTTTAGTGAGATTTTAGCTTCCGACTTCTTCCTTCGCCGTCTACGGCTCTTCTTCCCTATCGAGGTTGCATCAAGATTGCTAGGTCCTAGTAGAGAGATGCCGACCTGCTTCATTTGGGCATGGGCCATGACCCGCAATGGAATAGGCGTGGCCTCCCCATCGTGGTTCTTGACACCAAACAACCCCAATGGGACAGATGGCTCGTTGGTTGAGTTAGACGACGGCTTTTGCCTTGGGCAATCCATGAAGAGATGGGTGATTCCGCACTCAGTACACCTTTGGTCCACCTTGTCTCTTCTTTGCTGCTCCCTTTCAGGGCAGCATGATGAGACATGACCTGGGTGGCCACAAGTCCAACAGGTGATTGGATCCTACATTTGCCCTCCTAGGCCTCTACCTCGTTCTCTTCCTAATGCCATCACCGGTATGGGGTGATAATCCATGAGGACAACATTTCCCTCATCGTCATGCGAGACATAAGGGCATATGTAAGCTTCTTCCTTGTTTGGTTCTTCCACATAGTGGACAGGAGCATCACTCAGTTGTTGAGATGACAAGCTCAACACATGCGGACATTGATGATGGACGGCCTGGTTAGATGGGTCCACACGGCTACACTTAGCATGTCGGTGGTCATTATGCATCTCACATGGCCACTGACTCATTACTTATTATATTCAGGTCGTTACACCTATTTACAGCTGGCATAGTTATAGCGCCAGTCGACTAGTGTAGTCTGTTATGCATTGTTTAACTTAGTAGGCCACTTTCCTTTTATGTTGTATCTTATCTATACTTTGTGTACATTGTAAAGAGTGTGGAAGAAGAAGAAGAAGAAATCAGCAAGAAAACGTTTTGGCCTCCATCTCTCTTCTTGTCTCTTGAGTGAGCTTCTCCTTGTGCATTCTGTATGTGTTCGGCGCAACATCTTGAGCAACCCCCTCTACCACGCGATTCTTGACATGGTATCAGAGCCGCGCCATTGAGAGAGGCTGATTTCGAAGGTTGAAGCAAAGGAGAAGAAGCAAGGTTCGAGCAAGCAAGCCACGGGTAAGAAGCTCTCCATCCTTCAACTCTTTCTCTTGGATAGTGCCTGTGGAGGCACCGGAAGCAGGGCAGAGCAAAAATCTCAGATTGCAGTGAGATTTGGTGTGCGCAAAGAGCGCTATGTATTCTGCAGATAAGCCCTTTAGGGCTTGCCCGTAGTTATTTTGGGCATCTGAGGCCATTTCAGGGCCCATTTTAGAGTCGCAAGGTTGCAAATAGCAGTTTCAGGGTACGCTGTGACTTCGACTGTATTGACCGAACGTGGGTGCGCAGGTTACAGATTTCAGATCTGTAAGTTCAAAGGTGTTTACTAGTGAGTAAACACAAGGTTTATCTGCAAACTGGTTGCAGATTGCATGTATTGTTGAGCAGACAGTGAAAAAGGCTGTCTGGTGTATTGCTGTGCACTACAGGTCAAGGGTTGCAGAAGATTTGCTTGCTGTTTGGTATTAATTTTGTGATAATGGCAGAGAACAGTGGAAGACCCATCATTGAGAAGCTCGACAAGAACAACTACCCTTCATGGAAGTTCCGTGTCACGAACTTCCTTATTGGAAAAGGCCTCTACGAGTTCGTTTCAGGTGAAGAAAAGGAGCCGGAGATGAGTGATCCTCCAACTGCAGAAGAGACAAAGGCACGGAAAGAATGGAATGCAAATGATAAAAATGTCATGTATTGGTTGTCTGCAGTAATTGACAATAATATGCTGGGACACATTAGAAATGCAAAGAATTCATATGCAGCTTGGACCATACTTGAAAGTATGTTTTCTGTAAATACAAAGGCACGAAAGTTTCAACTCAAGCAAGAGTTGAATACATTAAAGAAAGGGAAGATGTCTATCAATGAGTATGCACTGAAGGTAAGAAGCATTGCAGATGCATTGGCAGCGATTGATGCAATGCCCGACGATGATGATTTGGTGTCGTCTACCTTGGGTGGACTTAACAATGAAAAGGCTTGGAAGTCTCTTGTAACTTCCGTATATGTCAGAAAGCCATTTCCAGATTTCGATGAATTGGTCTCCCTTATGATCACTGAAGAGATCAACATGCAGAGTGAGACATCTGAAAGAAGTGGTGAACAGGTCCAAGCTTTCTACTCCAGTTCTGGAAGGGGACGTGGCAGGTTCTCTTCAAGAGGCCGTGGTACAGGACGTGGTAGTGACAACCAGCAAAACAGATTGAATCAGCAATTTGGCGATATGCAGGTTTCAGGAGGTCGTGGTAACTTTAGAGGCAGGGGGAGCTTTAGAGGAAGAGGTGGATGGCAGAACAAAGGTTCTAACAACTCTGGTATTGTGTGCCACTACTGTGGCAAAACATGTCATATTGCAGCCCAATGTTATGCTAAGAAAGATGATATCCGCAGTGGTAAGTTGCAGCAAGGAAACTATGCATCGTCTTCACGACAGAATGAAGACAAAAATGAACGTTTGTTCGTTATGCAGCATATGCTAAATGCTGTTACAGGAAAGGGAACACATGAAGATGTTTGGTATGTTGATTCAGGTGCATCCAATCATATGACCAGCCATGCAGAATGGTTTGGAGAGATGCAGGATTTGCAGAATGCAGGTTATGTGCAGACGGGTGATGACTCATGCCACCCAATTTCACACATTGGAAAAGTTCCCTTGTCCTTGCATGATGGTAAGACAAAGAGTCTTTCAGATGTATTACATGTGCCATCTATTACAAAGAACTTGGTGTCAGTCGGTCAAATGGTAGAGCAAGGGCTGCAAGTCAGATTTAATGCAAAGGGCTGCTTTGTGGAAGACTTCAATGACAAGTGCAGGTTGGTAGCAAAGGGAAGTAGAGTTGGACGTATGTTCACTCTAGATGCTGGAATTCCTACTATGAATGCTGCTATGTATGCCAAAGGAAAAGGTGTTGTTGCAGACATTGAAATTTGGCACAAACGCATTAGACATGCAAATGTACAAAGGCTGAAATTAATGCAGTCCAAAGGGTTGGTTACAGGTTTGCCTACATTTAAAGTTGCAGAATTTCAGAAGGTATGTGAAGCATGTCAGTTTGGTAAGCAGGCAAGACAACCCTTTTCACATGACAGAGATGTAAGCAGAAAATATTCTTGATGTTGTGCATACAAACATTTGGGGGCCTACACAAAATGTATCTCTTGGAGGTAGTTCATACTTGGCCATCTTGGTAGAGTTTAGGGTTTCTCTAATATGTTGCCTCGTTCGTTTTGGTCCAATCAGGCTTTACACCTCAACGGTTTGCGTCTACGCCCCTGGGTCTCGCAACTGCCCACTTCTTGTTGCTAAGTGGTGGCGCCCTACGATTTGCCTATTCCGTGTGCCAATCAAGTTCTGAGCATCCTAAGGGCTTTCAACAATTTGCGTTTCTGAGCTCTAGCCGGGTCAGGTCAAATTTTTTGAGAATTTGGTGAAAATGTGCACTCGGCCCAACTGGTCCGAATTGCAGGGTTCCAGTGGGTTACTCAGACGAGCCGAGGCACATGGGCCGAGGGCTGAATTTGGGACTTGGGCGGGGTGGACTCAGACCGGCCAAAGAGTCGACTTGGATGAGGTCACTCGGATGGTTTGGCTCGGACGGGCTGAGTGGTTGATTCGGACGAGGTTGCTCGGACGAGCCGAGGCAATTGGGCCGAGGCGAGTGGGCCGAGGGTCGATTTTGACACGTGGCAGAGAGCCGAATTTGTCCACGGTCCGAATGGTAGACTCGGATGGGCCGAGTGGGGCAATTAGGATTTTGGCCGGATGGGCAGAATGGTAAGGGGCCGAGGACCGATTCTGGGACTTGGCATAGAGGTGACCGTTCGGACGGGCCAAGCGTGGCGCACGTAAACAGCGCGAGTTTGATTTCAATCATTTCACTCAATATACCAGGAACAAACCTCCAGATCCTACCTAAGGGGGTAAGAGAAGGGATTCATATACCTCGATAGAGTGGTGGGCACGTTGTTGGTGCAATCGAATCGAATCGGGCGGTAGCCCTCTCTCTCTCTCTCTCTCTCTTTCACACTGAAATGGTTGCAAATGAGTCCTCCCTTGGCCTCTTGGCTCTTATACCCCTTCCGGGTATGGCGTTGATGCCCCCAATCACTCACTTGCTGATCTTAGGCATCACAAGCAAAGCTTTTTCCCATTTTTGCACGATTTTTACCCTATTTTGCAACAGTAAATACTTACTTGTTTTGAAGATAAAAAACACCCAAACTTCCTACCTATCTCAAGCTCCATTTCGCGGATGAATTCCTTACTTCGATGCTCGATATGAGGCGCGCAAGTGCTCAAACTTGAATTCGTTGGTCCCGGCAATGGAACCAAAATGTGGGAGCTTTCGCTCAACCGCCAAGACCCATGGACCAAGTGAGAAGGAGACAAGAAGAAGAAGACTCTTTTTTCCACATACAAAAGAATGATCTCTTATTCGCTTTTTGAACTTTATATATACAAACCCTAAAATCCCATGGGCACCCATCCCTTTTTTACATAACCGGCCATTGTGGTAAGGTTCTTTTTCCATTTCCCTCTTCTGGCTTTGTGCCTCTAGCCTACACCCACCTAACATTTTACAATTGGCACAGGAGGGAGCCTGGCGCTCTTTTACAAGAGTTTCCCGAGTTTTTAGAGGCGCTTTTTCATTTAAGGTTGCGATTTTTGCCCCGGTTCATCTTTAGAGGCCGCCTGCGTGTCTTTGCTCTTTTTCCATCTTCCTTTTGCTTTTTCCTCCATTTTTCCGCCATCTCGACTTGGGGTTAACACATGAGATTGAGAGTGTCAATATGTATAGCGGGTAGCTTGATTTACCTTACCATTACTAGACCGAACCTTAGCTATTCAGTTGGACTCATTAGCCAACTCATGCAGAAGCCTAGGAAGCCTCACTTGGATGCACTGAGGAGGATCTTGAGATATGTGAAGGCTACATTAGATTATAGTTTATTCTATGAGCATGGTAAGCCTTTAGAGCTTACAGGATATACAAATGACGATTGGGCAGGAAGTGCCTATCATAGGAGATCTACTAGTGGGTATGCATTTTTCCTTGGTAGTAGTATGGTTAGTTGGAGCAATAAGAAGCAACCTGTAGTTGCACTCTTTAGTACTGAGGTAGAGTATAGAGGTGCTGCACTTGCTGCATGTGACGTAGCATGGCTCATGAAGCTTCTTGATGATTTGGGCATGTAGGGAGTCAAGCCTATCACACTCTATTGTGACAATATGAGTAGTGTGCTCCTAGCCAGTAATCCTCCCTATCATGCTAGGAATAAGCACATTGAGATAGATTATCACTTTATCAGAGAAAAAGCGATTGCAGGTGATATTGATTTGGTCCATGTGAGGACAAAAGACCAAGTTGCAGATATCTTTATCAAGTCATTGGGTAAAGATAAGTTTGTGCATTCCAGAGAGCTAGTTGGAGTGAAGTACCACTCTCAACCTTGAGGGGGAGTATTGAGAGTCAAGCTCATGTACCTTTGGTGTGGTTTTTTTACCTTAGTTGAATAAGGTTTGGGTCACACTGACTCAACCATGGCTACATCTAGGTTACTTTGGTTTTTTATGTTTGGTTGTGTTTGTACAATGTTCCGTGTGGGAAGATAATGAAAGATGAATAGAGAGCATGGCTGCTCTCCTTCTTGCCTGACCTTTGTCCCTCTCTCTCTTTGATTTCTTTCAATACTAAACTACATATGTACAAGAATGCATATGTGTGTGTGGGTGTTCATGAATATATAAAAATCATGTACACGAGCCCAAAACCCAATATGTGCACAAGTCTAAATCACACATGCATTAGTTGTTTCATTTAGGAGTTCAAAAATGGTGACTTGGTAGGCTAGTTGCATGAGAACAAATGATTTTTTGTATTCAATGCTAGAACTCCTATTGTACAATGTTTTAGGTATGTAGAGATAGGACATGGATAAGATAAAGAAGTGGAAGTATGGAATAGATCAACTAGATGTGTGAATTTCAATGGCTAAAGAAAATGCGATCTAGACAAACAGTACATGAACTTTCACATTTAAATTGGATATGTGAATTATAAGCATGTATGTGAGACATTTTAGTTTTGAAAACATTTTATACTTCCACTTCCAAAGAGGAGGATAATCATAGCATATCCTTTGGAAACTCTGCATACTGATATTTAGGTCCATGTCAAAACATGTCACTAACTAGAAAATGTAGATTTTACATCACCTTCATTCATGAATTACTTGGTTCTATTTCTTATAGCACAAAATGTGAAGGATTTGAGAAGTTTTGGGATCTTAAAGAAATGGTAGAAAATTAGTTTTGATCATTAATAAAGTATCTAAGATCAGATAATGAGAATGAATATTAAATGGCAGTTCTGATTACTTGGAAGATCATGGGATCAAAATGCAAGTAATATATTGTTCTACATCATAGCAAAATGGTGCGGCACAAAATAAGAATTATATTATTGCATAATTTTCTAGAGCCACAATGAATCAAATGCATGTTCCATTGTCATATTGGGCTCATGCACTACATACTACAATTTGTATAATGAACAAGACACCTAAAACACTTATGCATCCTATGTCACATTGTAAAAAGATGCATGGGAGAAACCTACAATTTCTTACTTTAGGGTGTTAGTAGTGTATATTATGTACATATAACTAATCACTTGAGAAGGAAGATGGAACCAAAGGAGGTCAAATGCATCTATTGTGGCTATCATGATGAAAAGAACTGATATAATTGCTATGATATTGTCATTAGAGAGGTCTACATAAGCAAGGATATGAGATTTAGTGAGTATGAGTCATGGTGTAAACTTAAGGATGCAGTTGACATGGATGTTTATTATAGCATTGATGACAATGTCTATGTAAGAAAAGTTGTACACAATAATGTTCAGATGGCAAGCTCAACACGTGCGGACGTTGATGATGGACCTCCTGGCTAGATGAGTCCGCACGTCTATACTTAGCACGTTGGTGGTCATTATGATACTCACATGGCCACTGACTTATCACTTATTATATTTAGTTTGTTACATCTACCTATAGCTGGCAAAGATATAACACTAGTCGACTAGTGTAGTCGGTTATGCACTGTTTGACTTAGAAGGCCGCTTTCCTTTATGTTGTATCTTATCTATACTTTGTGTACATTGTAAAGTGTGTGGAAGAAGAAGAAAAAAGCAGCAAGAAAACGTTTTGGCCTCCATCTCTCTTCTTGTGTTCTTGAGTGAGCTTCCTCTTGTGTATACAATGTGTGTTTGGTGCAGCAGCTCAAGCAAATCCCCCCATCATGCGATTCTTGACATGGTATCAGAGCCGCGCCACTGAGAGAGGCTGATTTTGAAGGCTAAAGTGAAGGAGAAGAAGCAAGGTTTGAGCAAGCAAGCAACGGGTAAGAAGCTCTCACATTCTTCCACTCTCTCTCTTGGATAGTGCTTGTGGAGGCACTATAAGTAGGGTCGAGCAAAAATCTCAGATTGCTCTGAGATTTGGTGTGCGAGCAGAGCACTATACAAGCATTGCAGATGCATTGGCAGCGATTGATGCAATGCCCGATGATGATGATTTGGTGTCGTCTACCTTGGGTGGACTTAACAATGAAAAGGCTTGGAAGTCTTTTGTAACTTCCGTATATGTCAGAAAGCCATTTCCAGATTTCAATGAGTTGGTCTCCCTTATGATCACTAAAGAGATCAACATGCAGAGTGAGACATCTAAAAGAAGTGGTGAACAGGTCCAAGCTTTCTACTCTAGTTCAGGAAGGGGACGTGGCACGTTCTCTTCAAGAGGCCGTGGTATAGGACATGGTAGTGACAACTAGCAAAACAGATTGAATCCGCAATTTGGTGATATGCAGGTTTCAGGAGGTCGTGGTAACCTTAGAGGTAGGGGGAGCTTTAGAGGAAGAGGTGGATGGTAGAACAGAGGTTCTAGCAACTCTGGTATTGTGTATCACTACTGTGGCAAAACATGTAATATTGCAGCCCAATGTTATGCTAAGAAAGATGATATCCGCAATGGTAAGTTGCAGTAAGGGAACTATGCATCGTCTTTACGACACAATGAAGACAAAAATGAACGTTTGTTTGTTATGCAGCATATGCTGAATGCTGTTACAGGAAAGGGAACACATGATGATATTTGGTATGTTGATTCAGGTGCATCTAATCATATGACCAGCCATGCAGAATGGTTTGGAGAGATACAAGATTTGCAAAATGCAGGTTATGTGTAGACGGGTGATGATTCATGCCACCCAATTTCACACATTGGAAAAGTTCCCTTGTCCTTGCATGATGGTAAGACAAAGAGTCTTTTAGATGTATTACATGTGCCATCTATTGCAAAGAACTTGGTGTCAGTCGGTCAAATGGTAGAGCAAGGGTTGCAAGTCAGATTTAATGCAAAGGGCTGCTTTGTAGAAGACTTCAATGACAAGTGCAGGTTAGTAGCAAAGGGAAGTAGAGTTGGACGTATGTTTACTCTGGATGCTGGAATTCCTATTATGAATGCTGCTATATATGGTAAAGGAAAAGGTGTTGTTGCAGATATTGAAATTTGGCACAAACGCATTGGACATGCAAATGTACAAAGTCTGAAATTAATGCAGTCCAAAGGGTTGGTTACAAGTTTGCCTACATTTAGAGTTGCAGAATTTCATAAGGTATGTGAAGCATGTTAGTTTGGTAAGCAGGCAAGACAACCCTTTTCACATGATAGAGATGTAAGTAGAAAATATCCTTGATGTTGTGCATACAGATATTTGGGGGCCTACACAAAATGTATCTCTTGGAGGCAGTTCATACTTTGTCACATTCATTGATGATTGTTCTAGAAAGCTGTGGGTATATTTTATGAAGGAAAAGAGTGAAGCTTTTGAGCACTTTAGAACCTTCAAGGCTGCAGTTGAAAGAGAAACAGGCTGGAAAGTAAAGTGCTTGAGGTCAGATGGAGGGGGAGAGTACCTCTCGAATGAGTTCAGTGATTTTCTGAGGTCTCATGGGATAAAGAGACAATTCACATGCAGGTATACCCCACAGCAAAATGGGGTTGCAGAAAGGAAAAATATGCATATTGCAGAAGTTGCATGTGTCTTGATGGTGGCTGAAAAGAATATGCCTAAGCATTTTTTGTCTGAGGCTGTTCATACTGCTGTTTATATTATGAACAGAACTCCCACAGCTGCAGTTCATGGTATGACCCCCGAAGAATGTTATCACTTGAAAGTGTTTGGTTGTATTGCATATGTTCATATGCCATATGAGTTGTGGAAGAAACTAGATCCAAAGGCTGAAAAGTGTGTCTTTATTGGCTACTCTTTAGAGCAGAAAGGGTATCGCTGTTATAACCCTGTCACATGTAAGTTCAGAGTGAGCATGGATATCATCTTTGATGAAATGAGCAGTTGGTATGCATTTAGTGGTGATGCATTAGATGATGATGATGATCATGACACTCATGTGCAGGCTGAAAAGCAAGAATCACGGACTCTTAGTGGACTAGAGGCATCATCTGTTAGTCCTTGGTCTGGGAGACTAAGGAGTACCTCTACATCTTCAGGTGCATCTAGTAGCACTACAGGTAAAGACAAAGGAAAGAATAAAGTGTCAGAAGGCATTGATGCAGTTCTTGATGGAGACTCGAGTGGCTCAAAGAGCTTGGATGATGAGCTTGGCATTCCTTCAGTGAGGACTCCAGGTGTGCAGAGAGCACGCGTTAATGCAAAGACTCCATTGAGTGATCCAGTGGTACGCAGGTCTAGCAGGGTGAGATACCCTGTTAAAAGATTTGGTTTTGAAGGTTATGCAGCTCATCATTATGCTTATATGGTGAAACTAGTTGAGGATGTTGAGCCCACATGTTTTGAGGATTCTATTGGTCATGCTCATTGGATGCAACAATGGATGAGGAGATGGCTACATTAGAGGCCAATAAGACTTGGGATCTAGTATCATTGCCGAAGGGCAAGAAAGCTATTGGATGTAAGTGGGTTTATAAGATTAAGCACAATGCAGATGGTTCTATTATTAGGTACAAAGCTAGGCTAGTTGCAAAAGGCTGTGCCCAGACATATGGCATAGATTAAGATGAAACCTTCAGTCCAATTGCTAGAATGGCAACTGTCAGATGTGTGATTGCTTTGGCAGCAACCAAAGGTTGGAGGTTGCAACAAATGGATGTGAAGAATGCCTTCTTGCATGGTGATTTGCAGGAAGAAGTGTATATGGATAAGCCAGCAGGTTATGAAGATTTAGAGCATCCCACATATGTGTGCAGGTTGAAGAAGGCACTCTATGGGCTCAAGCAAGCACCTAGAGCATGGTCTGACAAGATCAAAGAGTATCTTGTCAATATTGGCTTTTATATTTCTGATGCTGATCACTCACTTTATGTGAGAAAGGGAGATGCAGGTTTGGTCATCATAGTCATCTATGTGGATGATTTGATTATTACAGGTGATAGTGATAGTGGGATTGCTGAAGTCAAGGAATTTTTGAAGAAGAAGTTTGAGATGAAGGATTTAGGTGAGCTAAGGTACTTCCTTAGCATTGAGGTGATCAGATGTGATGATGGTATATGGCTGTCCCAAAGACAGTATGGCTTGGATATGTTGTCCAAGTATGGTATGACAGCATACAAACCACTTTCAGTCCCATTGGAGCAGAATGTAAAGTTGAGTGCTGATGTTAGGGATGAGATAGAAGACCCTACTATGTTTAGGAGGATAGTGGGGAGTTTGATCTACATGACCATTACAAGGCCAGACTTGAGCTACGCTGTTAGTCTTGTGAGTCAGTTTATGCAAGTACCTAGAAAGCCACATTTGGATGCAGTCAGACGCATATTGAGATATGTGAAGTCCACATTACATTATGGACTTTTCTATGAGGCAGGTATAGATGTACAGGTGTTTGGATACACAGATGCAGATTGGGCTGGTAGTATGTCTCATAGAAGATCTACCAACAGATACATGTTCTCTCTTGGTAGTGCAGCAGTTGCTTGGAGCAACAAAAAGCAATCTACAGTTGCTTTGTCGAGTACAAAGGCTGAGTATAGAGGTGCTGCTGTTACAACATGTGAGGTAGTATGGCTACAAAAGCTAATGGATGATTTGGATGTGCAGGTGGAAGGTCCAGTTTTCATTTATTGTGACAATATGAGCAGTAAACAGTTGGCTAGGAACCCTGTGTTCCATGCCAGGACAAAACATATTGAGGTACACTACCACTTTGTGAGAGAGAAGGTACTAGCAGGTGAGATTGACTTGGTGTATGTCAGCACACAGGATCAGATAGCTGACATCTTCAGGAAGGCATTGGGTACAGAGAAGCTTCAAAAGTTTCGAAGCTTACTTGGAGTCGCAGAGATGCAGTTGAGCTTGAGGGGGAGTGTTGAGATGACAAGCTCAACACATGCAGACATTGATGATGGACCACCTAGTTAGATGGGTCCACACGTCTACACTTAGCACGTCGGTGGTCATTATGACTCTCACATGGCCACTGACTCATTACTTATTATATTCAGGTTGTTACACCTATTTACAGCTGGCATAGTTATAGCACCAGTCGACTAGTGTAGTCGGTTATGCATTGTTTGACTTAGTAGGCCACTTCCCTTTATGTTGTATCTTATCTATACTTTGTGTGCATTGTAAAGTGTGTGGAAGAAGAAGAAGAAATCAGCAAGAAAACGTTTTGGCCTCCATCTCTCTTCTTGTCTCTTGAGTGAGCTTCTCCTTGTGCATTTTGTGTGTATTCGGCGTAGCATCTTGAGCAAGTGCCCCCACCACGCGATTCTTGGCATTTATAAAACTTAGTGGCATGTCGAGCACTTGTATTTTGCTTGCACCTCCATGGTCAAGAGTAGCTGCAAATTTCAATGCATGATGCATAAGTTATATGACGGAACTGTGCGAAGGCATCCTTGTGGCATCTCGCAAGGGATAGGACATATAACTCGTAATGCATTTATGTAATTAACTTCTTGGTTGTGTCTCGCGATTAAGGTAATCATAGACGGACATTAAATGATGTCCGAATAGTTGCAATGCATGGAAAGGATTTATGTACCTTGCATATTACATGCGATAATAATTACATCCTAGGTCGGGTTAAGTGCTAGGTTAAGTGCGAAAGGACGGATTAGATCAATAATGGTCCCATGGCATTCGCTCATGCATGGAGTTCTTTTATCGAAGTTTGTATTTAGGAAAGGATGCATCTTCATATTAAAGCTTGAATTCAATGCATTAAACGTAGGTTTATAAGCATAGTCCTGAATGTAAATCAACGTCACATAAGGCAAGGAAAAGAAAAGTTCACTAAAGATCCTTTAGTTGCAAAAAGGTCTACGGACTTAAATTTGCATACTCACATGGAATGATGCATCCCACTTCTCTTGCAGTTACTTACATCTTTTAGGGGGTAAGTACTTGAAAATTTAGGAGAGAGTATTTGCATTTTTAAAGTGTAGATTATTTTTACTCGCGGGTTAGTTAGATCAACTAAGTAATTCGAGTATAGTTGAATAGCTTACATGAGAATCAAAAAGGTATGATCAGTCAGTGTATGACGATCATGTCAATGTGCTAGGTAGGATTAAGCCATGGTAAAATTCTACGTAGTATCACACTCCGGTTGCCAATGTAATATTTCCGATCCCAAAGATCCTACCCACATTCACGGAATGTTAGGGTTAGCTAAACACTCGTGCAAGATTTATCTAGGGTTCTTACCCTAATGATTGGATGACCAAATGCTAGATTTTCGCAAGGAAATTAGGAACCCTAGGGCCAAAGCGTTATTGGCCTAGTAGGGTTAAGGTTGGATTGGGTCAATAGGACTCCCAAACCCTATATCTTGATCAAAGGTATTCTTGGCCAAGGAATACCATGTGATGGGAGAAATAATCCCACAAGTTAGATGCGACACCTATCTCGTGCAACAAGTTGCAACATCGCATGGTTTTATGCCTAAATCACAAAAATAGTATTGCCACTCCGTAGAACAAGTTTGGCAAGTTCTAAATACAAGTTTAATTTTCTAGAGGATGAGTAGTCATCCTGCTACATCACCCTTCCTTAGGGATGATTTGCCAAGTTAGGGTATTTATAAATTTCCTAGCAAGCCATTGAACAATCAAGTGAGGAGAACAGGGTTGTCCAGGATTTATTAACCATAATATATGGAAGCCTAAAGTATTGACAATTTGGGTTAACAGGGTATAAACCCTAACAGTGGGCAGATCTAAAAAAAAAGGCCAGCACTGCTATATACATAGCATACATGGTATATGCAACACATTGAAGAGCTTTGGAAGCTCTCTGACAAGCCCAGAAGCACTCTTGGAGCATAGGTATATGCTGGAGGTCATATGTACCTGTTGTGATCCAGTGAAAGCTGATTTTGGTAACTGAAATACTCAGATGTGGAGCATTTTAGACAAGCTGAAAATTGGCATTTAACATGGACAGCAAGCATTTGTTCTTTACTGAAGCATAGTGTGACATTTGGTGACATCTACGAGATGTATGTACTGACATATGTATGCTAGAATGTTCATGGGTTGAGAAAAGCATTAAGTGCTACTGAATGCTGAAATTTTTGGAGCTAAAGAAAATGCAATCTCGTCTTTTTGGCTGAATACAAATTGCAGAAGTAATGTATGACTTTGCTCATTAGAGATAGATAGTCTATGGTCACTACATAGTCATGCATTGACCTTGTCATACTGGAGCAAATGTATGGTTTGGTTTGAAGACACTTTGAAGTGGTTTGAAGCTGGTTATGCTGATTTTTGGTTGACTGCAACCTGCAAACAAAACTGTTGACACTTGTACTTGCTGATTATGCACTGTTTCGTGCTTCTATGCTCATGTCTGGAGTGATATATGTAATTGTAGTCATCTGAGAAGACTTGGGACATATATGACATGTGTGCATGTTGTTTTTGGCATTGAAAGTGTTGCTGTTAATCACAGTTTATAGGTTTACACTACATATTTTTGGATCCTGGCAGTGGATTTGTAGGAGTTCAATCTGAAGTAAGTACACGACATATGTATTGACAGTTATTTCTACGAGCTGGACAACTTGATTGTGGACTATTTTGGGCTGATACTGGGCTGAAATTTACTGGTTTTTTACTGCAATTAATTGCAAAAAACTGTTATCAACTGTAGTGGACTGAACTTAGTTAGTCGGACTTATTGACTTGCAGGGAGTCAGGCATTTGACATACAGTTTGTTGCATCATGGCTAATGCACATGGGACTGATAATATCACGCAAATAGTTGGAGAAAAGCTAGACAACAAAAACTTTGCATTATGGAAATTCAGAATGAAAAATTTTCCGGTTGGCAAAGGATATTGGGACTTATGCACAGGAGATGAAGCAGCTCCTGAATTGCCTGAAGCAAATGCAACAAATGAACAGAAGAGAGCTCACAGGTTATGGACTGAAAGAGCATGTAAGGTACTGCATTGGTTTCGCTATGTATATTCGATGTTATGGCTATTCAAATCACTGGTTGTGAGTCTCCAAAGGATGCTTGGGATATACTGATGAGAAATTATGGAACCATGACACATGCACGGAAGATCCAGTTGAAACAACAGTTCAATAATATGTCTAGAAACGGCAGGAGCATCCAGGTGTATACCACGAAGATCAAGACCATAGCTGATCAGTTAGCTACCATTGGTTCAAGGGTATCAGATGATGATATGATTGCTGTTGCATTGAATGGTTTAGGGAAAGAATACAAAGCATTTGACACTTCCATCTCAGTTAGAGCAGATCCCCCTGACTGGGAAGAAATGGTTGCATTGTTGCTGCATGAGGAGGTCAAACTTGGCCTAAATATAGTTTCCAGTGCCTCTCAGAGCAGAGATAGTGTGTTATACTCTAGCCAGCGTGGCAAAGGAGGCAGAGGCCGTGGTTCATATCGAGGTCATGGCGACACTCGTAATGCCTATGGACAGCAGCAGCAGCAGGGAAATTGGCATGGTGCCAATACACAGGGCCAGGGAGGATCTGGTGGTTTTAGAGGCAGGGGAGATCACCTTGAGGAAGAGGAGGTGGATCTGGATCTTGGCAGTCTTCTGATCAGTCCAACAGGGACAAAGATTGCCATTATTATGGCAGGTATGGGCACATAGCGAAGGAATGTTACAAAAAGCAGAATGACATGAAGGCAAAAGGGAAACAGCATGGGCATTATGCATCCTCTAGTGGTGGTTAGGATGATCAGGTTGATAGACTCTTTGCCATGCAGCATGTGTCCAAGACTGCGTCAAGGCAGAACAGAGATGGCAGGTGGTACATTGACTCTGGTGCGTCAAACTACATGACTCCGCATGGAGAGTGGTTTGATGAGATGGTTGCAGGTACACATGGTCATGTATGTACTGGGGATGACACCCAACATGACATAAAGCATAAAGGGATTGTTCCATTGATGATGCCTGATGGCAAGCAGAAAGGCCTGCATGATGTCTTACATGTACCGACCATAACGAAGAATTTGTTGTTTGTGGGTCAAATGGCAGAACAAAATCTACAAGTGAGGTTTAACAAGGATGGATGCTTCATTGAGGAGTATGGAAATGGTTGCAAGCTAATTGCCAAGGGCAGAAGGGATGGCAGGATGTTTACTTTGGAAGTGATCATTCCTAAACTTGAAGCAGCTATATTTGCTCATGATGAGAGTACCATCAGAGATGTAGAGATTTGGCACAAGAGAACTGGACATGTAAATGTACAGAAGCTGAAATCCATGCAGCAGAAGGCAATCGTACTTGGATTACCAAAATTCAAGTATAATGACTTTGGGCATGTGTGTCCTGCATGTCAGTTTGGGAAGCAGGCACGATTTCCTTTCATGAGACATGTACAAAACAACACTAGGCCTTTGCAGTTGGTGCACTCTGATGTCTGGGGACCGTCGCATAATGCATCTTTTGGAGGTGCACTGTACTATGTCTCATTTATTGATGATTTCAGGGTACACTTGGCTGTACGTTTTGAAGCATAAAGATGAGGTGTTTGAAGTCTTTAGAGACTTTAAAAAACATGCTGAAAATGAACTTGGCTGCTACATATCATGCTTGAGATCAGATGGAGGTGAATATGTATCCAAAGAATTTGACAAATATCTTGCCAAGTATGGGATCAGAAGGCAGCTCACATGTAGCTATACACTGCAGCAGAACGGTATTGCAGAACGGAAGAACAGAGTATTAATGGAGTCAGCAAGAGCTATGCTAAATGAGAAGTGTTTGCCTAATGCCTATAGGGCTGAAGCAGTAATGACTGCAGTTTATGTGCTGAATCGCACTCCTACAGCAGGAATACATGCAGTCACCCCTTATGAGAAACTGTATGGCCATAGACCTGACATCAGGCACTTGAAAGTCTTTGGATGTATTGCATATGTGCATATACCGGACGAGAAGAGAAAGAAATTGGATCCTAAGGAAGTGAAGAGTGTATTTTTGGGATATGCACAGGAATGGAAAGCATACAAGTGTTATGTACCTTCTACGCATGAGACACTCATCAGCAGAGATGTAGTCTTTGATGAGTTAGCATCGTGGTATGGGAATCCAGTTGTGGTGCCTACTGATGAAGCACCTAGTATGAATCATGCTGAAAATACTCCTGCAGAGAGTACTTCTATGAGTGGTCAAACAGCAGATGTATCTTCCGTAGTGAGTCCTTGGTCAGGACGCTTACGGAATCGTAATTCTATGTCCACTGACAGGGACATGTCAGTGAGGGGGAGAAATGACGAGGGAAAAGGAAAAGAAAAGGTTTTTGAGGATGTGACAGGACCACTTACAGCAGGCTATGAGTCATCGAGCAGTGGCATCTTAGACAACAAACTAGGGATTCCGTCTGTTATGACGCCAGGTGCTAGGCAGAGCCGTTATGTGCCGCCTCATGAGAGGCAAGCCCAGAGTGAGCCATAGCTCAAGAGATTAGAGAGGATCAGGAGACCTATTGACAGGTTTATGTACACTGGTTACGCTACAAAGCACTATGCTTACATGAAAAAAGTGATGGAGATCAAAGAACCAGGTACTTATGCTGAAGCAGTAAAGGATGAAAATTGGTGCAATGCTATGGACGAAGAGATGAATGCCTTGGCTGAAAATCAGACTTGGGATCTGATGCCACTGCCTGATGGGAAAAAGACCATTGGTTGCAAATGGGTCTATAAAATCAAATGTAAGTCTGATGGCAGTGTGGAAAGATACAGAGCCAGGCTGATTGCTAAAGGATATGCTCAACAGTATGGATTGGATTATGATGAAACATTCAGCCCGGTTGCAAAGATTATTTTTTCCCTTATTTTTTTATTTTCTTGATTTATTTAGCAATAAGATATGCTATTTTCCAATTTTTCTTATTCCAATCACTTCAGCATACTAACATTCAATTTATCTTCCATTTTTCCCCCATGGGAACATCTTTTGCCCACCCGAAACGGAAAAACTACCATTTTACTACTTAAAAACCGCATTTTGGGTTTACGGGAATTAAATAGAGCATGTAAATCATTCCAAAATTGAGATTTTCTGATACACAGCAATTAATCATGATGCAAACAACACTCACACAAATTTTCATCCAATAAAAGCATAATTATCATCATAAACTATCAAAAATCCTTCATTTTCTTCATAAAAATGGTCATACCGTGTTTTTACGTAACCCGAGACGCCTTGAATGACTGCATAACCAGCAAACGGAGCCTCCATTGCTCTCAATCCAATGCTACACTTCAATCTTCAGCATCTCCATCAATCTCCATCACCATTCCCTTTATTCTCCCCCCTCCCCCCGGTTTCCTCCTTCAAGATGATACAGATGAACAGCCCATAGGGAAGAGAGAGAGGGAGGAGAGAGAAATACTAGATTCTGTTCTCTTCATCCACACAGCCATTCCTTGCGTGAAGACCAACAATATGATCAGCCAAGAGGGAGAAGTTGAGCCCCAATGTCTGTTGCATGGGGTACTTGCAGCCTGGAATCATCATGTGGGAGGATGAGGGCGCAATTTTTGGCTGCCTGCAGACATCACCATGCTCGCGAATTCTCCATGATTTTTTGCATAAAATTTGAGGGGGGGAAGGGGGGTTAAAAATCCCAACGGGCACCCCCCCTTTGGTCCAAAGTTTGGTCCACCTTTTCAAATCTTTCCCATTTTGTGGCCTCTTCCTCGTCTAGGCTCTGTTTCGAGCTCTGAAAAATCCTACGCGTCCGTCTCGGCATCTCGCACTAACTGGCAGCTCCTGAAATCCCACATGGCAGTCGAAAAAATTATCAAAAATCCACAAGTGTCACTCAGGCGCCTTTTAAAAGTCGTCTTTCACTTGGTGTTTAAAATCGTCTTAGCTGCAGCCGCCTCCTTCGATGTTAAATATTTTTTTCCTAAATTCCAAATTTTTTGGCAAATTTTAGGCACATCCCAGGCTCAAAACTCTGCTCTCATTGGCCACCACGGGATAGGGTGACTCAGCCCGTCGAATCCCTCAACAGATCTGCACAAAACAACCAAAGGAAGCATCAAGCTGATACAAAAAGATAATTATTAAAACACAGCACAATGCTCACCCTACCCCCTGATAAAACCAAGGCATGAAATCCACAAGGAGTAGGCCTAGCATAATCTGATAGAAGGTCCGAAGCTAGTCACTAACCGACTGATCTAACACGGCCAAACTAAAAAGAACTATCAAAGAGGTCGCCCTAAGTGGTAGTCTGAACTACCTACCTAACTAAGGACAACACAACCAGGAGCTCCTACTAGGCGAGGACTCTTATAGCCTGATCAAGAAGTATTTTCTTTTAGCACATTTCTTCTTTTAGGTTTTTATTTCCCCATACTCGGGCATGTAAAAAGGAGGGAGCTGAGCGTGGTGACCCAAGGAGAACAGGGCATTGGCCTCAGGTCCTGTCTCGGCACCCAAGAACCTACCAAGCCCTCGCGAGGCAACACTTAATCCTTTTCTGACTCTCACTTTTATTTTCGCGCCAACCTTCCTTACTTTCTTCTTTCCCAACAAGGTGCCACCCCTAGAAAGACAAGGCATTGGCCCCGGGTCTGACTCGTCCCCAAGAACCTACTAGGCCTTTGCAAGGCGATGAGCAACTGCTTATAAATTTCATTTTCTTTTCTTTTCTATTTTAATAGGGGTTAGAACCCCTTTTTACACACCTTTGTATATATTTATTATCTGAGATATTCAGGTTTTTTTTCCTCTCTATCATTGTCATTTTTATTCGGCAGGCTTCTCTAACTGCCTCACAACTAAGCAAGAACTCCTAGAATAGCTGCCTAGCAGGCTAACAGAACAAGGTTACTAGAATTGCCTTCTAAAACAGGTCTTTCAATGCCTGGCAATGTCTTTAGAGGAGGCAACGACTACTCAGACCTCCCTCAGACATACCCAACCTAAACCTGGGACTTCATGCCTTGGACTCCGGTCCCCAACAAGAAAAGAAAATCCCCTACAAGTACAGAGACACATATAGCATAAAAAACAGGTTACTCGTAAAGGAGAGATATCACTTGGATAGGACCACGAGAAGTCTCCGCCGACATAGGCTCCTTCTAAGCTCCTCTGTAAACCTGTCTAGCACAGGACTAAAACAAGAAACCATTAACCGCACCTGTACTAAAGAGACAGCTGGCCCTCTTGGCCTAATGAAATAAAGCATTTCACTACGAAAACTGATCGGCCCTCTTAGCCTAATGTAATAAAACATAATAGCACCTACACATCCCTCCCCGAAATAGTATAGATATGCAATAATATGCTCCTTTCCAAGGAGGAAAAATAGGACTCATAGCCTTAAGCTAAATGCATAAGATTATGACACATCCCTCCTGCATATATAGCAAGAGGTGTATGCATAACATGTTGTCTAATCAGCCTATGGGTCCAGGATAACAATGGTAGATGGGTCTTGGCTACTCTTTGCATCACCCATATCAACCATCACCTGCCATATATTGCATGTTCTGATAACATTCCCCACAAGCGACGGGGTCCTGTCTCATTATTGATAGCAATATCCAAACTAGGACCACAGTTGAAGAAAAGGTCTTCTTCATAAGCAAGATTTGCCAGTGAATCCGCAAACTTATTCCAGTAATGTGGAATTAGCTGAAGAGATACTCTCTCAAAATCCTCAAGTAGGGTCATCGCAGTTCGACGATACATACAAAGGATGGGATTCCGCACTGTGTACGTCCCATCTTTTTGGATGCCTAGACCCAAACTCTCCATCAACTCTGAACTCATGATATTGACGGAGGACCCAATGTCTATGATAGCATGCTCTACTAGTATTCCATCCACATATGCTCAAACCCTAGGGCAATTCTTTTTAGCATGATCAAACCAATCTTCCCCTACTTGTGCTATGCCCAAAGATTCTACAATATACCCATACACAGGATCTTCTTAAATTCCTTGCGTGCTCCAAGAAATAATTTAATCAACTGTAAGAGGTTTACATCTAGTTTGACTTCGCAAAGGGAACTTGCTAAATCAAAATCATGATAGGTAGCAAAAGCTCTCTTTTCTCGCCAAACCATCCTTTCTTTTGGTCTCGGGACTGGCTTTGGTGCTTCTTTTTTAGCTCTTGCCTTCTTTCTTGGCACTTCCTCATCGTTCTTAGGATCAACTTTTCTATCAACAGGCCTTAGAGGTCCCCCTTCCACGCTAGGATTCAGGACTTGCGTCCCCTTATCCCCTTGCTTAGGGTTTCCCTTGACCGATTTTGCATTATCTCTATCACCCTCTTTAGCCTTTTGGCCTCTTGTCACGGCTCATAGGTTAGAGGTTTCAACACCATTGGCGCGCATACATCCTCGATAAGGCTGACTCCATTGTCTTGTGGCAACTCTTCTATAGTGGTCTTTCCCCTTTGCAATAATCATTTTTCTGGAGGTTACTACCTTGTGCTCTATGATTAACTGGACCTGGCTATTTACTCCCTTGTTGGAGGGAACTAATCTTACTCCAACAGGTAGCGGCTAAGTGGCCCGACTTCCCACAAATATCACATTTAACATTTGGATAGTTTCTAGGGAAATGTTGTCCGCCACACCACTTACAGCTGAATCTTGAGGGACCACCCTCTTCAGGGCGTCGACTCCCTATCAGATTCTGCTGCTTTTACAAGAAATTGATGTCAACAGATATTTGCCGATATTGTTCAAAAATCATGTTAGTGTAGTGCTTCATCATATCCTTAACTTCGCCAAGGACATTAGAGGCACTCGACTCATAGCCTTGATCGTCTATCCGCCGTTCCATTGGCTAGACAATTTGATTGGGCATTGGTTTTTGACTCACAGGAACAACATTAGGGTTCGAAACTTGGCCTCCAATATTTGGTGGAGCCAACTGACTAGCCATAGGCATAGTCACACTGGGAGGAGCTCGCAGCAAAGGTACATTTTGAACCATGCTTCCTCTCCCATTAGGGTTATTCATAGGCATCCCTTGACTTTCGTTAGTCAATGGTAAATTGCCTCCAGGTACTAAACCCACATTAAGATTTATTCGAGAGGAGTAGGCCATTTGTAATCCTTCTGCCCGCGTGATGGCGGTGTCTATATTAGCCAAAGCCACACTGCTCAATTATACCTAAATATTGAAATTCAATCCATGCAAGAAGTATTGCAATTGGGAAGCCGGCGGAATAGGAATGTAAGTTTGTAACTTACCAAATACCTCCTTAAGCTTCTTGGCATAGGCTTTCACATTCTCATGGGGGTCTTAGCGTGTTACATTCAAAACACGCAACCAGTATTGACCACCTCTTTCAGGGGCATATTCTCTTGGAAAAGCTGCGTAAAATTGACCGATTGTAGTGATAGTTCTAGTCTCTATGCTATGATACCATATTGCAGCCCTTCCTTTTAACGTCATGTTAAAGAACATCATGAGATGTCCCTCATCCTGGATGCAGTAATTAAACATTAATCTTTGGAACTCACAAATGTGAAACTCTGCATCTTCTTCGGCTAACCCATTAAAAATGGGCAAAGAAACTCCTAAAGCGGCTGATCCGGCGTCCCTGCAGGAATTGCAATAGGTAGTGCCATGACGACAATCGGATTAACAATAGGAGTTTGGACTGATGGAATCACACCCCCAGTTGAAGTGGGTTGACTTGGTGGCAGAGAGGAAGAACTTGCGCTTCCTTCTGCACCTAAAGGACTATGTGCAGCAGTTGGGTTACTAAGACCACTGCCTCTTATGCATATCCGGCTACTCCTTTGAGGAGAATAGCGACTTACGATCTCCAACCGCTGTCTAGACCTCTCAGCACGTTCTGCTTTTTGTATTTCGGCTTGACGCTCCTTGTAAGAGGACATAAACTAACTTTTTGGTCCCTAAAAACCCTAGATTCGAGAACCACCACTTGTTGGTAGCTCCTGGCAAATGCACCACTGATGGAACCTCAAATGGGCCAGCACTGGCTATGGCACTAGTCGGACCTCATGCTCATAATAGACAAACACACCCTCACGGCCTCGTGGGCTAGGAGCGTCTACCTACTGCTAAAGGACGAACTATCCTAAAGCCTAATCTATGCATTTATAGTTTTATAGTTTTGTAGTCCAACGTTTCCCTTTCTATAAACTCCACAAAGGGAGAACCCATACATATTGGCAATAAATACCACGATAATCACATACATGGGAGACAACCTCTCAGTAGAATCACAGCGGCCCCATTGTAGCTCTCCTACATTGCAGGGATTAGCCCCTTGATGCGCTGCTCAACATATAAAACAAACGAACAAACTCCACTCTTCATTTCGAAAGTACTCCAGGAGATACTATGTGTCCTTACCAAATGATCCCCCAAGAAACTAATGTCTATCCTATAGCTTAGGATGCCTTTCCACACTTAATCGTGGGTCATTGTCATTGAAAACAGGTGCTATGCATCCAGGATTTTTTATTTTGATACCATGGTCGTCATGCACATGCAAAAGTGAATGATTCTAAAGTGTTCAAACATAATTTTAAATCAGAAATGTGTTGTGCAAAACTAGGCTTTCCAATGCATTTCACTAACCCGTTGTGGCGATGTAAGGATAGCACCGAGACAACACTCGTGCTAGTATCCTCTTAATTAAAATACCACAAAATATACGTCATGATATGCATTAGAAAATCAGCAATAATCAGCACGCAAATCCCACCATTCAAACATCCCAACCCCCTATGTTTAGGTATTGCTTTGGGTGCATAGGTGTAGAGGTTCATTTTGTCATGTTTTGATGTATAGAAAGTAATAAATCACAAACTTTGACAAGGAGATAGGGCAAAATGAGGCTAAACCTCATGTTTTGCCACTACCATACATCCACAAACAATCATTATATTTTTCCTTATTTTTCCAAGACGTATTTCTATTTTTTCCCTTATTTTTTCCATTTTCTTGATTTATTTAGCAATAAAATATGCTATTTTCTGGTTTTTCTTGTTCCAATCACTTCAGCATACTAACATTCAATTTATCTTCCATTTTTTCCCTATGGGAACATCTTTTGCCCACCCAAAACGAAAAAACTACCATTTTACCGCTTAAAAACCGCATTTCCGGTTTACGAGAATTAAATAGAGCATGTAAATCATTGGAAAATCAAGATTTTCTAATATACAGCAATTAATCATGATGCAAACAACACTCACACAAATTTTCATCCAATAAAAATATAATTGTCAACATAAACTATAAAAAATCCTTCATTTTCTTCATAAAAATAGTCATACCGTGTTTTTACGTAACCCGAAACACCTTGAATGAGTGCATAACCAGAAAATGGAGCCTCCATTGCTCTCAATCCAATGCTGCACTTTAGTCTTCAGCATCTCCATCAATCTCCATCACCATTCCCTTCATTCTCCCCCCCCCCCCGATTTCCTCCTTCAAGATGATACACATGAACAGCCCATAGGGAAGAGAGAGAGGGAGGAGAGAGAAAGACTTGATTATGTTCTCTTCATCCACACAGCCATTCCTCATGCGAAGACCGGCGATATTATTAGCCAAGAGGGAGAAGTTGAGCCCCAATGTCTGTTGCATGGGGTACTTGCAGCCTGGAATCATCATGTGGGAGGATGAGGGCGCAATTTTCGGCCGCCTGCAGACGTCGCCATGCTCAGAATTCTCCACGATTTGTTGCATAAAATTTGAGGGGGGGTTGAAATTTCCAAAGGGCACCCACCTTTGGTCCAAGGTTTGGTCCACCTTTTCAAATCTTGCCCATTTTGTGGCCTCTTCCTCGTCTGGGCTGCGTTTCGAGCTCTAAAAAATCCCGTGCATCCGTCTCGGCATCCCGCACTGACTGGCACCTCGTGAGATCCTGCATGGCAATCAAAAAAATTATCAAAAATCCACAAGTGTTGCTCCGGTGCCTTTTAAAAGCCATCTTTCACTTGGTGCTTAAAATCATCCTAGCTGCAGCCACCGCCTTCAATGTTAAATATTTTTTCCCTAAATTTTGGATTTTTTGGCAAATTTTAGGCACATCCCGGTCTCAAAACTCCGCTCTCACTAGCTACCATTCTAGGGATTTGACCACTAGGAAAACCCTGATTCAGGTCAGTCCTAAGTGGGAGCGGTCGGAATGCTTCCGCTTCGTGGCAGTCTCGAGAAGACCTATATCGCAAACCCCGTGACATTCCATGGGAGTGCCCGGCGGTGCTTTTCTGACTCTCTTCCCGATGGGCTGCTAAGACGTTTCCTACAAGTAATAAGGGGGACATGTTACAGTTGGTATCAGAGCGAACCAACGGATCTAATATTTACAAGAAAACTTAATGAGGAGAAGTAGAGCAAATATTGATGTTAAGAACATTTTCTTACTTACTTATCGATGCTGGCCTGTAGAGTCGCGAAGCATGGAACAAATTCTTGGTGTTCCAGGTTATATTTATATCAGCGATGCGTGCTTCGAATTATCGACGAAGGCTAGGTATGATGAATATCCTAGACCGCATCTACAATCCTTCACCCCTACACGTGGAACGGAGATGGACGGGCGATTCAGGAATTTATTACATAGTTGCCCACCGACTTGCGTACCTTCGGACCAACTTGAAGAGAATCAAGTGGATGGAGGACTTCAAGATCATGAAGTTGTTCATCTTTGTTGAGGCTCATGCAAACGCAACCCTACATGTCGGTGGTCGAAAGGTTAAGCAGAATGAGTGAAAGTAACTCGAATAATCCCTGCCGACAGAATCAAGGTGTTGGGATGTTATGGGAAGAACGGATATCAAAGGAAGGGATACCCTAAGCTTCCTATGACCTTTCGATTCCTGAAAATCTATGATGGGTGGATGTAACACGATCTTATTCTCCCCAAACTAATGTATCAGCTTGCTCTACCTTCCCAAATAAATGTACTCGAAAGGGCTATGTCCACATGAATGAAATAGATTTTTATCACTGTCTGTCATGGCTGTAAGTGTTGGTAAAGGAGTTAAGTGACCAAAAAGATTGGTCACTTGGCTAAAATCTGAACTTGGCATGTTAATGTAATGTGAGAAATGCTTAGTAAGTTTTTAATGTAAAGAATCTTATTGCCTAGGCACAACCTCAAGTGCAGATTCCTAGTCCGACCGCTACACCAAGTACAACTGTAATTCAAGAGAAGAAGTTTCTTCTCAAGCAAATCAAGCCACCAGAATTTGATGGTAAGGGAAGGACTGTCCAAACTGATGCCGAGATCTGGATTGAATCCATGGACGATTACTTCAAAGTAGCAGGTACTACACCTACTAACCAAGCGATGCTCGCCAAATTGAAGCTTACTAGTGAAGCAAGACTTTGGTGGAAGCAATGGTGCAGAGACCAAGGGATCTCGGAAGGGTCAGTTACTTGGGAGAAGCTTAAAAGAGCTGTGCGAGGGAGATATCTACCACCTGCCTACCGTACACAGAAGATGAACGAGTTCTATGAACTGAAGTAGCTTGGTCTATCTCTTGATGCTTACTATTCAAAATTTGTCTCTCTTTTAAAGTACGCGCCACAAATGGATATGACACAATAGGTGTCAAAGTTTTGTGCCGGATTAAACCCACCCATAAACACCCGCCTTGAATCAATGCACCCAACAGACCTTCAGGACGCGCTCATTCAAGCTGCATCAATAATACAAGAGGTGGAGACCAAGCCAGAAGTAACAGGACTTAGTCTTACAAGGATCAAAACAAGGGAGTGTATAGGTCTCAGACCAAGAGAGAACAGGGCCAAAATCAGGCACAAAGGAAGAAATCTAGGGCGAATGCTGCCAATAACTTCGTTTCTACCCAAGGTGATGGCCACAATCTCTGTTGCTTCCATTGCAATGAGCCTGGTCATTTCAAAAGGCAGTGTCCCAAGCTTAGCAAGGGACAACGTCAAGGGCCATTCCAAGGAGCCGCCCATGGACAACGTCAAGGGCCATTCCAAGGAGCCACCGCCAGGGCCAAAGGGAGAACCTCCAGTGTCGCCAGCAAGGAGTTGTGTGATGAAGAAGATCCAACCATAGAAGTTGACATTGAGAGGGCAATGGTTCATGCCGCCCTTCACAAGAAAGGCCCGAATCGTCAATTCTCGGTGATTCAAACTCCATTGGATTATCAAGGTAAAATTTTCAAAACCTTGATTGATTGTGGTAGTACTCATTCCTTCATTTCACCAGTCTGTGCAAAAAGATTAGGAATAGCCACAATAGATACATCTACCTTACTTGTGGAATTAGAAAATGGTCGTGAGGTTACTTGTACCAGGAAAACTACTAATGAACCTAGGAGTCCACGAGTGTTTGCTCGGTATGGATTGGCTGATACCCAATGATGCCCACATTCACTGTGGAAAGGGCCAAGTTTCCTTTCGAAATTCTGAAGGGGAGCTAGTTACAACTCAAGGAGAGGCTGGTAAGCCAAAAATTCAACTAGCCAAAGTAACAGGGATAATAAAAGGAGTTAGAAAGGGGCTACCTGTCTATTTGATCAAGCTAAATAGGCGAGATCAGAATCAGGAGTCTAGGGAAGAACCTTCATGGTTAAAGGAGTATGCAGATGTATTTCCTGAAGAGCTAACTGAACTTTCTCCTCAAAGGGAAGTCGATCATAAAGTCAAGCTAGCGCCAGGAGCTGCACCAATCTCAAAGAGACCATATAGGATATCCATCCCGGAAGTGATTGAGCTGAAGGAGCAACTCAAGCAACTGTTAGACCAAGGCTACATCCATCCTAGCAGTTCACCATGGGGAGCTCCAGTGTTGTTCCAGAAGAAGAAAGATGGAACACTTCGACTATACATTGACTACAGAGGGTTGAATCAATCAACCATTAAAAACAAATACCCCATTCCAAGAATAGATGAACTTCTTGACCGTCTTCAACGTGCAAAGATCTTCTCTAGGATTGATCTCAAGTCTGGATATTATCACAAGGAAGAAGATATCCCAAAGACAACATTCAACACAAGGTATGACACTTTGAATTCCTGGTCATGTCATTCGGGCTGACAAATAATCCTGCTACCTTCAAGAGTCTAATGCAGGATATCTTTAGACCCTATCTTGATGACTTCGTACTCGTCTTCTTTGACGATACCCTAGTTTACTCCAAACAGGAAGAAGATCATGAACCCCAGCTTCGTATTGTTCTTGAAACAATGAGAGCACACAAGCTTTATGCCAAGAAGAAGAAGTGTGCATTTTTCAAGCGACAGATTGAATATCTGGGATTCATTGTATTAGCGAAAGGAATTTTAGTAGATCCGGCTAAGGTCAGAGACGTTCTAGAGTGGCCAACACCAACTTCTGTCAAAGAGATACGTAGTTTTCTTGGATTGACAGGATGGTACAGGGTCTTTATAAAAAACTATGCCTTGATTGCAGCACATTTGACCAATCTACTAAAGAAACAAGCATCAATTGTATGGTCACCTATTGAACAATCCAGCTTTGACAAACTAAAGCAAAGCTTGGTATCAGCACCCATCCTGAAAATTCCAGATCTTAGTAAGAAGTTTGAAGTGATAATTGATACTAGCACACTTGCCTTAGGATGTGTGCTTATGCAAGAAGGTCACCCCATAGCATACTCTTCAAGGAAACTGAAGAGCCATGAAAGGAATTATGCTACCCACGATCTGGAATTGTTGGCTATCATCCATGCTCTCAAGCTTTGGAGACACTACTTGCTGGGTAACAAATTTACCTTAGTGACGGACCACAAGAGTCTTAAATGGATTTTTACCCAAAATAAGCTCAATATGAGGCAACATCGATGGATTGAAGTGCTGGAGGAATATGACTTTGAAATTAAATACCGGCTCGAAAAGGAGAATGTAGTTGCCGATGCACTCAGTCGCAAGGCATTTCTGAATTCTCTAATTTTGCAAGATCCATCAATAGCAAGATCTCTAGCCACAAAGGTATCCATGCCAAACAACCCAATTCTTAAGCTAGCTAGAGAAGAGGCATGCCATGACCCAACCCATCAAAGGATGCTAAGGGAGATCCCCATCAAGAATCAAGACCCAAAGCTACCAACAAAGTATCAAGAATTCTCTATCAATAGTGGACTTGTCTACTATAGAAAGAGATTATGTATACCAGCAAACCAATCACTGAAGAAGAAGATACTTTGGGAAGCCCATGACTCCCCTTTCTCAGGACATCCTGACTATGCTAAGACCCTCAATGCGGTCAGAAAGAGCTATTATTGGGATAGGCTTAAAGGTGACGTTCTCAAATATGTCGCTGAATATTTGTCTTGTCAACGCATTAAGGCCGAACATGTCAAAATGCCAGGGAAATTGCAACCACTTGACATTCCCCAAATGAAATGGGAATTCATCAGCATGGACTTTGTTGTTGGCCTACCCCAAGTTCAGGTAGGATACAACTCCATTATGGTTGTGGTAGATATCCTCACCAAGGTTGCACATCTTATTCATGTTAAGACAAACTATAAAGCCTCAGACATTGCAAGGTTATTCATCAAGGAAATATTCAAATTGCATGGGTTACCCAAAAGAATCATTAGTGATCATGACTCTCTCTTCACGTCACACTTCTGGAGGGCTATCTTTGAGGCTATTGGGACTCAAATCTATTTTAGTACAGCTTATCATCCCCAAACTGATGGTGAAACAGAACGAGTCAACCAAGTCATTGAAGATATGCTTAGGTCACACTGTTGTTGCGAACCCAAAAAGTGGATTCAATATTTGCCACTGGTCGAGTTGCCTACAATGCTTCCTACCAACAAAGCATTCAGATGACCCCTTTTCAAGCATTGTATGGGCACGATTGTCGTAGTCCTTTAAGCTTTTCGGATCCAACCCTTAGGGTTGAAGCTTCAAGGAAGATGCTGGAAGACATGGATGACCAAATCAAGTCAATAAGACAGGACATCCAAGCTGCCAAGGATAGACAGAAGGCTTATGCGGACCTGAAATGACAAGATAGATCCTTCGTTGAAGGTGATATGGTCTTCATTTGTGTATGCCCAAAGAAGAGTTCCCTATCCTTGGGTGAATGCAATAAGCTAAGTCTAAGGTATTGTGGACCCTACAAGATTCTCAAGCGCCTAGGGCCTAATGCAACTCCCTAAAAACCTAAAAGTTCATAATGTATTACATATCAGTCTATTGAAAAAGTATGTGCCTAACCCTAGTCACGTGCTTGATGATCAACAAGTTGTAATGCCTAGCCAAGGAGTCCTTGAGCTATGGCCTGACAGGATCTTAGATATTAGGGAGAGGCATTTGAGATCTTGGACCTTGAGAGAATACCTCGTCCAATGGAAAGATTATCCCGAAGAGGATGCCACTTGGATGGATGAAAGTACTCTCAACCAACAATACCCCCAGTTCTTCTCGAGATGAGGACATCTCGATTCCTTTAAGGGGGAGAGAATGTAATATTTCCACTACAAAATATTAAAGACCCAAAAATCACAAGCAAAAGCTGTTCAAAATAATCCCCCGCAATGATAAAATTTTGGGCTAAATACTCTCTCCGCACGCACTAGCAAACTCCACCTCGCATCATGTGTAGAAAGCTATAGCTTGAAACCGCAAGCCCACGCGGGAACACCCTTCACGGGAAAAGAAAAAGGGATAATGGATAATTTAGTGAAATTTTTTTAAAAAACCCCCTCCCCTTCAGCCGTTGCATGGCGGAGGAGAGGGAGTGTGAGAGGAGCTTGAGTAGGTGTTGGAGAAGCATGAGGGAGGGGAGCATGAAAACTAGCCATGTGTGTGGCTATCCCCCCCTTCACAACCTATATGATCCCCCCTCTCTTAAGCTTGAGGGGAGAGGAGAGAAGAGAGTCGTGTTGCTGCTATGGAGGACGCTGCCACACCGCCTGGAGCTACTGCCATCATCACTTGCTGCGACCATCGCCATCTCCATCATCTTCATCATCATTACCATCATCATCATCTTCTTTAGCATCGTCCTCTTCATCCTCCCAATTATCATCTTCTCTCTCCACGTCATCTGGAACAGAAGCTTGGAAGCTTCCATTGAAGGCCTCCATAAGCCTTGTTTACGTGTGCCTTCCCCGATTTTTAAAACCGTGTCTTGTAAGGCTTGTGTCTTGTGCGAAGGAGGAGATATCAGACAAAAGTAGCTTCGTAATGCATAAGAGAGCTAAGAGGAAGATTTGCTGAGTCATGATCTACGTCATCGATGGCTCCTAAGCAAAAGTCGCAAGGCGTACATGCGGGAGCTTCCACCCTGAGTACCTGTGTGGATAACGCTCCGATCCTTAATGCCCAGGTTCTTAAAAAATAATTCTGCATGAAGGGATGCATTAAGCATGTTCATTTTTAGGGAAATTTAAATGCATTTACTCATTCAATTTATAAAACTTAGTGGCATGTCGAGCACTTGTATTTTCCTTGCACCTCCATGGTCAAGAGTAGCTGCAAATTTCAGCGCATGATGCATATGTTATATGACAGAATTGTGCAAAGGCATACTTGTGGCATCTCGCAAGGGATAGGACATATAACTCGTAACACGTTTATGTAATTAAATTCTTGGTTGTGTCTCGTGATTAAGGTAATCATAGACGGACATTAAATGATGTCTGAATAGTTGCAATGCATGGAAAGGATTGATGTGCCTTGCATATTGCATGAGATGATAATTACATCCTAGGTTGGGTTAACTACTAAAGGACAGATTAGATCAATAATGGTCTCATGGCATTCTCTCATGCATGGAGTTATTTTATCGAAGTTTGTATTTAGGAAAGGATGCATCTTCATATTAAAGCTTGAATTCAATGCATTAAATGTAGGGTTTATAAGCATAGTCCTGAATGTAAATCAACGTCACATAAGGCAAGGAAAAGAAAAGTTCACTAAAGATCCTTTCGTTGCAAAAAGGTCTACGGACTTGAATTTGCATACTCGCATCGAATGATGCATCCCACTTCTCTTACAGTTACTTACATCTTTTAGGGGGTAAGTACTTAAAAATTTAGGAGAAAGTATTTACATTTTTAAAGTGAAGATTATTTTTGCTCGTGGGTTAGGTAGATCAAGTAAGTAATTTGAGTATAGTAAAATAGCTTACATGAGAATCATAAAGGTATGATTAGCCAATGTATGACGATCACCTCAATGTGCTAGGTAGGATTAAGCCATGGTAAAATTCTGCCTAGTATCACACTCCGGTTTTTCCGACGTAATATTTTTGATCCCAAAGATCCTTCCCACATTCACGGAATGTTAGGGTTAGCTAAACGCTCGTGCAAGATTGATCTAAGGTTCTTACCCTAATGATCGGATGACCAAATGCTAGATTTCTGCGAGGAAATTAGGAACCGTAGGGCCAAAGCATTATCAGCCTAGTAGGGTTAAGGTTGGATTGAGTTAATAGGACTCCCAAACCCTATATCTTGGTCAAAGTATTCTTGGCCAAGGAATACCGTGTGATGGGAGAAATACTCCCAAAGGTATTCTTGGCCAAGGAATACCGTGTGATGGGAGAAATACTCCCAAAGGTATTCTTGGCCAAGGAATACCGTGTGATGGGAGAAATACTCCCATAAGTTAGATAGGACTCCCAAAGGTATTCTTGGCCAAGGAATACCGTGTGATGGGAGAAATACTCCCATAAGTTAGATGCGACACCTATCTTGTGCAACAAGTTGCAACGTCGCATAGTTTTGTGCCTAAATCACAAAAACAGTATTGCCACTCCGTAGAACAAGTTTGGCAAGTTCTAAAAACAAGTTTAATTTTCTAGAGGATGAGTAGTCATCCTGCTACATCACCCTTCCTTAGGGATGATTTGCCAAGTTAGGGTATTTATAAATTTCCTAGCAAGCAATTGACCAATCAAGTGAGGACAACGGGGTTGTCTAGGATTTATTGACCATAATATATGGAAGCCTAAAGTATTGACAATTTGGGTTAAGAGGGTTATAAACCCTAACCCAAGGATAAAGGGTAAACAAACAACTTAGTTTACGAAACCCTTGGGATCTTGCCACTGGTGCGCAGATCGGTCGTAGATAGCTCACGTAGTGAATCCCTGAAGGTCCCCAAGAACAATGAACTCTACCTTTTTGCACAAAAAACAATGTAAAAGCATGCACGACAAGAGGCAAGAGACAAATTGGGTTCAATCTCCCCCATGCCTTGTGTGAGCGCTTCACAAAGCATGTATTTTATGTATATTTCCATCTTCATGCTCAATAATAGCCCAATTTACAAAAATATGACAAGCTTTTAGCTTTTGAGTTTTCTTTCTACAAAAATAGGAAATAAAGCTAATGGACAGTGCCCATAGAGTCTGGTACGCCCAATCTCAATGTCCAAATAGAAATAACATATCCGTGCGCATAGGCGCATACAAAATAATAATCAATAACCAATGTCTCAATAGACATAACAAAATATAGGCGTGGCGCCTATCAAAATATAATCCAAAGGTCGAATACTCGCTAGACTCCAATGCTTTCCTCCGCCACTGCTGCTATCTCTACACATCAACTGAAGCATTCACAATCGTTAGTAAAATAATACAATTAAACCGATAAAAGTGAATACCTAGCAGTCTTCAGCTACATAAATAAATCAACTGGTTAGAAATAAATCCTAACCTTAATTTATTACGAGTGCGCACTCTAAACTCATAAACGTTTATTAATTTAATATGCATTTTGCGGAATCACCCGCTATGGAATCACCCATGTACACACTAAATTAATGAAACGCCCGAAAAGGACAGGCGTCCCCATCAACTTCTCGCACAAAGAATCCACTTTGTGTATGAGCCCCGGTCATCTAAGTTTACGGAATCCACCGTAAAACCTCACGGAATCCACCGTGGCACGGAATCCACCGTGGAATATGCCTCCTGGCATCATGCCAAGTCGCAATTGATCCCGAATTGAAAGTTGGATGTATTCGGAGAGAAGGATTCGCACCTTGGCAGTTGGCCATACAAACGACCACTGAAATGTTCTTGATTGTACACTTAGGTGCACTGTTTGTACTTCTTTGCTCAAAGAATTAATTCAAGAAAAACATCTAATGCTTCAGGTTAAAATCCTGGAGGGAGAGGCAGTATCAGTTACCTCCGACTGTCTGCCTGACCCTATCCAAGGGGGTTGTTAGCTGCGTCGGGTATGTGGACCGAACCCGCCGCGAGAGGTCTCTCCATGGGTGCTACTTGGAGTAGGAGAACGCTTGGGTGCTAGGGGGGGCTCTGGCCCCGTAGATCCCTTGCCTCTGGACCCTGCACAAGAGACCGATGTGACTCAAGATGGGATCTCAAGGCCCGCATACTAGTCAACGGGCGGAAACTTGGAATAGCGATCCCGGAGGATTGCTGGAATTGCCTTCGGGTGGATTATGGATTAGCCTTCAGGTGGATTATAGAATAGCCTTCGGGCTGGATTATATGACGTATTCCAAAGACTGATAAATAAAGGTCAAATGTTGAAAATGAACTTGTTTGACATTGTTTTTCTATGTCAGTGCCTAAGTTACGTGAAGGAACCAATGATTAATTGGTTAATTAAGGAAGCTGTTTTTGCTTGTCAAAATAAATGTGGTAGGTAATTAGATAACTAAAGTAACCCAAGGAAAGTGTGGTGGATGTGACCCTGGGTCCATCCTACAGAAGGGTGGTCCCGGTTGGCCGAGAACTTTTCTCAAAAGAATTGACAGCAAGTGATGACCTAGAATCTTTAGAGCTAGAGTCCCGATTTGTGCTGTTTTAGGGGAACGGAATGGGACTATGCCTTACAGGCAGAGAGGTTGAGCTTCACATCCCTCTCGTTTCCCATTCTCCTTGAACCAAGTGAAGTAAAAATCGACTTCGACCCTGACGTTTCTGCGTAAAGTAGTTCGCTTGGGGCTCGATGCTAGCTACCATTCTAGGAATTTGACCACTAGGAAAACCGTAATTCAGGTCGGTCCTAAGTGGGAATTGCCAGAATGCTTCCGCTTCATGGCAGACTCGGGAAGACCTAGATCGCAAACCCCGTGACATTCCATGGGAGTGTCGGGCGGTGCTTTCTGGACTCTCTTTCCGATGGGCTACTAAGACATGTCCTACAAGTAATGAGGGGGACACGTTGCACTTTGCACATTTGCATGTCCAAATTTTTATGCCATATTTCAATATCTGCACAACTACTCCTTTTCCTTTAGCATACATAGTAGCATCCTTTGCAGGAATTCGAGCATCTAAAGTGAACATTTGGCCAACTCTACTTCCCTTTGTGAACAACCTACACTTATCATTAAAGTATTCTACAAAATAACCTTTTGCATTAAATCAAACCTGCAACCCCTCATACAAGGACAAGGGAACCTTTCCAATGTGTGAAATTGGGTGGCATGAATCATCACCCGTCTGCACATAACCTAGGTTGTGTAAGTCTTGCATCTCTCCAAAACATTCAACATGACTGGTCATATGATTAGATGCACCTGAATCGACATATCATACATCATCAAGTCCCCTTTCCTGTAACTGCATTCATCATATGTTGCATAACAAACAGACGTTCATTTTTGTCTTCATTCTGTCGTGAAGATGATGCATAGTTTCCTTGCTGCAATTTACCACTGCGAATATCATCCTTCTTTGCATAGCAATGGGCTACAATATGGCCTATTTTTCCACAACAATGGAAAACAATAGCAGAATTTCCAAAACCTCTATTGCCATCCACCTCTTCCTCTAGAGCTCCCCCTGCCTCTAAAGTTTCCTCTACCTCCAGAAACCTGCATTTCACCAAACTATTGATTGAACTTGTTTTGCTGGTTATCGCCAGCACATCCCATACCACGGCCTCTTGAAGAGGATCTACCACGTCTCCTTTCTGAACTCGAGTAAAATTCTTGGACCTGTTCACCATTTCTTTCAGATGAATCACCTTGCATATTGATCTCTTCAGTAATCATGAGAGAGATCAACACATCAAAATCTGGAAATGGCTTTTGTACATATACTGAAGTAACAAATGATTTCCATGCCTTCTCATTGTTAAGGCCACTCAGAGTGGATGAAACCAAATCATCATCATCCGGCATTGCATCAATTGCTGCTAAAGCATCTGCAATGCTCCTTACCTTCAACACATACTCATTGACACATATTTTCCCTTTCTTCAAGTCATTCAACTCTTGCTTGAGTTGAATCTTTCGTGCCTTTGTATTTACTGAAAACATGCTCTCAAAAATCGTCCAAGCGTCATGTGAAGTTTCTACATTCTTGATATGTCCCAGCATAGTATTATCAATTACTGCAAATAGCCAATACATCACCTTCTTGTCTTTCGCATTCCACTCTTTCCATGCTTTTAACTCATCTGCCGCGTCGGAGGGTTACCCAGCTCTGGCTCCTTTTCTTCACCTGAGACAAACTCATAAAGGCCCTTTCGAATGAGGAAGTTCGTCGCATGGAACTTCCATGAAGGATATTTATTCTTGTCGAGCTTCTCAATAATGGGATTTCCACTGTTCTTTGCCATTATCACAATAAAGATATAACACAGTAAGCTAGTCTTCTACAATCTTCCACAACACATGCACAGTAGTACACCAAGCAATCTTTTCACTGATTGCTCAATAGTACATGTAATCTGCAACCTGTTTGTAGATAAACCTTATGTTTTCTTCCTGCAAGTACCTCAAAAATTACAAATTCACAATCTGTAACCTTCGCACCCACTTTCGGTCAATACAGCCAAAATCACAGTGTACCCTGAAACTGTTGTTCACAACCTTGCGGCTCTAAAACGGGGCCTAAAATGGCCTCAGATGCCCAAAATAACTGCGATAGAATATATAGTGGTCTGTTCGCACAACAAATCTCACAACAATCTGAGATTTTTGCTCGACCCTGCTTCCAGTGCCTCCACAGGCACTATCCAAGATAGAGAGTGGAAGAATGGGAGAGCTTCTTACCGGTTGATTGCTTGCTCGAACCTTGCTTCTTCTCCTTCACTTCAGCCTTCAAAATCAACCTCTCTCAGTGGTGCGGTGTTGTCGTGTTGGGGGTTGAAGGTCTACCACCGGGGTTTAGAGCAGAAGAGGAGTGTGGGATTCAAGCTTTGGAGAAGGAGAAAAGATTGGGGTTTGATAAGATTTGGGTTTTAGAAATAACTTAGTTGAAGAAAAAGATATCAAGCTTTTTCTTTTTATTTAGCATACATGAATGGAATGAAAGACTTTGACTTGATCACATCAAATGAATATGGGAATAATAAGCCATTACAGTAGAGATAATCTCTGATTTTAATCCAAATTCATATTCCAAATGCAAGCTCAAATGGTTTCCATTTCATGAACATGAATGGATAACAACTCCAAGATACAAGTATTTTGATGGTAGACTCAAATACATTCAAGACATAGATCAAAATCTCATGAAATGCATTGATAAAGCATAATTTTAACTTTAGCCCTGTTTTAAAACAGTAATTTTCAGCCCATAATCAAGCTCCAAAAGTGTACATAATCCCAAGAATAAGCTCCTCTAATCATTCACAAGTGAAGCCCTGATGTTAAGAGGTCAATTTCCTCTATTACAACCACATAGATCACTTATTTACTCATCAAAATGGACAATAACAGTGGGGGTTTAGAGTAGAAGAGGAGTGTGGGATTCAAGGTTTGGAGAAGGAGAAAAGATTGGGGTTTGATAAGATTTGGGTTTTAGAAATGACTTAGTTGAAGAAAAAGATATCAAGCTTTTTCTTTTTATTTAGCATACATGAATGGAATGAAAGACTTTGACTTGATCACATCAGATGCATATGGGAATAATAAGCCATTACATTAGGGATAATCTCATATTTTAATCCAAATGCAAGCTCAAATGGTTTCCATTTCATGAACATGAATGGATAACAACTCCAAGATACAAGTATTTTGATGGTAGACTCAAATACATTCAAGACATAGATCAAAAGCTCATGAAATGCATTGATAAAGCATATTTTAGCTTCAGCCTTGTTTTAAAACAGTAATTTCCAACCCATAATCAAGCTCCAAAAGTGTACATAATCCCAAGAATAAGCTCCTCTAATCATTCACAAGTGAAGCCCTGATGTTAAGAGGTCAATTTTCTCTATTACAACCACATAGATCACTTATTTACTCACCAAAATGGACAAGAACAGTGTGGGTTTAGAGCAAAAGAGGAGTGTGAGATTCAAGGTTTGGAGAAGGAGAAAAGATTGGGGTTTGACAAGATTTGGGTTTTAGAAATGACTTAGTTGAAGAAAAAGATATCAAGCTTTTTCTT
Organism: Lygodium microphyllum; assembly: GCF_053477565.2. NCBI lineage: Eukaryota > Viridiplantae > Streptophyta > Polypodiopsida > Schizaeales > Lygodiaceae > Lygodium > Lygodium microphyllum. The sequence goes on along the minus strand of NC_141149.1, from coordinate 5,064,147 downwards.
TTTATTTAGCATACATGAATGGAATGAAAGACTTTGACTTGATCACATCAAATGCATATGGGAATAATAAGCCATTAAATTAGGGATAATCTCAGATTTTAATCCAAATGCATATTCCAAATGCAAGGTCAAATGGTTTCCATTTCATGAACATGAATGGATAACAACTCCAAGATACAAGTATTTTGATGATAGACTCAAATACATTCAAGACATAGATCAAAAGCTCATGAAATGCATTGATAAAGCATAATTTTAACTTCAGCCCTGTTTTAAAACAGTAATTTTCAGCCCATAATCAAGCTCCAAAAGTGTACATAATCCCAAGAATAAGCTCCTCTAATCATTCACAAGTGAGGCCCTGATGTTAAGAGGTCAATTTCCTCTATTACAACCACATAGATCACTTATTTACTCATCAAAATGGACAAGAACAGTAGGCTGCCCTATTTATGACTAGATTTTTTAGTCCATAAAAGCCCATACACCTTCAAAATCCTCCCCTTTGCTTGCCCCAAAGTCACTCAAGTACTTGGGTACAAGACGGGCTTCATTGGACCATGAATATGGTAAAAGAAATGAGTAAGATGTACATAAGAGTAGGCTGAATACTTTTTCTCAGGTCTCCCCCTTTTATGGATTGTCATACCATTCATTTTTGTCATACCAAATGGATAGATAAGAAGAGCTCTCACCTTCCTTGTTTGTATCTCCTTCTTCAGCTCCAGATTTCCTTGACTTTGCATGCTTTGGAGCATGCACCATAGCCAACAGCTCATCCTCCATCTGCCATAGGTATGGAAGCCCATTTTTTGCGCCAAAAAATGCGGGCTGCATCCTGCTCAGCTCCCACTTATCATTTTGACCATTAAGGTCACTTACAAGTCATTTTAGTCCATTATTTCAGGTCCCACATGAACCTAGTGGACTTTTGGCACTTTTCTTGATTTCCAACCAAACTTTTCTCTTGAACCAATGTGACTTAGCCTGCAAACTGTCAATTACTTCCAGTTGATCAAGTTATGGGTTCCCATAGACTTAATTTTTATCAATATACATGATACAACTGAAAATTGTATGACATTTACAAAAGAACTTATGAAACTAAGTGATATCTAAGTTGGTCGTTGGGTAACAATGATTGAGTTATGTATGAAAATTCCTCATATAAATCCTACTAAAGTTCTTCTGTGATCATAAGAATTCTATGATTTATATTATGAATAATAAACTTTTTGACATTCATCCCATCCTAACCTACACATCCTCCGGCATGTGCCATTTCACAAAATTACAGGTTGAGGGTCTTCTTCTGACTTATCTTCATCTTCATCCTCTAAGTCTTCTTCATCTTGCTTGTCTTCAAGTAGATGGCTCATATCCAAGTCATCAAGCTCATAACTAGAAGATTCTCTTTGTTTGAAGAGCTTGATACATTTACCGGCTATTGGTACCTTGACCATGGTCCCATCCATTTCAGCCAAAGTATAAGTAGCATTATCATGTACTACTTTCACCACATATGGTCCAAACCATCGCTTGGCTAACTTCCTATGAGCACTATATTGATTGTCCAGGCTGCTCTCATAGACAAGTACCCAATCATTCTCTTAAATAGCTCTTGGACAGAGTCGATGATGCTTGTTAAACCTCTTCTTATTCTTCAATCTTGTTGCCTTCATCCTTTCAATGGTTGTCTTGACATCTTTTGGCCTTCTTTCAAGCTGCCTTATGCGTAAAATCAGTAGCTCTTCTCTATTTATGCCTTCATCCCAAGGCAAGATACTCCATGTGACAATAGATTCCTCAATAGGCATAATAGGTGGCTGCCCATATATCAATTCAACCGGCATATAACCTGTTACTGCACTATGGGTAGTTCTATGAGCCCATAATGCAAATGGAAGCATTCTAGGCCATTCTCTCATCTTTCCTCTACAAGATTTTGCCAATGCTTTGAGAATTGGTTGATGACCTCTTTCACTCTTACCATTGCCTTCAGGACTATAGGCTGATGGAAGAGATAGCTTGATTCCCAATTGAGCAAAGAAATGGCGAGCGTCATCGGCATCCAATTCTTCTCTATCAGCAGTTACTTTGGCAACAAAGCCATACCTGCAAAATACTTCTTCAAGTAAAAATCTACAAACGGCTTGAGTAGATTTTGTTGTCAAGGCTTTTCCTTCCACCTGATTTGTGAGATCTTCCCTAGCAAGTACTAGATATCTCATGTTCCAAATTCCTGTAGGCATGGTTACTAAATCAATAACCCATCTATAGTGAATGGATAAAGGAAAGGTAGGCTAAAGCCCATCTCTATGCTTAACCATAGAGTACATTTGACAAACATGACATGACTCAACAAAATGCTCAATGTGTTTATACATATTTTGCCACCAAAATTTCTCTTTTATTTTGGAAAAAGTGCCCCATATGCCTCTATAACCAGCCAATAGGCTTTCGTGAAATTCTTGCATGACCTGTCTTTGAGTTTTCTTGTCTCCTAAGACACGAACAGGCACCCTTTCTTTCTTTTTCGCATGCCTCCAAAGGTAGCCATTTTTGAGAAAGAAGCCATAAGCTTTTTTCTTGATTCTCTTGAACTCTTCTTTAGTCCAATCTTCGTTCTTTCTCATAGTGCTTAGAAATTGGCCAATTTTTAGCCAATCACCTACATAATATTCTTCTTTAAAGTGCGAACAAACCATAGCAAAACATTGAGCATGCTGTCTTTCAGCTGCCCACTGTCCTTCTATGGTTGTTTCTTCTTTATTTGCTGCTGTAAATTTTGTTTCAGAAGCTGAACCTATTGTACTTGCTGTAATTAAAGTTGTACCTACATTTTTGACAGCTGAACCATCATTAGGTACAACTGTACTTGCTATTTTCAAATTTGAACCTGCAATTATAGCATCATTTTTAGAAAATATAGACTCTGATTCTTCCTCATCCATCATCTCTTCTTCATCCTTATATCTGGCATGTGAAAGCATGTCAGCAAAAGCTCTCAAACAGATCTTTTCAAAGAAATCAAAGGCATTGTCCTTAACAGTGGGCACTGTAAGCCAACTTCCAAAGGAAGTAAAGTCTTTGTCAATGGGTGAATACCTCTTGCTTGAACTAGATTTGTCTTCTAAATTTACCTTTGACAGCGAGGTAGAAGCATGGATGTACTATTCTCCCTGTTACATGGTTGTAGTAGAGCCAGAGACATATGCAAAAGTAGAGCCAGAGACAAAGCCAAGATCAGAAGCAGAGGACATAATAGAGAGTTTGTTATTCTCTTACAGAGCACCCACAGAGGTAGAAATATAATCTGAAGAGAACGAAGGTGAAATTGCAGAAGAAGATTATGAAAGCGAGCTAGAAGAGTCTATCCTACTCTTAGAAGGTAGAGCTGAGGAAAAAGTTTTAGAAGTTCCTGAAGCCTCAAAAGAAAAAGATCCCATTCTATTCAATAGAATGACTATGGTATCCTTTGGAATGATTAATGAGTCATGTCATAAGCAAAGCCTCTATAAGAAATGTATTAAGAATAATAGGCCTCCCTTCAGCAATGGCTTATGTTGCCCAAAGTTACTCTTCCTTAAAGAAGATGAAGATGATGATGATGATGCACCTTACCAACAACCCCCAGTTTGGCAGCTCAAATAGAATGTAGAAGGTTCCTACTATGTGATGTTCTTAGATGCATGCTCAAAAGACAAGTCCTCGAGCCAAGAAATAACTCATCCTCAAACCAAATGTAAAACCACTCTAATACCCTTTCATCTTCCCAAAGAGTGAGCTAAGCCTCCATTAAAAGAGGGCATTAATCCTAGTGAATCATCAAAAAAGGAGACCACTCCCTTGAAGGAGTCGAATCTCTACCTAGAAGCAGTCTGTGGGACATTCATCCACAAAGTGGAAGGCAAAAAGAAACTAACATTTGTGGATGTTGAAGGGACTGAACGTTACCTGAAGGTGGATCTTAATCTTCCAGAAGAAGAACTATTATTCCTGCGTGACCTATTAAAGGAGAATTTAGATGTGTTTGCATGGTCATACAAAGATATGAAGGGGATTGATCCCATAGTATGCCAACACCACATTGACCTAGAGCTTAAAGGCATAGGACTCCAAATTACTCCGTCCTAGTGAAGGCCAAATTATTGAAGCTCCCATAGTATGCCAACACCACATTGACCTAGAGCCTAATGCCAAACATGTGAGGCAAAGAAAAAGGCGTATGACTCCAAATTACTCTGTCCTAGTGAAGGCCAAATTATTGAAGCTCTTTGAAGCTGAGTCCATCTATTCAATGGCTAATAGTGAATGGGTTTCACCCATTGTGGTAGTACCCAAGAAGAACAAAAATCTGTGAATATGTGTGGACTTCCAAAAGCGGAACTTCAAGACGAAGAAGGATAATTTCCCTATCCCTTTCACAGACCAATTGGACACAGTGACAAGCCATGAGCTCTATTCCCTCTTAGATGGATTCAATAGATACAATCAAGTCCAAAATCGCAGAAGAAGACCAATCTAAAATGACCTTCACAAAAGAATGGGAAACCTATACTTATAGAGTGATGTCATTTGGGCTCTGTAACAATCCTGCTACCTTCCAACAAGTGATGATGGCTACATTTCAAAACCATCTCTATGATTTCATTGAGGTGTACCTAGATGACTTCTGTGTCTATAGCCTAATCCGTGAGCATTGGGGACACCTAAAGAAATGCTTTGACACATGTTGAGAGTATGGGATTTCTCTCAACCCTAACAAATGTGTCTTTGGCATCTCATTAGGAGTTCTTCTTGGCCATATTCTCTCTGCACAAAGGGATAGTCACAAATCTTACTACGATGGAGAAGATTGTTGCCTTAACAGCCCCAACCAACCTTAAGTAATTGAGAGGATTTCTTGGCCATGTGGGCTATTACAAAAGATTCATTGCACACTTTGCAACAAAGGAAGCCCCTTTGCATAATCCTCTAAGAAAAGATGCAAAGTTTACGTGGACTACTAATTGTGACGAGGCATTCAACACCCTAAAGTAGTTTTTGATTGAAGCACCTGTTGAGATGACAAGCTCAACACATGCGGACATTAATGATGGACCGCCTAGTTAGATGGGTCCACACATCTACACTTAGTATGTTGGTGGTCATTATGACTCTCATATGACCACTAACTCATTACTTATTATATTCAGGTTGTTACACCTATTTACAGCTGGCATAGTTATAGCGTCAGTCGACTAGTGTAGTCGGTTATGCATTGTTTGACTTAGTAGGCCACTTTCCTTTATGTTGTATCTTATCTATAATTTGTGTACATTGTAAAGAGTGTGGAAGAAGAAGAAAAAACCAGCAAGAAAACGTTTTGGCCTCCATCTCTCTTCTTGTCTCTTGAGTGAGCTTCTCCTTGTGCATTTTGTGTGTGTTCGGCGCAGCATCTTGAGCAACTCCCCCCACCACGCGATTCTTGATATGGTATCAGAGCCGCGCCACTGAGAGAGGCTGATTTAGAAAGCTGAAGTGAAGGAGAAGAAGCAAGGTTCGAGCAAGCAAGCCACGGGTAAGAAGCTCTCCCATCCTTCCACTCTTTCTCTTGGATAGTGCCTGTGGAGGCACCGGGAGCAGGGCAGAGCAAAAATCTCAGATTGCAGTGAGATTTGGTGTGCGCAAAGAGTGCTGAGTATTTTGTAGAAAAGCCCTTTAGGGCAAGCTCGCTGTTATTTTGGGTATCTGAGGCCGTTTTAGGCCCCGTTTTAGAGCTGCAAGGTTGCGGACAACAGTTTCAAGGTGCATTGTGATTTCGGCTGTTTTGACCGAAAGTGGGTGCACATGTTACAGATTATGAATCTATAATTCTTGAGGTATTCTCAGGAAGCAAACATAAGGTTTATCTACAAACAGGTTTCAGATTGCATGTATTGTTGAGCTGACAGTGAAAAAGGCTGTCTGGTGTATTGCTGTGCACTATAGGTCGAGGGTTGCAGAAGATTTGCTTGCTATTTGGTATTAGTTTTGTGATAATGGCAGAGAAAAATGGAAGTCCCATCATTGAGAAGCTTGACAAGAACAACTACCCTTCATGGAAGTTCCGTGTCACGAACTTCCTTATCGGAAAAGGCCTCTAGAGTTTGTTTCAAGTGAAGAAAAGGAGCCGGAGTTGAGTGATCCTCTAACTGCAGAAGAGACAAAGGCACGGAAGGAATTGAATGAAAAGATAAGAAGATCATGTATTGGCTGTCTGCAATAATTGACAATAATATGCTGGGACATATTAGAAAAGCAGAGAATTCATATGCAGCTTGAACCATACTTGAAAGCATGTTTTCCGTAAATACAAAGGCACGAAAGATTCAACTCAAGCAAGAGTTGAATACATTGAAGAAAGGGAACATGTCTATCAATGAGTATGCACTGAAGGTAAGGAGCATTGCAGATGCATTGGCAGCGATTGATGTAATGCCCGATGATGATGATTTGGTGTCGTCTACCTTGGGTGGACTTAACAATGAAAAGGCTTGGAAGTCTTTTGTAACTTCCGTATATGTCAGAAAGCCATTTCCAGATTTCGATGAGTTGGTCTCTCTTATGATCACTGAAGAGATCAACATGTAGAGTGAGACATCTGAAAGAAGTGGTGAGCAGGTCCAAGCTTTCTACTCCAATTCAAGAAGGGGACGTAGCAGGTTCTCTTCAAGAGGCTGTGGTACAGGACATGGTAGTGACAACCAGCAAAATAGATTGAATCAACAATTTGGCGATATGCAGGTTTCAGGAGGTCGTGGTAACTTTAGAGTCAGGGGGAGCTTTAGAGGAAGAGGTGGATGGCAGAACAGAGGTTCTAACAACTCTGGTATTGTGTGTCACTACTGTGGCAAAACAGGTCATATTCGAGCCCAATGTTATGCTAAGAAAGATGATATTCGCAGTGGTAAGTTGCAGCAACGAAACTATGCATCATCTTCACGACAGAATGAAGACAAAAATGAACATCTGTTTGTTATGCATCATATGTTGAATGCTGTTACAGGAAAGGGAACACATGATCATGTTTGGTATGTTGATTCAGGTGCATCCAATCATATGACCAGCCATGCAGAATGGTTTGGAGAGATGCAAGATTCGCAAAATGCAGGTTATGTGCAGACGGGTGATGATTCATGCCACCCAATTTCACACATTGGAAAAGTTCCCTTGTCCTTGCATGATGGTAAGACAAAGAGTCTTTCAGATGTATAACATGTGTCATCTATTACAAAGAACTTGGTGTTAGTCGGTCAAATGGTAGAGCAAGGGTTGCAAGTTAGATTTAATGCAAAGGGCTGCTTTGTAGAAGACTTCAATGACAAGTGCAAGTTGGTAGCAAAGGGAAGTAGAGTTGGGCGTATGTTTACTCTGGATACTGGAATTCCTACTATGAATGCTGCTATGTATGCTAAAGGAAAAGGTGTTGTTGCAGATATTGAAATTTGGCACAAATGCATTGGACATGCAAATATACAAAGGCTGAAATTAATGGAGTCCAAAGGGTTGGTTACAGGTTTGCCTACATTTAGAGTTGCAGAATTTCATAAGGTATGCAAAGCATGTCAGTTTGGTAAGCAGGCAAGACAACCCTTTTCACATGACAGAGATGTAAGCAGAAATATCCTTGATGTTGTGCATACAGACATTTGGGGGCCTACACAAAATGTATCTCTTGGAGGCAGTTCATACTTTGTCACATTCATTGATGATTGTTCTAGAAAGCTGTGGGTATATTTTATGAAGGAAAAGAGTGAAGCTTTTGAGCACTTTAGAACTTTCAAGGCTGCAGTTGAAAGGGAAACATGCTTGAAAGTAAAGTGCTTCAGGTCAAATGGAGGGGGAGAGTACCTCTCGAATGAGTTTAGTGCTTTTTTGAGGTCTCATGGGATAAAGAGACAGTTCACATGCAAGTATATCCCACAGTAAAATGGGGTTGCAGAAAGGAAAAACAGGCATATTGTAGAAGTGGCACGTGCCTTGATGGTTGAAAAGAATATGCCTAAGCATTTTTGGTCTGAGGCTATTCATACTGTTGTTTATATTATGAATAGGACTCCCACAGCTGCAGTTCATGGTATGGCCCCCGAAGAATGTTTTATAGGTAAGAAGCCTGATGTCTCACACTTGAAAGTGTTTGGCTGCATTGCATATGTTCATGTGCCAGATGAGTTGCGAAAGAAACTAGATCCAAAGGCTGAAAAGTGTGTCTTTATTGGATACTCTTTAGAGCAGAAAGGGTATCTCTGTTATAACCCTGTCACATGTAAGTTCAGAGTGAGCACGGATGTCATCTTTGATGAAATGAGCAGTTGGTATGCATCTAGTGGTGATGCATTGGATGATGATGATGATCATGACACTCATGTGCAAGCTGAAAAGCAAGAATCACAGACTCTTAGTGGACGAGAGACGTCATCTGGTAGTCCTTGGTCTGGGAGACTAAGGAGTAGCTCTACATCTTCAAATGCATCTAGTAGCACTACAGGTAAAGACAAAGGAAAGAATAAATTTTCAGATGGAATTGATGCAGTTCTTGATGGAGACTCGAGTGGCTTAGAGATCTTGGATGATGAGCTTGGTATTCCTTCTATCAGGACACCAGGTGTTCAGAGAGCTCATAGTAATGTAAAGGCTCCATTGAGTGATCCGATGGTATGCAGATCTAGCAAGGTCAGATATCCTGTTAAAAGATTTGGTTTTGAAGGTTATGCAGCTCACCATTATGCTTATATGGTGAAACTAGTTGAGGATGTTGAGCCCACATGTTTTGAGGAGGCTGTTGGTCATGCTCATTGGGATGCAGCAATGGATGAGGAGATGGCTGCATTAGAGGCCAATAAGACTTGGGATCTAGTATCATTGCCGAAGGACAAGAAAGATATTGGATGTAAGTGGGTTTATAAGATTAAGCACAATGCAGATGGTTCTATTAGTAGGTACAAAGCTAGACTGGTTGCAAAAGGCTATGCCCAGACATATGGCATAGATTATGATGAAACCTTCAGTCCAGTTGCTAGGATGGCAACTATCAGATGTGTGATTGTTTTGGTAGCAACCAAAGGTTGGAGGTTGCAGAAAATGGATGTGAAGAATGCCTTCTTGCATGGTGATTTGCAGAAGGAAGTGTATATGGATCAACTAGCAGGTTATGAAGATTTAGAGTATCCCACGTATGTGTGCAGGTTGAAGAAGGCGCTCTATGGGCTCAAGCAAGCACCTAGAGCATGGTCTGACAAGATCAGAGAGTATCTTGTTAATATTGGCTTTTATGTTTCTGATGCTGATCACTCACTTTATGTGAGAAAGGGAGATGCAAGTTTGGTCATCATAGTCATCTGTGTGGATGACTTGATTATTACAGGTGATAGTGATATTGGGATTGCTAAAGTCAAGGATTTTTTGAAGAAGAAGTTTGAGATGAAGGATTTAGGTGAGCTAAGGTACTTCCTTGGCATTGAGATGATCAGATGTGATGATGGTATATGGCTGTTCCAAAGAAAGTATGGCTTGGATATGTTGTCTAACTATGGTATGACAGTATGCAAACCACTTTCAGCCCCGTTGGAGCAGAATGTAAAGTTGAGTGGTGATGTTGGGGATGAGATAGAAGACCCTACTATGTTCAGGAGGATAGTGGGGAGTTTGATCTACATGACGATTACAAGGCCAGACTTGAGCTATGCTATTGGTCTTGTGAATCAGTTTATGCAAGTACCTAGAAAGTCACATTTGGATGCAGTCAGATGCATATTGACATATATGAAGTCCACATTACATTATGGACTTTTCTATGAGGCAGGTACACATGTACATGTGTTTGGATACACAGATGCAGATTGGGTTGTTAGTATGTCTGATAGAAGATCTACCAGCGGATACATGTTCTCTCTTTGTAGTGCAGCAGTTACTTGGAGTAGCAAAAAGCAATCTATAGTTGCTTTGTCAAGTACAGAGGTTGAGTATAGAGGTGCTGTTGTTGCAGCATGTGAGGTAGTATGGCTGCAAAAGTTATTGGCTAATTTAGAAGTGTAGCTGGAAGGTCCAGTTGTCATTTATTGTGACAACGTGAGCAGTATACAATTGGCTAGGAACCCTGTGTTCCATGCCAGGACAAAACATATTGAGGTACACTACCACTTTCTGAGAGAGAAGGTACTAGCAGGTGAGATTGACTTGGTGTATATCAGCACACAGGATCAGATAGCTGACATCTTCACGAAGGCATTGGGTACAGAGAAGCTTCAAAAGTTTCAAAGCTTACTTGGAGTTGCAAAGATGCAGTTGAGCTTGAGGGGGAGTGTTGAGATGACAAGCTCAACGCATGCGGACATTAATGATGGACCACCTGGTTAGATGGGTCTACACGTCTACACTTAGCACGTCGATGGTCATTATGACTCTTACATGACCACTGACTCATTACTTATCATATTCAGGTTGTTATACCTATTTAGAGCTGGCATAGTTATAGCGCCAGTCGACTAGTGTAGTCAGTTATGCATTGTTTGACTTAGTAGGCCACTTTCCTTTATGTTGTACCTTATCTATACTTTGTGTACATTGTAAAGAGTGTGGAAGAAGAAGAAGAAACCAGCAAGAAAACGTTTTGGCCTCCATCTCTCTTCTTGTCTCTTGAGTGAGCTTCTCCTTGTGCATTCTGTGTGTGTTCGGCGCAGCATCTTGAGCAACTTCCCCCACCACGCGATTCTTGACAGCACCCATCCTACAGCCTCCTGATTGAATGGAGTTCCATGTGCACATTAATGTATTAGTTGAAGGTCTAGGTGCAGTCTTATGCCAAAAGGGCCCTTCGAGGTTAGATCAGCCTATCTATTATGCAGTTGGAAAGTAACCAACTAAGAAAGGAACTATATTGTGATAGAGCTTGAGTGTCTAGCAATGGTGTTTACCTTGGAGAAGTTCTGACACTATCTACTAGCTCAATGCACTTCAAATTCTACATGGACCATGAAGCCCTATCCTTCCTAAGAACAAGGATGATGTGAAGGGAAGAACGATGAGATGGATCCTTCTATTTTAGGATTTTGATTATGGAGTGATTACCAAACCTGTTCGCTCTCATGTGTCTTGGATGATCATTTTTCGTGGATCCCTCAGAGTGATGACAAAGAAGAGCAAGATGACCCAGACCTCCCTGATGCTTCCCTCTTTCTAGTTGAAACGCATACTCCATGGTACGCAAGTATAGCCAACCTCTCGGCAACAACCAAACATTATCCTTGTGGTATCTCGAGCCATGAGAAGAATAAGCTTCTATTGGAATTAGCCTATGACTATTGCAAACGTTGTGATGTCTCTCAGTGAATGGGAAAGCCTACCAAATCCACTGCCTTGCCCTTGCAACCTATTCTTCCCCTAAAGTCATTCAAGAAGTGGGGAATTGACTTCGTTAGTCCCATTGATCTGCCAAACAGAAGGAAACATAATAGATACGTCTTGGTTTGTACAGACTACATAATCAAGTGGTGTGAAGCTAAGGCTTTGTAGCAAGACGATGGCAATAGCATGGCCCTATTCCTGTACAAGAATATCATCACCCATTTTGGCAGTCCTTTAGAGCTCGTAAGTGATCGAGGTACTCACCTCCTCAACAAGATAGTGGAATAATTGATAAAACTGTACAAGGTTTGTCATCGTAAGTCCACTCCCTATCACCACAGAGCCAAACACCAAGTCAAAGTTATCAATCACATCCTCTGCTCCGTTTTGACAAGGACAATTGATGCACATCGTTGTGACTAGAATGATCAACTTACAGAGACCCTCTGGGTGTACAAAACCTCCCATAAGGCTGAAACTCATTTCCAACTAGTGTATAGAACTATTGAGCTTGAGCTACCCTCTCTACATGTGGTTATTAAAGAACTCTTGGGAGATGAAGAGTCACTACAACGCTGTCGATGAGACTCGCAGGATGGCCCTACAATGCGTGGAAGCCATGCAAGCTTGTAGAAAGCCCTATCATAACAACCTCATCAAGAAAGGAGTTCAAGGAAGGTGACTTAGTCCTAGCCTATGATTCACAATTTGGCAATTTTCTAGGCAAGCTTGAACAATGCTGGATGGGTCCTTATAAGGTACTTGCTGTCAATCCTAATGGCTCGGTCTATGTCTAGACAATTGATGCTTCGGATGATCCCTTCGTGATTAATGGCTATTTCCTCAAGAAGTATTATCCTCCCTGGGTATCCTGACAATCACTATCAATAGCTTCCTCATTCCTTGCACGATGGTCAATATGGCTTCACCTAATGCTCCTGATAACCCTCTTGCTGATCCTGATGATGTGGTTTCATTCTGTTAGCCCCTCACTACCACTTTCCCTCCTCCTTGGCTTCATCTCCATCTAATGCATCAAAGGTGGCAAGGATGGTTCTGATACATGGTGTTTCCTACTAACTCATGTTCCGTCTAACTCCCCCTAAGAGTGTTTGTACTCATTTTGCCCGAGTTGAGAGATCTAAGCTTTCAAAGTGGTCGTTGTCAAAATTGCGCCCAGATTTGGGAAAATGCAAATGTCAGGCATGGTGTGTATCAATCTCCTTGATTTTTGTGCCAAGAAATTGCTTCCTGACGTGAAGAATAACTCTTGAAGAAAGCTTGAAGAGATATGGCCTAGTTGATGAGATATGGTTGCTCCAACAGATGTAGCTAGGTGTTGTCCACAGACACAGTTATGACAGCAACTCTGAAAAGAGGCAATGTTGAAGCTATACTTGCCCAATCTCAATGATTTAGGTGCCAAGAGGAGCTCTAGAAGTAGAGAAACACTTCTCTAGAAGGAATTTCAAAGAGATTTGGCCCGTGGAGAGAGATATGAAAGCTTCAAGCTGACAGGGTGTTGCTGGGTATGGCTGCCATGGAAGCTTCATTGAAGGTAGGAATGCAAATGAAGTTGGAGATAGGGTCGAGTACTCAAACTGAGTTGAGTTGAGATGGAAAGGAGCTGAGAAGAGTGAAAGGAGAGTTGGGCCATGCTCAACTAAGCTCTCATACCATGTGAAATACGCGGGATCTAGAGCATGGCAGATGCGGAAGCGATGGAGGTTGAAAGAGGAAAAAGAAACTCATAAATACATTGACCATGTATCAGAACCATCCTTGCCACCTCTGATGCATTAGACGGAACACCATGGCAAGGAAAACATGACCAAATGGAGAACTACTAGGTCTAATGAGTCCTCGGGTTAACAATTCTTCAACTTGGGCTTAAATTTCTTTCAGTTCAATTTGGTTATGTCTATATAGTACCTTACATGGTGGTTGTGATCCAGGAATTAGGTCTATTTTCTGATCTTCGGGACGTATAGGTGGTAAGCCAGGTGGTAAGTCAACAATAAAACAATCTTGAAATTGTGAAAGAAATTGTGCGTGCTTAGGATGCATCTGATTTTCTTTAGCTTCAATTTCATTCACCCATATTAAATAGGATTTTCTACCTTTTCATAATGCACGTTTAGCCTATGTATGACTAAGCAATGGAAAATTATCGAGAGTGTGCATTCCAAACAATGTGATTTGTTTCCCATTAGAATGAATCTTCATTAAATGCATGGAATAATCTATATTGGGATTGTACTAATGATGCCAAGGCATTCCTAAGATAATGTCACTAGATTGCAAATGCAGAACTAAGAAATTTCTACGTTAAACATAATCACCAATTTTAATTTCTAAGTCATGCACTTCTTGTGTTCCATTGTATCTAGTTCCTAAGAATGTAGCCTTGATGCGATAATGTGTAGAAACAATATGTAAATTCAATTCTTTGACCAATTTTGTAGAAATAAAGTCATGTGTGCTCCCATCATCATGTAAAATAGTCTTTTCTTTACCATGGACAAGACATTTCATCGTTAATAAAGAATGGAGATTTGGCATACCTGGTAAACTATCTGAAGCAGTACCGATATCATCATCATCTTTCATGAAATCTAGCATTTCTTCATGTTCTTCATCTTCTATCGCTCCCAAATAGTTTATGTGAATAGTTGGCTTTTTTATTTGAAAATTTGCCGCTAGATGTCTAGGTTGATGACATTTGTAACAGACTATGGGTTTGGCTTTAGATACATTATTGGTAATAGCGAAAAGTTTAGGAATGTTGGGATTTTGCTGGAAAGATAGTTTAGGGTTTGAATTTGTGTTTGATGGTAAAGAAGGTGGTCGTGTCCAAGATTTACAGAATGAAGATGGAAGGAAAAGATTTTGATTGAATCTTTGAAAATTTGAATTGAATTGTTTTGAACCAAAGCTACCATTAGTTTGAAATTGTTGTGGTCACTTCTCTTGTCCTCGAATTTTGTCTTCAATGTCATGTTGAGATATCGAGCTCCACTCGTGATACGCCAGGGTGACCGTTGTGACTTGTCAGTTGCAGACGCGGTTGGTACACCGCCCATGAATAATAGCTACATGATAGCTATCCTTACCTACTCTAGTTCGTGGCTCAGTTAGTATGCCACCTTAGTTAGTTGAGTTTGGTTTGAGACCCATACATAGGGTTCTTCTATTTCTTTGTACTAGAGTTCTTTTTGGCTTACACAACTAAGAAGAGAAAAACTGTTTTCAGCCTCCACCCTTGTGTGTCTTCCCCCATTGTGCAAGCAAGAAAGCTTCAAGCGAGACTCCTTCCTTCTCTCCCACAATCTTGACATGGTATCAGAGCCTTGTTCGTGGTAAGGGGCTCAAGAAAGCAAGCCAAGCTCGCGGTGTTCTGGTAAGAGGAGCAGTGTTGCTTTCATTTTCTGTTTTGGGAGCAGATCTCTGCAGGTAGCACAGCCGGAAATTGCAAGAGTGCATTGTCTCAGGTTGAGACGCCCTTCGCGGTGAAGCAAGAGGGCAGTATATGCTGCGGGTAAGAGCTTTAGCTCTTGGCGACCTTGTTTTTTTGATTTGAGGCCATTTCGGGGCCTGTTTTGAAGGCGGAAGTTTTCTGCACGCACTCAGGAAAAGGCCCTGTTTTATGCTGTGCGACCACTGTTCTACAGGTCGGTGAAAAGTTACCATAGAGATTGCATCGTATGCTTGTGTGCAAAGACATTGGGAGTTACAGAATCATCCCTGTTGCCTGTTGATGCAAAATCATCACTAGGAAGTGACTGTGTGGTCAAATACCACTTTCGCAAGTTTTGCAGATTTTCCCTTGTGAGGGTGAAGCTGTGGTTTTTGCAGTGACAGAATTTTTTGCAGTCTTCTGTAATGGCATCTGATTCTCTTTCACAGATTGTCACTGAAAAGCTTGACAAGAACAACTTCCAAGCATGGAAGTTTAGAATGACGAATTTCCTTATGGGAAAAGGATATTGGGAATTTGTTGCAGGAAATGAAGAAGAACCAGTTCTTCCTGATGTTCCCAATCAACAGCAAATGCAGGCATTTAAAGCATGGCATGAGAGAGCCAGGAAAGTTATGTATTGGCTGTCTATCAGCATTTCAGACTCTATGATTGTGCATATTCAGGATGCAAGTACGCCAAAGGAGGTATGGGATACTTTGTCAAAAATGTATAGCACAAATACGCAAGCCAGGAAAATGCAGCTCAAGCAAGAGTTGCACAATGTGCAAAGAGAAAATATGAGCATCAACGACTACCACATGAAGGTGAAGAAGATTGCAGATGCACTTGCTTCCATTGGGTCACCAGTGGAAGATGATGATTTAGTTTCTGTGACCTTGAATGGTCTAGGAAAGGATTATGCACAGTTTCGGACATCCATTTCAGTTCGTGAAAGATTTCCTGATTTTGAGGAGTTGATTGCTCTTCTAATTTCTGAGGAACAGAGAAATGGTGGTGCATCTTCTTCAAGAGGAACTTCAAAAGAAGCTGTCTTCTACTCAAATGCTGGAAGAGGTAGAGGCAGAGGTAGAGGAGGCCGATTTGGAGGCCGTGGTAGAAACAGAATATGTAGCAAACTCAAGAAAACGAGTCCTATGGAGGAGGACGTGGTAACTCTAGAGGCAGAGGGAGTCAAAGAGGTCGTGGTGGATGGCAAAGAGGCCAAAATGCAAACAGTAATGTTGAATGCTACTACTGTGGTAAAATGGGTCATATGGCTAAAGACTGCTATAAAAAGCAAAATGACATCATGAATGGAAAACTGCAACAAGGGAATTATGCATCTTCTAGCAGACAGGGTGATGACAGAAATGAGCATTTGTTCATGGTGCAGCACATGAACAATTCTGTGACAAGTGCAGAAGAAAGCAATGATGTATGGTATGTTGACTCAGGTGCATCAAACCACATGACAGGTCATGCAGAATGGATGGAGGATGCAAGGAAAATGGAAAAACCAGGATTTGTGGAGACTGGTGATGATACTGCACATCCTATTGTGCAGATTGGAAAAATTCCATTGTCTATGCAGGATGGGGAAAAGAAATACCTGTCCGATGTATTTCATGTCCCGAATATCACCAAGAATCTGGTTTCTGTCGGTCAAATGGTTGAGCAGGGCTTGCAGGTCAGATTTAATCCTCATGGATGCTTTGTTGAGGATATGAAAAATAAAGGTCGCTTGATAGCAAAAGGAAAGAAGAAGGGCAGAATGTTTACGTTGGATGCAGACATGTCTGAATTGAGTGCAGCAATGTTTGCACATGGGACCAGTGTAGTTGCAGATATTGATATCTGGCATAAACGCATTGGTCATGTTAATGTACAGCGACTTAAATCAATGCAGGCCCAAAATATTGTTGCAGGATTGCCAAAATTCAAGGTTGCAGAAATGCATAAGGTATGTGAAGCCTGTCAGTTTGGAAAACAGGCAAGGAAACCATTTCCTAGACATGTTCAAGAGAGTGAGAAGCCATTGGAATTAATCCACTCTGATGTGTGGACTACTAAAGCTGCATCTGGAGGCTGTCATTATTTTGTCACTTTTATTGATGACTATAGCAGAAAAGTTTGGGTGTATTTTATGAAAAAGAAAAGTGAAGTTTTTGGGCATTTCAAAACCCTTAAAGCTATGGCTGAAAAAGAAACAGGTCTGCGAATAAAATGCCTAAGGTCAGATGGAGGGGGAGAGTACCTCTCAAATGAGTTTGCAAAGTTCTTGCAGGAGCATGGTATAAAGCAGCAATATTCATGCAGTTATACCCCACAACAAAATGGAATTGCAGAAAGGAAAAACAGGCATATTGGAGAGGTATCTCGTGCCATGCTCAATGAAAAAGACTTGCCAGATTTTTATTGGGCTGAAGCAGTTGCTACAGCAGTCTACATAATGAACAGGACTCCCACTGCAGCAATACATGGAATGACTCCAGAGGAGAGGTATACTGGTAGGAAACCAGATATTTCTCATTTGAAAATTTTTGGTTGCATTGCCTATGTACATGTGCCAGATAAGCTGAGATCCAAGTTGGATCCAAAACCTGAGAAGTGCATCTTTATTGGTTACTCTCTGCAGCAAAAAGGGTATAGATGCTATAACCCTTCTACTCGTAAGTTTACAGTGAGCAGAGATGTTGTTTTTGATGAGATGAGTAGCTGGTATAAACCAGTAAATGTGATTGATGATGTAGATGCACAAAATGGTAATGCTGTACAGAATTCACAGCAGCAGTCACAAAATATTAGTGGACCTGGAGCGTCCTCTAGCAGTGGTTCACATTCTTCGCCATGGACAGGCAGATTGAGATCAGGAGAATCTTCTCAAAGCAATGCAGATAGTGGTATGCAGGTATCACGAAAAGGAAAAGAGAAGGTTGATCAGCCCATGTTTGATGTGAATGCAGGTCACTCTTATGTGGATGGTGAATCCAGTGGCTCAGAACAGAGCATTGATGATGAGTTGGGTATTCCTTCTATTGTTACACCTGGAGTAAGGAAGACCAGGGATGTTTTGAGAGCACCTGGGAGTGAACCTACTTTGCGCAGGTCTACGAGAGCTAGGTATCCTGTGTATAGGCTGAAATATGATGGATTTATAGCCATTCACTATGCATATATGGTCAAAGTGATACAGGAACCAGAACCCACATCTTTTGAGCAAGCCATGGGAAAAGAAAAATGGAGAAAGCCATGGATGAAGAAATGGATGCCTTGGAAGAAAATGCTACATGGGAGTTAGTACCTTTGCCTAAAGGTAAGAATGCAATTGGCTGTAAGTGGGTTTATAAGGTGAAGCACAATGCAGATGGTTCTATGAACAGATACAAGGCAAGATTAGTAGTCAAGGGGTATGCACAAACATATGGCATTGACTATGAAGAAACATTCAGTCCGGTTGCAAGGATGGCAACCGTAAGAGCAGTCATTGCTATGGCTGCATCAAAGGGATGGTCTTTACATCAGATGGATGTAAAGAATGCCTTCTTGCATGGTGATTTGCAAGAAGAGGTATATATGGAGCAGCCACCAGGTTATGTGCATGCTGTTCATCCTGAGTTTGTTTGCAGGTTGAAGAAAGCCTTGTATGGCTTGAAGCAAGCACCTAGAGCATGGTCTGACAAGATAGGACAGTATCTTGTCACTATTGGCTTTCAGATTTCCAAGGCAGATTTCTCACTTTATGTGAGAAAAATAGAGAAAGGTATTATGCTACTTGTCATTTATGTTGATGATTTGATTATGACAGGTGACAGTGATGAAGATATCCTTCATGTGAAAATGCTATTGAAGCAGAAGTTTGAGATGAAGGATTTGGGAGAGCTGCGTTATTTCTTGGGCATTGAGGTGATTAGATCACCAAGTGGGATACAGCTCTTGCAGAGGCAGTATGGATTGGACATACTGTCCAAATATGGGATAACAGGCTGTAAGCCTATTTCAGTTCCTTTGGAGCAGAATGTGAAGCTGAGCACAGATACAGGTGAGCTTCTAGAAGACCCTACTATGTACAGACGCATAGTAGGAAGTTTGATTTATATGACTATTACCAGGCCAGATTTGAGCTATGCTGTTGGATTGGTAAGTCAGTTTATGCAGGCTCCAAGGAAACCACATTTGGATGCGGCTAGACGCATACTCAGGTATGTGAAGTCCACATTGCAGTATGGACTATTTTATGAGACTGGGGTTCAGATACAGTTGCATGGATACACTGATGCTGATTGGGCTGGTAGTATTTCTGATAGACGATCTACCAGTGGATATGTGTTCTCTTTTGGGAGTGCTGCAGTCACTTGGAGCAGCAAGAAACAGCCTACAGTTGCCTTGTCGAGCACAGAGGCTGAGTACATGTCAAGAATCGCGTGGTGGAGGGGGTTGCTCAAGATGCTGCGCCGAACACACACAGAATGCACAAGGAGAAGCTCACTCAAGAGACAAGAAGAGAGATGGAGGCCAAAACGTTTTCTTGCTGATTTCTTCTTCTTCTTCCACACACTTTACAATGTACACAAAGTATAGATAAGATACAACATAAAAGGAAAGTGGCCTACTAAGTCAAACAATGCATAACCGACTACACTAGTCGACTGGCGCTATAACTATGCCAGCTGTAAATAGGTGTAACAACCTGAATATAATAAGTAATGAGTCAGTGGCCATGTGAGAGTCATAATGACCATCGACGTGCTAAGTGTAGACGTGTGGACCCATCTAACCAGGCGGTCCATCATCCATGTCCACATGTGTTGAGCTTGCCATCTCAACACTCCCCCTCAAGCTCAACTGTATCTCTGCAACTCCAAGTAAGCTTCGAAACTTTTGAAGCTTCTCTGTACCCAATGCCTTCGTGAAGATATCAGCTATCTGATCCTGTGTGCTGACATACACCAAGTCAATCTCACCTGCTAGTACCTTCTCTCTCACAAAGTGGTAGTGTACCTCAATATGTTTTGTCTGGCATGGAACACAGGGTTCCTAGCCAACTGTATACTGCTCATGTTGTCACAATAAATGACAACTGGACCTTCCACCTGCACATCCAAATCAGCTAGTAACTTTTGCAGCCATACTACCTCACATGCTGCAACAGCAGCACCTCTATACTCAGCCTCTGTACTCGACAAAGCAACTGTAGATTGCTTTTTGCTGCTCCAAGCAACTGCTGCACTACCAAGAGAGAACATGTATCCGCTGGTAGATCGTCTATCAGACATACTACCAGCCCAATCTGCATCTGTGTATCCAAACACATGTACGTCTGTACCTGCCTCATAGAAAAGCCCATAATGTAATGTGGACTTCACATATCTCAATATGCGTCTCACTGCATCCAAATGTGGCTTTCTAGGTACTTGCATAAACTGACTCACAAGACCAACAGCATAGCTCAAGTCTGGCCTTGTAATGGTCATGTAGATCAAACTCCCCACTATCCTCCTGAACATAGTAGGGTCTTCTATCTCATCCCCAACATCAGCACTCAGCTTTACATTCTGCTCCAACGGGACTGAAAGTGGTTTGCATGCAGTCATACCATACTTGGACAACATATCCAAGCCATACTGTCTTTGGAACAACCATATACCATCATCACATCTGATCACCTCAATGCCAAGGAAGTACCTTAGCTCACCTAAATCCTTCATCTCAAACTTCATCTTCAAATAGCCCTTGACTTCAGCAATCCCACTATCACTATCACCTGTAATAATCAAGTCATCCACATAGATGACTATGATGACCAAACCTGCATCTCCCTTTCTCACATAAAGTGAGTGATCAGCATCAGAAACATAAAAGCCAATATTGACAAGATACTCTCTGATCTTGTCAGACCATGCTCTTGGTGCTTGCTTGAGCCCATAGAGTGCCTTCTTCAACCTGCACACATACGTGGGATGCTCTAAATCTTCATAACCTGCTGGCTGATCCATATACACTTCTTCCTGCAAATCACCATGCAAGAAGGCATTCTTTACATCCATTTGCTGCAACCTCCAACCTTTGGCTGCTGCCAAAGCAATCACACATCTGACAGTTGCCATCCTAGCAACTGGACTGAAGGTTTCATCATAATCTATGCCATATGTTTGGGCATAGCCTTTTGCAACCAGCCTAGCTTTGTACCTGCTAATAGAACCATCTGCATTGTGCTTAATCTTATAAACCCACTTACATCCAATAGCTTTCTTTCCCTTTGGCAATGATACTAGATCCCAAGTCTTATTAGCCTCTAATGCAGCCATCTCCTCATCCATTGCTGCATCCCAATGAGCATGACCAACAGCCTCCTCAAAACACGTGGGCTCAACATCTGCTGCGCCGAACACACACAGAATGCACAAGGAGAAGCTCACTCAAGAGACAAGAAGAGAGATGGAGGCCAAAACGTTTTCTTGCTGATTTCTTCTTCTTCTTCCACACACTTTACAATGTACACAAAGTATAGATAAGATACAACATAAAAGGAAAGTGGCCTACTAAGTCAAACAATGCATAACCGACTACACTAGTCGACTGGCGCTATAACTATGCCAGCTGTAAATAGGTGTAACAACCTGAATATAATAAGTAATGAGTCAGTGGCCATGTGAGAGTCATAATGACCATCGACGTGCTAAGTGTAGACGTGTGGACCCATCTAACCAGGCGGTCCATCATCCATGTCCACATGTGTTGAGCTTGCCATCTCAACAGTACAGGGGTGCAGCAATGGCTGCATGTGAGGTAGCTTGGTTGCATAAGCTACTTTATGATATGCATCAGTCTACAGATGGGCCAGTTGTCATTTATTGTGACAACATGAGTAGTATACACTTGGCAAATAACCCAGTCTATCATGCTAGAACAAAGCACATTGAGGTGCATTATCACTATGTGCGAGAGAGGGTTTTACTAGGTCTTATTGATCTAGTTTATGTCAGCACAGAGGATCAGGTAGCTGACATATTCACGAAGGCATTGGGCGCAGAGAAGCTGCGCAAGTTCAGAGACCTGCTTGGTGTGCAGGAATTGGGATTGAGCTCGAGGGGGAGTGTTGAGATATCGAGCTCCACTCGTGATACGCCAGGGTGACCGTTGTGACTTGTCAGTTGCAGACGCGGTTGGTACACCGCCCATGAATAATAGCTACATGATAGCTATCCTTACCTACTCTAGTTCGTGGCTCAGTTAGTATGCCACCTTAGTTAGTTGAGTTTGGTTTGAGACCCATACATAGGGGTCTTCTATTTCTTTGTACTAGAGTTCTTTTTGGCTTACACAACTAAGAAGAGAAAAACTGTTTTCAGCCTCCACCCTTGTGTGTCTTCCCCCATTGTGCAAGCAAGAAAGCTTCAAGCGAGACTCCTTCCTTCTCTCCCACAATCTTGACATGTCATGGGCCAAGGAAATTGCATCTTCGAGAGTCGTTGGCTTGAACATATTTACCCCCACATAAAAATATCCAAGTAATCCAGACATAAACTTGCGTTTATGGGTTGCCTCAAGTACATCTTTGAGCATTCGAAGTTGTAATAAAGCATTCCAAAAACACTCGGTATATTTGTAACGTGTCCCCCTGTCTACTTGTAGGACACGTCTTAGCAGCCCATCAGGAAGAGAGTCTAGAAAGCGCCACTTGACACTCCCACGGAATGTCACGGGGTTTGCAATCTAGGTCTTCCCAAGTCTGCCACGAAGTGGAAGTATTCCGGCCGTTCCCACTTAGGACCAACCTGAATCAAGGCTTTCCTAATGGTCAAGTTCCTAGAAGGTAACTAGCGTCGAGCCTCCAGATGAGTCACTTTGCGTAGAACATCAGGGTCAAAGTGGATTTATATTGCACTTGGTTCAAGGAAAATGGGAAATGAGAGGGATGCGAAGCTCAACCTCTTTGCCCGTAAGGCATAGTCCCATCCGTTCCCCTAAAACAACACAAATCGCGACTCTAGCTCTTTTGAGATGACAAGCTCAACATATGCGGACATTGACGATGGACCGCCTAGTTAGATGGGTCCACGCATCTACACTTAGCAAGTCGGTGGTCATTATGACTCTCACATGGCCACTGACTCATTACTTATTATATTCAGGTTGTTACACCTATTTACAGCTGGCATAGTTATAGCACCAATTGACTAGTATAGTCGGTTATGCATTGTTTGACTTAGTAGGCCACTTTCCTTTATGTTGTATCTTATCTATACTTTGTGTACATTGTAAAGTGTGTGGGAGAAGAAGAAGAAACCAGCAAGAAAACGTTTTGTCCTCCATCTCCCTTCTTGTCTCTTGAGTGAGCTTCTCCTTGTGCATTCTATGTGTATTCCGCGCAGCATCTTGAGCAAGTCCCCCCATCACGCGATTCTTGACATGGTATTAGAACCATGCCACTGAGAGAGGCTGATTTTGAAGGCTGAAGCGAAGGAGAAGAAGCAAGGTTCGAGAAAGCAAGATGTAACGTGTCCACTAGTATCATCTAGGACACGTGTTAGCAATCCATCGGATAGGATGTCTAGAAAGCTCCGCCTGGCGCTCCCATGGAATGTTATGGGATTTGCGATCTAGGGCTTTCCGCATCTGCCATGTAGCGGAAGTATTCTGGCCGTTCCCACTTAGGATCGACCAGAATTAGGGTTTTCCTGATTGGTCATTTCCTAATAGCAACTAGCGTCGGACCCAAGCGAACTACTTTATGTAGAAACACCAGGTCCGAAGCGGATTCATGCTGTACTTGGTTCAAGGAGAATGGGAAACGAGAGGGATGCAAAGCTCAACCTCTCTGCCATAAGGCATAGTCCCATTCCGTTCCCCTAAAACAGCGTAAATCGGTTAAGACATAACTCTAGGTCAACACTTTCGTTGTTCGTGTCCTTTGATAATCATCCCGCTATTCTTCGAGATTTGAGAAAAGTTCCCGGCCAACCGGGACCACCCAACCGTAGGACGGACCCATGGCCCATCCTCCGCACTTTCCTCAGTTTGTTTTAGTTATGTAATTATCTAATGCGGGCCTCGAGATCCAATCCCGAGTCACGTTAGCCTCTTGTGCAGGACTCGGAAGGCGAGGGATTTACGGCCAGAGCCCCCCTTGGCACCCAAGCGTCCTCTTGCTCCAAGTAGCACTCAATGGAGAGACCTCTCGTGGCAGATTCGGTCCATGTTCTCGGCGCGGTCAACAACCCCCTTGGTTAGGGTAAGGTAGGCAGTCGAGGGTAACTAAAGTTGCAACTCCCTTCAGGCCTTCAACCTGAAATATAGATACTTATTTATTTTGTAATTCATTGGTCAAACAAGTCAAACAGTGCTCTAAAATCTCTAGCAAGCACAAACATTTCCATTGATCGATTTTAATGTTGGCAAACTGCTAAGGAAGGAGTCTTTCCTTTCAAATGCATCGAGCACTCGATCCGGGGTGTCTTGCAACTTGGCAAGATCACTTATATTCTGGGTTAGGGCGTACCCTATTAATCCAACTTGGTCAAACCCTAAAGTTAATTGGATACTTCAGTTTCCAATTTCTAACCTTCTTTACTTAGAAGGATATCAAAGTATACATCCTTTTGCAAGATAACTTGCGTAAGGATCCGCCATCCTTGTTGCAGGAATTTAGCCTTTCTTCTTGTGAATCAATCACAAGACCATATGACTTCGTACTTGCCGTGCAAGTCCTGCATCGTACTATGCGATAATGGAGTTACGAAACAATCCGTTTCAGTTTCTTTAAGCTGACGTTTGTCAGACCTGGGTTTCCTAGCTTTTATTATTTCTTTAAGAAACTCACGGACAAACCCTAGTTCTTTTACGTTTACGATTTACTGACCCTACAATCAAGAAATGTGGGCAAGTATTTAAGGTATAAACGTTTCTTGGATTTTAATTCATTCCCAATGAATATTTTGCAGCATAGCTATTTCTAAGTTTATATTAATTTTGTTAACTTTTAGAAGGTAATATCGAGATCACCCCCGCATGATTTGTTATCTATGTGTCAATTGATTTTTCAATCCTAAAATTTATTGATTTGAGGTTAGGTAAATTCAATTAATCTACCTTTTTCCTTGCGAACAAAAATCATGCCAAATAAGCAATCTTTCCCTTGCTAAGTTATGCAGTTAGCAATGATAACTTCCTAGAGTTTAAGCATAGTAAGAAACCTTTCATGATTCGCACCTTCCATGATGATTCGTTGTAAAAAGAATAGGGGTTAATAGTGCAAGATGCAGTTTTATACCTTCTAGGCTTAAGCAAAGTACACTACTTTAGTGGGAAAATAATCTTGCTCATAATTCGTTTCAATGCATAATGCTATTTGAAGGAAAACTATGTTTATACTTTATTTATTTTGCATGTTCAATTAAACTAAATTCCTTCATCGTAAATAACTAGGACAAAATATATCTTATCCCTAACAATTCATCTTGCACGATTGAATTAAAACCGATGTAAAATTAAGAAGGAAAAACATGGGTTTGGGGTGAGATATCCACATGGATACCGGGAGATGACCCTCCCGCAGCTACTCCTTGGACTTTCTTAGGCGGCATCGCAGTTGTAGTCCTTCGAACGTGGAAGCAGCTTTCCATTCCTTTTCAGAATTCCACCTTCGCTCCCTTGCACATCAATACTGTTCTTCTCCTTTTCGAGTAGGGGAAAAATCAAGTCCCAAGGGTATTTTGGAAAGGCAAGGAACAGTTAAGGGTCTAGCCACGAGAAGGGGTAATAAGACCTTTAAGGTCTTAGTTTCTTTTGGGGAAAAGGTTTAGAAAGACTAAAGAAAAGGCCCTATAGGGTATATACACGGGAAATAGGGTGTGTGGGTGTGGTTCCAGAAGGCGTAAGAAGAGGCCTTGGGAAAACTTTGGACAGGGGAGTGAAAAGGACTTTAGGGGTTTTAAAACCCAGGGGGGAAAGATGAAAGGAAACACAAGGGGGAAAAAAGGGGGTGAATAGTTTTGAAGCCCAAATAAAAGGGGCTTGTAGGGGGTTACATCCGGGGAGGAAAAGGGTCTTTAAGGCCTAAGGAAAAGGCTTAATGATTTTTAACACGGGGGGGGGAGGGGGGGGGGGGTAAGTTCCAAGCCAAGGGGAAAGGTGAAGGGCGAAAGGGGGCTTATAGCACGGGGGGGAAAGATGAAGGGTAACACAAGGGAGGGGTGAAAAGGCCTTAGGAGGATTTAAGAAAAAACCCGGGCGGTGAAGTGTTAAAAGGGAATACAAAAGGGGTGAAAGGGGGCTTAATTAGCCCCCCCTTAAGAAGCTTCTATGCTTCACGTGGCAGAGGGGGGGGTTTTGATGCCTCGTTGGCGACGGCCAGCAGTGCTACACATCAACGGCTGTAGGCGGCGGCTTCCTCAACGAATTTTCTCCACGGCCTGGCGCAGTCACTCAGACTCACGACCCTCCCTCACGATTACACTCCTCTCACGCGCAGTGTTATGGCTAGTTTTTTTTATTCCCTTCCTACTCCCCCTTGGTTGGGGGGTTTTTATAGGGAGAGGGAAGGAATTCCTCCCTCCCCTTGTGTCGCCCTGCATGGACTTGCGGATACGCAAGCTCCAACGAGGAGCTTGCTGTCCTTACTAAATCCTCACCCCCTCCAGCATGAACCGCCGCCGAGAGAGAAGAAAAAATTTCCATGAAAAATATTTGATATATTACATTCTCTCCCCCTTAGAATAATCGAGATGTCCTCATCTCGAGATAAACTAGGGGTATTGATGGTTGAGAGTGCCTTCATCTACCCAAGTGGCATCCTCTTCGGAATAATCTCTCCACTGGACGAGGCATTCTCTCAGGGTTTTGGATCTTAATTTTCTCTCCCTAACATCTAAGATCCTATCAGGCCTTAGTTCAAGGACTCCTTGACTAGGCATTACAACTTGTTGGTCGTCAAGTACGTGGTTAGGATTAGGTACATACTTTTCCAATAGGCTGATATTGAATACATTATGAACTTTTAGGTTCTCAGGGAGTTGCAGTTTATAAGCATTAGGTCCTAGGCATTTGAGTATTTTGTATGGTCCACAATACCTTGGACTTAGTTTCTTGCAATCTCCTAAGGATAGAGAACTCTTTTTAGGGCGTACACGAATGAAGATCATGTCTCCTTCTTCGAAGACCCTTTCTTGACGCTTCAAATCTGCGTATGTCTTCTGTCTATCCTTGGTCGCTTGTATGTCCTGTCTTATTGATTTAATTTGGTCATCCATCTCTTCCAACATTAGCCTTGAAGCTTCAACCCTTAGGGTTGGATTAGAAAAGTTTAGGGGACTTTGACAGTCATGACCATACAATGCTTGGAAAGGGGTCATCTGAATGCTTTGCTGGTAAGAAGCATTGTAGGCAAACTCAACCAAAGGCAAGTATTGAATCCACCTCTTCGACTCCCGACAGCAGTATGCCCTAAGCATATCCTCGATGACTTGATTTACTCGCTCTGTTTGGCCATCTGTTTGGGGATGGTAAGCGGTGCTAAAACAGAGTTGAGTCCCAATAGCTTCAAAGATAGCTCTCCAGAAGTGTGATGTGAAAAGAGAATCACGATCACTAATGATTCTTCTAGGTAAACCATGTAGCTTGAATACCTCCTTGATAAACAATCTTGCAATGTTTGAGGCTTTATAGTTTGTCTTTACTGGAATAAGGTGTGCAACCTTAGTAAGCATGTCAACCACAACCATGATGGAGTTGTATCCTCCCTGGACTTGGGGTAGGCCTACAACAAAATCCATACTGATGAATTCCCATTTCATTTTGGGAATGTCAAGCGGTTGTAGTTTCCCTGGCATCATGACATGTTCGGCTTTGATACGTTGGCAAGACAAACACTCAGTGACATATTTGAGAACGTCACCTTTGAGCCTCTCCCAATAGTAGCTCTTCCTAACTGCATTAAGAGTCTTAGCATAGCCAGGATGTCCTGCGAAAGGGGAATCATGAGCTTCCCACATTATCTTCTGCTTAAGTGACTAGCTTGCTGGTATACACAGCCTTGTTCTGTAGTAGACAAGTCCATTATCAATGGAAAATTCCTGATACTTAGCTTGCAACTTTTGATTCTGATCCTTGATAGAGATCTCCTTTAGCATTGATTGGTAGGCCAAATCATGGCATGCTTCCTCTCTAGCTAACTCAAGTATAGGGTTCTTTGGCATAGATACTTTTATAGCTAGAGATCTGGCCGTTGATGGATTCTACAAGATTAGGGAATTTAAGAATGCCTTATGACTAAGTGCATCGGCAACTACATTCTCTTTCCCTGGTCGATACTTGATTTCAAAGTCATATTCCTCCAACACTTCAATCCATCGATGTTGCCTCATGTTGAGCTCGTTCTGGGTAAAGATCCATTTGAGACTCTTATGGTCGTTTACTAGAGTAAACTTGTTACCCAACAGGTAGTGTCTCCAAAGCTTTAGAGCATGGATGACAGCTAGTAATTCCAGATCATGCGTAGCATAGTTCTTTTCATGACTCTTCAATTTCCTTGAAGAGTATGCTACTAGATGACCTTCCTGCATAAGTACACACCCCAAGGCAAGAATGCTGGCATCAATTACTACCTCGAACTCCTTATTGAGGTTTGGAAGTTTTAGAATAGGTGCTGATACCAAACTTTGCTTCAATCTGTCAAAGCTATTTTGTTCGGGAGTTGACCATGCAATGGAAGTTTTCTTCTTCAGTAATTCCATCAGAGGTGCTGCAATCAAAGCATGGTTTTTTATGAAGACCCTATACCATCCTGTCAATCCAAGAAAGCTACGTATCTCTTTGATGGACTGGTGTTGGCCACTCAAGCCCATCTCTGACCTTGGCTGGGTCCACTGATATTCCTTCTGATGATACTATGAATCCTAGATATTCAATCTGACGCTTGAAGAATGCACACTTCTTCATTTTAGCATATAGCTTATGCGACCTCATTGTCTCAAGGACAATCCGAAGTTGAGGTTCATGATCTTCTTCCTGTTTAGAATAGACTAAAGTGTCATCGAAGAAGACAAGCACAAAATCATCACGATATGGCCTAAAGATATCCTGCATTAACCTATTGAAGGTGGCAGGTGCATTCGTAAGCCCGAATGACATAACCAGGAACTCAAAGTGCCCATATCTTGTATTGAAGGCCGTCTTTGGGATATCTTCTTCCTTGATCCTTATTTGATAGTAACTTGACCTGAGATCAATCTTGGAGAAGATCTTCGCACCCTAAAGACAATCAAGAAGCTCATCTATTCTAGGAATAGGATACTTGTTCTTGACTGTTGATTGATTCAACCCTCAGTAATCAATACATAGTCGAAGTGTCCCATCTTTCTTTTTCTGGAATAGTATTGGAGCTCCCCACGGTGAATTGCTAGGCCGAATGTAGCCATGATCTAACAGTTGCTTGAGTTGTTCCTTCAACTCAATTGCTTCTGGTATGGACATTCTATAAGGTCTCTTTGCAATTGGCGCAGCTCCAGGTACTAACCTAATCTCATGATCCACTTCTCTTTGAGGCGGAAGTTCAGTCAACTCTTCAGGGAATACGTCTGCGTATTCCTTTAGCCAAGAAGGTCCTTCATGAGGCTCTTGCTTTTGATCTAATTTGTTGAGTTTAATCAAGTAAACAGGTAATCCTTTTCTGACTCCTTTTATGATCCGAGACACTTTGGCCAATTGGATTCTTGGCACTCTTGCCTCACCTTGAGTTGTGACTAATTCCCTTTCAGAGTTTCGAAAGGAAACTTGACCCTTCCCACAGTGAATGTGGGCGTCATTAGGCTTAAGCCAATCCATTCCGAGTAGACACTCATGGATACCTAATTTCATGACTCTGAATTTAACCGAAGTCTTCTTTCCTCCCAGAAAGAATTCCACCTTAGCAGTTTGCCTAGTACAAGTAACCTCATGACCATTTGCCAATTCCACAAGCAGGGTAGGTGCTTCTACTGTGGCTATTCCTAATCTTTTTGCACATGCTGGTGAGATAAAGGAATGTGTACTGCCACAATCAATCAAGTTTTTGAAACCTTTACCTTGATAGTCTGACGATGTCTGAATCACGGAGAACTGGCAATTTGGCCCTTTCTTGTGTAAAGCGGCATGGACTGTCGCTCTTTCGAATTCTGCTTCCATGGTCGGATCTTCCTCTTCTTCTTCTTCGCACATTTGCCTATTGGCAATGCAGGCAGTTCTTCCTCTTCCTCGGGTAGCGGCTCCTTGACCATGGCCTGTTCCTTAAAAAGGCACTTGGCGATGTCCTCCACCAAGCTTGGGACATTGCCTCTTGAAGTGACCGGTTTCGTTGCAGTGGAAACAACATAGGTTTCGGCCATTACTTTAAGTAGGAACAAAGTTGTTGACGTTATTCATCCTTGCTTTCTTTCTTTGTCCCTGATTATGACCTTGAACTCTCTTCATTTGAGGTCTAAATGCTCCTCTGTTCGGGTCATTATAAGACCAAGTTTTGTTACCCCTTGGTCTAGCTTGCACCTCCTGAATTATAGGCGCCGCTCGAATGAGTGCATCCTAAAGATCTGATGGATGCATAGATTCGAGACGTGTATTTACTGGTGGATTTAAGCCCGCACAAAATTTAGACACCTGCTATGTCATGTCCATCTGTGGCGCATACTTTAAAAGTGAGACGAATTTAGAGTAGTATGCATCAAGAGTGAGTCCTAGCTATTTTGGCTCGTAAAACTTGTTCATTTTCTGTGTGCGATATGCAGGTGGTAAGTATCTTTCCTGCACGGCTTTCTTCAGCTTCTCCCAGGTAATGGATCCCTCTGCGATCCCTTGATCCCTGTACCATTGCTTCCACCAAAGTCTGGCTTCGCCGGTGAGCTTTAACTTGGCGAGCATAGCTTGATTGGCAGGTGTAGTACTGGCTGCTTCGAAGTAATCCTCCATGGACTCAATCCAAATTTCAGCATCAGCTTGGACGAATCTGCCTCTCCCGTCAAACTCGGGTGGCTTAATCTATTTGAGAAGGAACTTCTTCTCCTGGATTACAGCAATACTTGATGTAGGAGGCGAATTAGGAACCTGTACCTGGGGTTGTGCCTAAATAAAGGTTTTCTTAACGTTATTATACAATAATAGACGTTAGCTTATATTACAATTTTAATTTATCTATCTCGTAAATAATGTAGCTACTTAACTTTTTATCAACTCTCATGCACAGCCAGACATTGATAAAAAGAAGTCTTTATTTGTATTTATATGGGCATATCCCTTTCGAATACAACGTTTCATGCGATGATAAGCCAATTGTTACATTTAATTTGGGGAGAACAACATTGTATTGCATTTATCTATAGGAACTGTGTAATAGTAGGGTTTTGGGTCATGGATCTTCAGGAATCGATAAGTCATTGGAAGTTCAAGATATCCTTTCCATTGGAATCCATACTTCTCATGGTGGCCCAACACTTTAATCCTGTCGGCGCAGATTACACGGATTACTTCCTCATATACATATGAGTTCATCTCAACCCTTCGACCTTGAATATGTAAAGTTGAATTTACGTGAGCTTCCACAAAAACGAATGAGAGCGGAATTTTGGTGCCGGAAAGTGCTTAAAAATAGCTAAAAATTACGAATATCAATGGAAAAATATTCACGGTCAAAGGCGGCGGCTCGATCTAGGACGATCTTAAGCGCCAAAGTACTTTAAAGGTGCCCGAGCGACACTTGTTGATTTTTCATAATTTTTCAGACAGTCGTGCGGGTTGACACAAGCAACTGGCCAATGCGGGATGCCAAGCCGGACGCCTAGGATTTTTCAGAGCTCAATTTGGAGTCCGGACGGGGAAATGGCCAAGGAAACGGTCAAGATATGAAAAGGTGGACATTTGAGAGGCCAAATTGGGTGTGCCCTTTGGGAGTTAGACCCCCCCACTCAAAATTTTATGCAACATTGATCAAAAAACGTGGAGAGAGAAAGGAGAAGAGAGCATGGGAAAAATGGCACCTATTTATATGGGCATAGCCCTTTCGAATACAACGTTTCATGCGATGATAAGCCAATTGTTACATTTAATTTGGGGAGAACAACGTTGTATTGCATTTATCTACAGGAACTATGTAATAGTAGGGTTTTGGGTCATGGATCTTCAGGAATCGATAAGTCATTGGAAGTTCAAGATATCCTTTCCATTGGAATCCATACTTCTCATGGCGGCCCAACACTTTAATCCTGTCGGCGCAGATTACACGGATTACTTCCTCATATACATATGAGTTCATCTCAACCCTCCGACCTTGAATATGTAAAGTTGAATTTACGTGAGCTTCCACAAAAACGAATGAGAGCGGAATTCTGGTGCCGGAAAGTGCTTAAAAATAGCTAAAAATTACGAATATCAATGGAAAAATATTCACGATCAAAGGCGGCGGCTCGATCTAGGACGATTTTAAGCGCCAAAGTACTTTAAAGGTGCCCGAGCGACACTTGTTGATTTTTCATAATTTTTCAGACAGTCGTGCGGGTTGACATGAGCAACTGGCCAATGCGGGATGCCAAGCCGGACGCCTAGGATTTTTTAGAGCTCAATTTGGAGTCCGGACGGGGAAATGGCCAAGGAAACGGTCAAGATATGAAAAGGTGGACATTTGAGAGGCCAAATTGGGTGTGCCCTTTGGGAGTTAGACCCCCCCACTCAAAATTTTATGCAACATTGATCAAAAAACGTGGAGAGAGAAAGGAGAAGAGAGCGTGGGAAAAATGGCACCTATTTTTTGCGCCCAATTCTTGCAGATGGAGGATGGAGCCTGCAAACAACCCCCATCACTGATCATTGCCCTTGCTTCCCTCCTGATGTTGAGATATCGAGCTCCACTCGTGATACGCCAGGGTGACCGTTGTGTATTTATGTCACCGACTTGTCAGTTGCAGACGCGGTTGGTACACCGCCCATGAATAATAGCTACATGATAGCTATCCTTATCTACTCTAGTTCGTGGCTCAGTTAGTATGCCACCTTAGTTAGTTGAGTTTGGTTTGAGACCCATATATAGGGTTCTTCTATTTCTTTGTATGAGAGTTCTTTTGGCTTACGCAACTAAGAAGAGGAAAACTGTTTTCAGCCTCCACCCTTGTGTGTATTCCCCCATTGTCCAAGCAAGAAAGCTACAAGTGAGACTCCTTCCTTCTCTCCCACAATCTTGACATGGTATCAGAGCCTTGTTCGTAGTAAGGAGCTCAAGAAAGCAAGCCAAGCTCGCGGTGGTCTGGTAAGAGGAGCAGTGTTGCTTTCATTTTCTGTTTTGGGAGCAGATCTCTGCATGTAGCACAGCCGAAAATTACAGGAGTGCATTGTCTCAGGTTGAGACGCCCTTCGCGGAGAAGCAAGAGGGCACTATATGCTGCGGGCGAGGGCTTTAGCCCTCGGCGACCTTGTTTTTTTGATTTGAGGCCATTTTGGGGCCTGTTTTGGAGGCGGAAGTTTTCTGCACGCACTCAAAAAAAGGCCCAGTTTTATGCTGTGCAGCCACTGTTCTACAGGTCGGTGAAAAGTTTCTGTAGAAATTGCATCGTATGCTTGTGCACAGAGACATTAGGAGTTACAGAATCATCCTTGGTTCCTGTTTATGCAAAATCGTCACTAGGAAGTGTCAAGATTGTGGGAGAGAAGGAAGGAGTCTCACTTGTAGCTTTCTTGCTTGCACAATGGGGAAAGACACACAAAGGTGGAGGCTGAAAACAGTTTTCCTCTTCTTAGTTGTGTAAGCCAAAAAGAACTCAAGTACAAAGAAATAGAAGAACCCTATATATGGGTCTCAAACCAAACTCAACTAACTAAGGTGGCATACTAACTGAGCCACGAACTAGAATAGATAAGGATAGCTATCATGTAGCTATTATTCATGGGCGGTGTACCAACCGCATCTGCAACTGACACGTCGGTGACATAAATGCACAACGGTCACCCTGGCGTATCACGAGTGGAGCTCGATATCTCAACACTCCCCCTCGAGCTCAATCCCAATTCCTGCACACCAAGCAGGTCTCTGAACTTGCGCAGCTTCTCTGCGCCCAATGCCTTCGTGAATATGTCAGCTACCTGATCCTCTGTGCTGACATAAACTAGATCAATAAGACCTAGTAAAACCCTCTCTCGCACATAGTGATAATGCACCTCAATGTGCTTTGTTCTAGCATGATAGACTGGGTTATTTGCCAAGTGTATACTACTCATGTTGTCACAATAAATGACAACTGGTCCATCTGTAGACTGATGCATATCATAAAGTAGCTTATGCAACCAAGCTACCTCGCACGTAGCCATTGCTGCACCCCTGTACTCAGCCTCTGTGCTCGACAAGGCAACTGTAGGCTGTTTCTTGCTGCTCCAAGTGACTGCAGCACTCCCAAAAGAGAACACATATCCACTGGTAGATCGTCTATCAAAAATACTACCAGCCCAATCAGCATCAGTGTATCCATGCAACTGTATCTGAACCCCAGTCTCATAAAATAGTCCATACTGCAATGTGGACTTCACATACCTGAGTATGCGTCTAGCCACATCCAAATGTGGTTTCCTTGGAGCCTGCATAAACTGACTTACCAATCCAACAGCATAGCTCAAATCTGGCCTGGTAATAGTCATATAAATCAAACTTCCTACTATGCGTCTGTACATAGTAGGGTCTTCTAGAAGCTCACCTGCATCTGTGCTCAGCTTCATATTCTGCTCCAAAGGAACTGAAATAGGCTTACAGCCTGTCATCCCATATTTGGACAGCATGTCCAATCCATACTGCCTCTGCAAGAGCTGAATCCCACTTGGTGATCTAATCACCTCAATGCCCAAGAAATAACGCAGCTCTCCCAAATCCTTCATCTCAAACTTCT
Source organism: Lygodium microphyllum (assembly GCF_053477565.2). Classification (NCBI taxonomy): domain Eukaryota; kingdom Viridiplantae; phylum Streptophyta; class Polypodiopsida; order Schizaeales; family Lygodiaceae; genus Lygodium; species Lygodium microphyllum. The sequence goes on along the minus strand of NC_141149.1, from coordinate 5,029,434 downwards.
GCTTCAATAGCATTTTCACATGAAGGATATCTTCATCACTGTCACCTGTCATAATCAAATCATCAACATAAATGACAAGTAGCATAATACCTTTCTCTGTTTTTCTCACATAAAGTGAGAAATCTGCCTTGGAAATCTGAAAGTCAATAGTGACAAGATACTGTCCTATCTTGTCAGACCATGCTCTAGGTGCTTGCTTCAAGCCATACAAGGCTTTCTTCAACCTGCAAACAAACTCAGGATGAACAGCATGCACATAACCTGGTGGCTGCTCCATATAGACCTCTTCTTGCAAATCACCATGCAAGAAGGCATTCTTTACATCCATCTGATGTAAAGACCATCCCTTTGATGCAGCCATAGCAATGACTGCTCTTACGGTTGCCATCCTTGCAACCGGACTGAATGTTTCTTCATAGTCAATGCCATATGTTTGTGCATACCCCTTGACTACTAATCTTGCCTTGTATCTATTCACAGAACCATCTGCATTGTGCTTCACCTTATAAACCCACTTACAGCCAATTGCATTTTTACCTTTAGGCAAAGGTACCAATTCCCATGTAGCATTTGCTTCCAAGGCATCCATTTCTTCATCCATGGCTTTCTCCCATTTTTCTTTTCCCATGGCTTCCTCAAAAGAAGTGGGTTCTGGTTCCTGTATCACTTTAACCATATATGCATAGTGAATGGCTGTAAATCCATCATATTTCAGCCTATCCACAGGATACCTAGCTCTGGTAGACCTGCGCAAAGTAGGTTCACTCCCAGGTGCTCTCAAAACATCCCTGGTCTTCCTTACTCCAGGTGTAACAATAGAAGGAATACCCAACTCATCATCAATGCTCTGTTCTGAGCCACTGGATTCACCATCCACATAAGAGTGACCTGCATTCACATCAAATATGGGCTGATCAACCTTCTCTTTTCCTTTTCGTGATACTTGCATACCACTATCTGCATTACTTTGAGAAGATTCTCCTGATCTCAATCTGCCTGTCCATGGCGAAGAATGTGAACCACTGCTAGAGGACGCTCCAGGTCCACTAATATTTTATGACTGCTGCTGTGAATTCTGTGCAGCATTACCATTTTGTGCATCTACATCATCAATCACATTTACTGGTTTATACCAGCTACTCATCTCATCAAAAACATCTCTGCTCACTGTAAACTTACGAGTAGAAGGGTTATAGCATCTATACCCTTTTTGCTGCAGAGAGTAACCAATAAAGATGCACTTCTCAGCTTTTGGATCCAACTTGGATCTCAACTCATCTGGCACATGTACATAGGCAATGCAACCAAAAATTTTCAAATGAGAAATATCTGGTTTCCTACCAGTATACCTCTCCTCTGGAGTCATTCCATGTATTGCTGCAGTGGGAGTCCTGTTCATTATATAGACTGCTGTAGCAACTGCTTCAGCCCAATAAAAATCTGGCAGGTCTTTTTCATTGAGCATGGCACGAGACACCTCTCCAATATGTCTGTTTTTTCTTTCTGCAATTCCATTTTGCTGTGGGGTATGACTGCATGAATATTGCTGCTTTATGCCATGCTCCTGCAGGAACCTTGCAAACTCATTTGAGAGGTACTCTCCCCCTCCATCTAACCTTAGGCATTTTATCTGCAGGCCTGTTTCTTTTTCAACCATAGCTTTAAGAGTTTTGAAATGCCCAAAAACTTCACTTTTCTTTTTCATAAAATACACCCAAACTTTTGTGCTATAGTCATCAATAAAACTGACAAAATAATGATAGCCTCCAAGAGATGCAGCTTTAGTAGTCCACACATCAGAGTGGATTAATTCCAATGGCTTCTTACTCTCTTGAACATGTCTAGGAAATGGTTTCCTTGCCTGTTTTCCAAACTGACAGGCTTCACATACCTTATGCATTTCTGCAACCTTGAATTTCGGCAAACCTGCAACAATATTTTGGGCCTGCATTGATTTAAGTCGCTGTACATTAACATGACCAATGCGTTTATGCCAGATATCAATATCTGCAACTACACCGGTCCCATGTGCAAACATTGCTGCACTCAATTCAGACATGTCTGCATCCAATGTAAACATTCTGCCCTTCTTCTTTCCTTTTGCTATCAAGCGACCTTTATTTTTCATATCCTCAACAAAGCATCCATGAGGATTAAATCTGACCTGCAAGCCCTGCTCAACCATTTGACCAACTGAAACCAGATTCTTGGTGATATTCGGGACATGAAATACATCGGACAAGTATTTCTTTTTCCCATCCTGCATAGACAAAGGAATTTTTCCAATCTGCACAATAGGATGTGCAGTATCATCACCAGTCTCCACAAATCCTGGTTTTTCCATTTTTCTTGCATCCTCCATCCATTCTGCATGACCTGTCATGTGGTTTGATGCACCTGAGTCAACATACCATACATCATTGCTTTCTTCTGCACTTGTCACAGAATTGTTCATGTGCTGCACCATAAACAAGTGCTCATTTCTGTCATCACCCTGTCTACTAGAAGATGCATAATTCCCTTGTTGCAGTTTTCCATTCATGATGTCATTCTGCTTTTTATAGCAGTCTTTAGCCATATGACCCATTTTACCACAATAGTAGCATTCAACATTACTGTTTGCATTTTGGCCTCTTTGCCATCCACCACGACCTCTTTGGCTCCCCCTGCCTCTAGAGTTACCACGTCCTCCTCCATAGGACTGGTTTTCTTGAATTTGCTGCATATTCTGATTTCTGCCACGGCCTCCAAATCGGCCTCCTCTACCTCTGCCTCTACCTCTTCCAGCATTTGAGTAGAAGACAGCTTCTTTTGAAGTTCCTCCTGAAGAAGATGCACCACCATTTCTCTGTTCCTCAGAAATTAGAAGAGCAATCAACTCCTCAAAATCAGGAAATCTTTCACGAACTGAAATGGATGTCCGAAACTGTGCATAATCCTTTCCTAGACCATTCAAGGTCACAGAAACTAAATCATCATCTTCCACTGGTGACCCAATGGAAGCAAGTGCATCTGCAATCTTCTTTACCTTCATGTGGTAGTCGTTGATGCTCATATTTTCTCTTTGCACATTGTACAACTCTTGCTTGAGCTGCATTTTCCTGGCTTGCGTATTTGTGCTATACATCTTTGACAGAGTATCCCATGCCTCCTTTGGCGTACTTGCATCCTGAATATGCACAATCATGGAGTCTGAAATGCTGATAGACAGCCAGTACATAACTTTCCTGGCTCTCTCATGCCATGCTTTGAATGCCTGCATTTGCTGTTGATTGGGAACATCAGGAAGAACTGGTTCTTCTTCATTTCCTGCAACAAATTCCCAATATCCTTTTCCCATAAGGAAATTCATCATTCTAAACTTCCATGCCTGGAAGTTGTTCTTGTCAAGCTTTTCAGTTACAATCTGTGAAAGAGAATCAGACGCCATTACAGAACACTGCAAAAAATTCTGTCACTGCAAAAACTCAGCTTCACCCTCACAAGGGCAAATCTGCAAAACTGGCGAAAGTGGTATTTGACCACACAGTCACTTCCTAGTGACGATTTTGCATAAACAGGAACCAAGGATGATTCTGAAACTCCCAATGTCTCTGCGCACAAGCATACGATGCAATTTCTACAGTAACTTTTCACCGACCTGTAGAACAGTGGCTGCACAGCATAAAACTGAGCCTTTTCCTGAGTGCGTGCAGAAAACTTCCGTCTGTAAAACAGGCCCCGAAATGGCCTCAAATCAAAAAAACTGCCCTCTTGCTTCACCGCGAAGGGCGTCTCAACCTGAGACAATGCACTCTTGCAATTTCCAGCTGTGCTACCTGCAGAGATCTGCTCCCAAAACAGAAAATGAAAGCAACACTGCTCCTCTTACCAGACCACCGCGAGCTTGGCTTACTTTCTTGAGCTCCTTACCATGAACAAGGCTCTGATACCATATCAAGATTGTGGGAGAGAAGGAAGGAGTCTCACTTGTAGCTTTCTTGCTTGCACAATGGGGGAAGACACACAAAGGTGGAGGCTGAAAACAGTTTTCCTCTTCTTAGTTGTGTAAGCCAAAAAGAACTCAAGTACAAAGAAATAGAAGAACCCTATATATGGGTCTCAAACCAAACTCAACTAACTAAGGTGGCATACTAACTGAGCCACGAACTAGAATAGATAAGGATAGCTATCATGTAGCTATTATTCATGGGCAGTGTACCAACCGCATCTGCAACTGACACGTCGGTGACATAAATGCACAACGGTCACCCTGGCGTATCACGAGTGGAGCTCGATATCTCAACAGGAAGTGACTGTGTGGTCAAATACCACTTTCGCCAGTTTTGCAGATTTGCCCTTGTGAGGGTGAAGCTGAGTTTTTGCAGTGACAGAATTTTTCGCAGTGTTCTGTAATGGCATCTGATTCTCTCTCACAGATTGTCACTGAAAAGCTTGACAAGAACAACTTCCAAGCATGGAAGTTTAGAATGACGAATTTCCTTATGGGAAAAGGATATTGGGAATTTGTTGCAGGAAATGAAGAAGAACCAGTTCTTTCTAATGTTCCCAATCAACAGCAAATGCAGGCATTCAAAGCATGGCATGAGAGAGCCAGGAAAGTTATGTACTGGCTGTCTATTAGCATTTCAAACTCTATGATTGTGCATATTCAGGATGCAAGTACGCCAAAGGAGGCATGGGATACTCTGTCAAAGATGTATAGCACAAATACGCAAGCCAGGAAAATGCAGCTCAAGCAAGAGTTGCACAATGTGCAAAGAGAAAATATGAGCATCAATGACTACCACATGAAGGTGAAGAAGATTGCAGATGCACTTGCTTCCATTGGGTCACCAGTGGAAGATGATGATTTAGTTTCTGTGACCTTGAATGGTCTAGGAAAGGATTATGCACAGTTTCGGACATCCATTTCCGTCCGTGAAAGATTTCCTGATTTTGAGGAGTTGATTGCTCTTCTAATTTCTGAGGAGCAGAGAAATGGTGGTGCATCTTCTTCAGGAGGAACTTTAAAAGAAGCTGTCTTCTACGCAAATGCTGGAAGAGGTAGAGGCAGAGGTAGAGGAGGCCGATCTGGAGGCCGTGGTAAAAATCAGAATATGCAGCAAACTCAAGAAAACCAATCCTATGGAGGAGGACGTGGTAACTCTAGAGGCAGAGGGAGCCAAAGAGGTCGTGGTAGATGGCAAAGAGGCCAAAATGCAAACAGTAATGTTGAATGCTACTACTGTGGTAAAATGGGTCATATGGCTAAAGACTGCTATAAAAAGCAGAATGACATCATGAATGGAAAACTGCAACAAGGGAATTATGCATCTTCTAGTAGACAGGGTGATGACAGAAATGAGCATTTGTTTATGGTGCAGCACATGAACAATTCTGTGACAAGTGCAGAAGAAAGCAACGATGTGTGGTATGTTGACTCAGGTGCATCAAACCACATGACAGGTCATGCAGAATGGATGGAGGATGCAAGGAAAATGGAAAAACCAGGATTTGTGGAGACCGGTGATGATACTGCACATCCCATTGTGTAGATTGGAAAAATTCCTTTGTCTATGCAGGATGGGAAAAAGAAATACCTGTCCGATGTATTTCATGTCCCGAATATCACCAAGAATCTGGTTTATGTTGGTCAAATGGTTGAACAGGGCTTGCAGGTCAGATTTAATCCTCATGGATGCTTTGTTGAGGATATGAAAAATAAAGGTTGCTTGATAGCAAAAGGAAAGAAGAAGGGCAGAATGTTTATGTTGGATGCAGACATGTCTGAATTGAGTGCAGCAATGTTTGCACATGGGACCGGTGTAGTTGCAGATATTGATATCTGGCATAAACGCATTGGTCATGTTAATGTACAGCGACTTAAATCAATGCAGGCCCAAAATATTGTTGCAGGATTGCCGAAATTCAAGGTTGCAGAAATGCATAAGGTATGTGAAGCCTGTCAGTTTGGAAAACAGGCAAGGAAACCATTTCCTAGACATGTTCAAGAGAGTAAGAAGCCATTGGAATTAATCCACTCTGATGTGTGGACTACTAAAGCTGCATCTCTTGGAGGCTGTCATTATTTTGTCAGTTTTATTGATGACTATAGCAGAAAAGTTTGGGTGTATTTTATGAAAAAGAAAAGTGAAGTTTTTGGGCATTTCAAAACTCTTAAAGCTATGGTTGAAAAAAAAACAGGCCTGCAAATAAAATGCCTAAGGTCAGATGGAGGGGGAGAGTACCTCTCAAATGAGTTTGCAAGGTTCCTGCAGGAGCATGGCATAAAGCAGCAATATTCATGCAGTCATACCCCACAGCAAAATGGAATTGCAGAAAGAAAAAATAGACATATTGGAGAGGTGTCTCGTGCCATGCTCAATGAAAAAGAACTGCCAGATTTTTATTGGGCTGAAGCAGTTGCTACAGCAGTCTACATAATGAACAGGACTCCCACTGCAGCAATACATGGAATGACTCCAGAGGAGAGGTATATTGGTAGGAAACTAGATATTTCTCATTTGAAAATTTTTGGTTGCATTGCCTATGTACATGTGCCAGATGAGTTGAGATCCAAGTTGGATCCAAAAGCTGAGAAGTGCATCTTTATTGGTTACTCTCTGCAGCAAAAAGGGTATAGATGCTATAACCCTTCTACTCGTAAGTTTACAGTGAGCAGAGATGTTGTTTTTGATGAGATGAGTAGCTGGTATAAACCAGTAAATGTGATTGATGATGTAGATGCACAAAATGGTAATGCTGCACAGAATTCACAGCAGCAGTCACAAAATATTAGTGGACCTGGAGCGTCCTCTAGCAGTGGTTCACATTCTTCGCCATGGACAGGCAGATTGAGATCAGGAGAATCTTCTCAAAGTAATGCAGATAGTGGTATGCAGGTATCACGAAAAGGAAAAGAGAAGGTTGATCAGCCCATGTTTGATGTGAATGCAGGTCACTCTTATGTGGATGGTGAATCCAGTGGCTCAGAACAGAGCATTGATGATGTGTTGGGTATTCCTTCTATTGTTACACCTGGAGTAAGGAAGACCAGGGATGTTCTGAGAGCACCTGGAGTGAACCCACTTTGCACAGGTCTACCAGAGTTAGGTATCCTGTGGATAGGCTGAAATATGATGGATTTACAGCCATTCACTATGCATATATGGCCAAGGTGATACAGGAACCAGAACCCACTTCTTTTGAGCAAGCCATGGAAAAAGAAAAATGGGAGAAAGCCATGGATGAAGAAATGGATGCCTTGGAAGCAAATGCTACATGGGAATTGGTACCTTTGCCTAAAGGTAAGAATGCAATTGGCTGTAAATGGGTTTATAAGGTGAAGCACAATGCAGATGGTTCTGTGAACAGATACAAGGCAAGATTAGTAGTCAAGGGGTATGCACAAACATATGGCATTGACTATGAAGAAACATTCAGTCCGGTTGCAAGGATGGCAACCGTAAGAGCAGTCATTGCTATGGCTGCATCAAAGGGATGGTCTTTACATCAAATGGATGTAAAGAATGCCTTCTTGCATGGTGATTTGCAAGAAGAGGTCTATATGGAGCAGCCACCAGGTTATGTGCATGCTGTTCATCCTGAGTTTGTTTGTAGGTTGAAGAAAGCTTTGTATGGCTTGAAGCAAGCACCTAGAGCATGGTCTGACAAGATAGGACAGTATCTTGTCACTATTGGCTTTCAGATTTCCAAGGCAGATTTCTCACTTTATGTGAGAAAAACAGAGAAAGGTATTATGCTACTTGTCATTTATGTTGATGATTTGATTATGACAGGTGACAGTGATGAAGATATCCTTCATGTGAAAATGCTATTGAAACAGAAGTGTGAGATGAAGGATTTGGGAGAGCTGCGTTATTTCTTGGGCATTGAGGTGATTAGATCACCAAGTGGGATACAGCTCTTGCAGAGGCAGTATGGATTGGACATGCTGTCCAAATATGGGATGACAGGCTGTAAGCCTATTTCAGTTCCTTTGGAGCAGAATGTGAAGCTGAGCGCAGATGCAGGTGAGCTTCTGGAAGACCCTACTATGTACAGACGCATAGTAGGAAGCTTGATTTATATGACTATTACCATGCCAGATTTGAGCTATGCTGTTGGATTGGTAAGTCAGTTTATGCAGGCTCCAAGGAAATCGCATTTGGATGCGGCTAGACGCATACTCAGGTATGTGAAGTCCACATTGCAGTATGGACTATTTTATGAGACTGGGGTTCAGATACAGCTGCATGGATACACTGATGCTGATTGGGCTGGTAGTATTTCTGATAGACGATCTACCAGTGGATATGTGTTCTCTTTTGGGAGTGCTGCAGTCACTTGGAGCAGCAAGGAACAGCCTACAGTTGCCTTGTCGAGCACAGAGGCTGAGTACAGGGGTGCAGCAATGGCTACATGTGAGGTAGCTTGGTTGCATAAGCTACTTTATGATATTCATCAGTCTACAAATGGGCCAGTTGTCATTTATTGTGACAACATGAGTAGTATACACTTGGCAAATAACCCATTCTATCATGCTAGAACAAAGCACATTGAGGTGCATTATCACTATGTGCGGGAGAGGGTTTTACTAGGTCTTATTGATCTAGTTTATGTCAGCACAGAGGATCAGGTAGCTGACATATTTACGAAGGCATTGGGCGCAGAGAAGCTGCGCAAGTTCAGAGACCTGCTTGATGTGCAGGAATTGGGATTGAGCTCGAGGGGGAGTGTTGAGATATCGAGCTCCACTCGTGATACGCCAGGGTGACCGTTGTGTATTTATGTCACCGACTTGTCAGTTGCAGACGCGGTTGGTACACCGCCCATGAATAATAGCTACATGATAGCTATCCTTATCTACTCTAGTTCGTGGCTCAGTTAGTATGCCACCTTAGTTAGTTGAGTTTGGTTTGAGACCCATATATAAGGTTCTTCTATTTCTTTGTATGAGAGTTCTTTTGGCTTACACAACTAAGAAGAGGAAAATTGTTTTCAGCCTCCACCCTTGTGTGTATTCCCCCATTGTGCAAGCAAGAAAGCTACAAGTGAGACTCCTTCCTTCTCTCCCACAATCTTGACACCTGGATGCTGACTCTATTGCCGCCTCTCGCCCGTCAAATGATGCTCTCTTTGAAGATCTCTGATTTCAGTCTTTCTCTCTCCTCCCTCTCTCTCTTCTAAGGGGGAATTCATGTGGGAAGAAGAAGGAAGAAAAAAGAATGATGGCATGGATCGGATTGCTCCACGGGCTGGAAATGGTGATTTGTGATCGTGCTGAGCATGAAGTGCTGCTGATTTTCAGATTTGCAGCCATGGACATGAAACCCGAAACACGCAAATAAGCGATAATTCAAAAATTTCAAAGGAAATTTGAGATTTTATAGATTTTGATTGATAAAATGTTGTTCTTGTGGGCTAAAAATTTTTTATGTGGCTGTTTTCCATGATTTCTTGTTGGTTATAATCAGAAAATCAGAAAAATATGCATCTTGTGATTCAAAATAATACATTGAAACACGTAAAACATGAAAAATCAAGGGGAAATGATGGTTTTTTGGCATAAAAATGGGAAAGTAAATAGGAACACCAACTAAACTTTCATTTTTCTGCAAGAAGGAACTAAGGGCCATAGCCCATAATCTGTTTTGAATTTTCAGTAATTAAATAATGCAGAAAATAAGGGAAAATACAAGAAAAAGGTGGAAAAATCCTAAAAAATAGGGGAAAAATATATTTTGGATTTCAGAAAATAAGGATAAATAAGAGCAATGTTTGTGAATGTTTGTGGGGACTGAAGCATGAGGATTTGCCTCAGTTCAACCCCACCTTCTTGTTCTAGTGTGTCTTTTTTCGTTTTTTTCACATAAAATGATGGTGAAATACCCCATAAATCTATCCAACGATGCAATATTTAAACGGGGAAGGGTAGAGGAGTTGAAATATGTCTAAATGCCGTGTGAGATGATGGGAAAGTTGCTGATTTCTATGCATAGCATTTAGGACGGATGATAATTAAAATTAAGAGCTTAGTAGCACGAGGATCACCTGGGTGCTAGGCCCATGCAATGAAGCACGAACGGTAGTTGGAAACCATTAAAAGAATGTTTTTGCACTTGTGCACGATACTGTTTTGCTAAATGTTTGAGCACTAGGCATCCATCAAATGCATAGAGCATGAAAAGAATTTAGAAAATATCAGTGACCAGCTCCTGGACATGCATTGCAATTGGTTTATTGGAACCTGACCTATGATGAGAGGCAGTGAGGTACCCATGCTGTAGGTAGACGCGGGTCCTAAAGGGGAAAGCAAGTGAGGAAGAAATGGTACACTCCTGGACACGCTTATTTGGTACCTTGAGCGACTTTTGTGCGAAAGGTTTAGATGTTGAGCGACGCATCGAGGGGCCAATCCCCAAGGTGTAGGAGAGTCGCAGAGGGTTGACGGCATTCAGCCGTAGGAGAAACCCCATGTGTATGTGATTCGAGCCTTTTGGCTATGTGAAAGGGACTCCCTCTGAGGAGTAATATTGGGTTAGGATCAGTTGGACTACAACGTATTACAAACGCAATGTTTAGGAAGGCAGAGATTTTGATAGACGCTCCTGGCCACGAGGCCGAGGGGTTTTCTTGTGCATAGTGACGAGGCCCGGCTAGTGCATGAGCCAGTGCCGGCCCGTTTTTAGGTCCATCAGTGGTGCGTCTGGCGGGAGCCGCTTAAAAGTGGCGGTTCTCGAATCCTGGTTGTTTAGGGACCAACTAGTAGTTTATGCCAAAGGATACTGAGATTGATCCGTTATTTATTGATAAGCATCGTCTAGCAGAAATCCAAAAGCAAGAAAGAGACGAAAGAGCTAGGCGACGTGCTGAAATTGTTAGGAGATATTCCCCTAAGCGTAGCGGTGGTGAACCCTTACGAGGGAGTGGATCTAGTGGTCTTAGTACCACAAGCAGTAAGTTAGGAGAAGGTGGAAGCTCTAGTGCTCCCCTTCCTTGCATAATCCAGTCTATATCAAGTGCGGGAGGCGTAACGCAAATCCAATCCTCATCATGGCGCAGCCTATTGCAATTCCAGCAGGGACGACGGATTTGCCGGCTCTAGGTTACCCGCTACCCATTTTTAATGGGTTAGTTGAGGAAGATGCGGAACTCCACATTAGGGAGTTTCAAAAGCTGATGTTTAACTGTTGCATTCAAGAAGAAGGACATTTAATGATGTTCTTCAATATGACTCTCAAAGGAAGAGCCGCTATATGGTATCATGGTTTAGAAGCCGGAACCATATTGAACATTGATGCATTTTATGGAGCTTTTCGAAGGGAGTTTGCCCCTGAAAGGGGTGGACAATATTGGTTGCGTGTACTCAACGTGACCCGCCAAGAACCACACGAGGATATTCGTGCTTATGTGAAGAAGATAAAAGAGATTTTCCGTAAGTTGGACACCTCTATTCCTATCCCCGCAGCTGCCCAATTGCAATATTTTCTACATGGTTTGGACTTTAATATCCAATTGCAGTTGAGTAGTGTCCCCTTGGGGGATATAGATACTGCCATTACACGAGCACAAGAGGTGGAATCCCGACTACAAGCGGCCTATGCTTCTCGAGGCAATTCGAACATGGGTTTAGTATTGGGAAATAACGTGGCAATGACCAATGGCAGTAGTGGCCAAGGGATAGCGATGGCTAACCCTAATGGGAGAGGAAACATGATGCAGAATGTCCCTTTATTACCAGCTTCCCCTAGCATGTCGATGCCTACGGGCAGTCAAATGAATCCAAATGGTGGAAGCCAGGCGGTCAATTCTAATACCATGCCTGTGGCTCAACAACCAGTGCCTAATCGAATTGTTAGGCCGATGGAACGACAGGGTAATGACCAAGGTTATGAGTCGAGTGCTTCCAATGTTCTTGGCGAGGTTAAGGACATGATGAAGCATTATACCGACATGATTACAGAGCAGTATCGGCAAATAGCCGTTGATGTCAACTTTCTTAAAAAACAACAAAATTTGATAGGAAGTAGATACCCAGATGAGGGTGCACCTTCGAGGTTTAGTTGCAAATGGTGTGGCGGGCAGCACTATCCAAGAAAATTTCCAAATGTTAAGTGCGACGTTTGTGGAAAATCTGGCCATTTAGCAGCCACTTGCTGGAGTAAGATCAGTTCCCTCCAGCGAGGAAGTCGGCAACCAGGGCCTGTTAATCATTGTGCCCAAGGAAATGATTCCCAGCGAGAGGACGGGCCTAAACAAATACTTCAACGACCAAAGACTACAGTGGAGGAGCTATCAAGTGGTAGTGGGGTTAGTTTGATTGAGGCTGTACGCGTTAACGATGCTGAAACCTCTAATCTGCGAGCTGTCCTTACAAGAGGTCAAAAGGGTAGAGAGGCCGACAAGGATAAGCCTGTCGACGGAAACCCTAAACAAGACGACAAAGGAACGCAAGTTTTGGATCCTGCCATGGAAGGGGGACCTTTGAAGCCCGTAGAGAGTAAAGCCAATAAGGAACCATCAAAGAAGAAGGTGAAAGTTAAGAAAGAGGCAATAAAGCCGGTTCAGCGACCTAAAGAGCGGATGGTTTGGCGTGAAAAGCGAGCTCTATCGAACTATCATGAATTCGATTTGGCGAGCTCTCTTTGCGAAGTCAAGCCGGATGTAAATCTTTTACAGCTTATTAAGCTTTCCCCAGGAGCACGCAAGGAATTTAGAAAGATCCTACGTACCGGGTATATCGTAGAACCTTTGGGTATTGCGCGAGTTGGTGATGACTGGTTCGAGCATGCTGAGAAGCATTGCCCAAGGGTTGCAGCCTATGTCGATGGGATATTAGTAGATTATGCCATTGTCGACAGGGATTATCTGTTAACATTATGAGTTCTGAACTGATGGAAAGGTTGGGTCTTGCGATCCAGAAAGATACCTCCACAATTCTCAGAATGGCAGATGATAGCCACCATGTATAGTATCAGTTGCTGTTTAGCCCAAATTTGGGAAGAGAAGTTGTACCACCCGATTGCTTTTGCTAGCCGGAAGCTGGGGATATCCGAAATCAACTATACTTACATGGAGAAATTGTGTCTAGCGATGGTCTTTGGGACCAAGAAATTCAGGCATTACATTCTCTATGAGAAAGTCGTGCTTTATACGAAGGCGGAGGGACTTCGACTATTGATGAATAAGCTACAGCCGCCTGATCATCTAGCAAAGTGGTTAATCACTTTGCAGGAATTTGATTATGAAATCAAGAGTAAGCCACCAAGGTTGCAAGGCATCGTGGAATGTCTTGTGGACTTTGGGGAGCCGAAAGAATCTATGGTGGCTGAAGGTAGTGACATGGAGTTGTTATTTAAAGTAGATACGGCATCTATTCCCTCCTGGTATGCTGCAATAACGCATTATTTATCGACGGGAGAGGTGGGATCCGAATTATCTAAGGCTGAGAAAAGGAAAATTAAGCAGCAAGCGTTAAAGTTTGCTTTGATCGCAGGTACATTATATCGGCAAGGGGTTGATGACATCTATCGCCGATGTGTGATTCTTGACGAGGTGCCATTCATTTTGGAAGAGTGCCATGATTCTGCTTGCGGTGGCCATTTTGCTGGACGGCTTATAGCACAAAAGGCTTTAAGAGCACGTTATTGGTGGCCTGCCATCTTCCAGGATGCGTTTGCGTATGTTAAGAGATGCGATATTTGCCAACGACATGATAGTCGAGAGAATAGGAAACGACCACTCAACCCTATTATGGCGATACTTCCATTTGAGAAGTGGGGAATAGACTTTGTGGGTCCTATTACTCCGTCGTCGACTACACAAAAGAGGTACATCATTGTAGCAACTGACTACTTCACAAAGTGGTCAGAAGCACGTACAACAAGGAAAGATGATGCTAAAGAAACTGCTAGTTTCCTTTTAGAGCAGATAATATGCCGTTTTGGTCCGCCGAAAGAATTAGTGTCGGACCGCGGAACCATTTCCTAAATAAGGTGATTAAAATGACAGAGATGTGGCAAATCAAGCATAACAAGACAACCCCATATAATCCGCAAGCCAATGGGCAAGTTGAAAGCACCAACAAGCAGCTTGTGGGCATCTTGTCCAAAATTGTATCGGAAAAGAAACGGGATTGGGATAAAAAGTTATACGTGGCAGTGTGGGCCTACAATACGACCTTCAAACGAGCCACTGGCCATACCCCGTTCAAGTTAGTATATGGGGAGGAGTGTGTCTTGCCTTTAGAAATTGAGCTGCCGACTATTCGGTTTGCCATCAATCATTCTTTGAGCGATGAAGATGCACTTTTTGAGCGCTTGACGACACTGGCACATTTAGATGAGCTTAAGTTGCAGAGCTTATTGCACCAAGAAGTGGCGAAGCGCCGAATGAAGCAGTTACACGACATCAAAGCCAAGAAATACACCTTCAAGAAAGGACAGCTTGTTCTGTATTATGACGCACGACGAGAATTATTTCCAGGCAAGCTAGAGCCCAAATGGGATGGGCCCTATAGGATCATTAGAATAGGAAAGAATAAATCTACTACCGTCCTGTTAGCTGAACTTGAGGGGATAGAATTTAAAAATAAGGTTAATCTTAATAAGATTAAACCTTATTATTTCTGATTGCACTAATGCTATGACTGCCTTGCAGGTCTAGGAAAGATCGATCAAACATCTGCAAGGAAATCGTGATAGAGGTTGATGGGTCGTCTGATCCCTTATTTAGAACACCCATATTTGGAACAGAGGTATCATCAGGGAAAGCTCATTTGGTGGAGCAAAGGATACAAGGTGATTGAGCAAGAAGGCGGGACATTTATTTGGGAGATCAAGGTCTTCTGCCATCACTGCCTACAAATTTTGACGAGCATCCATGTTGAATTCAATGATGATGGAGGGATGGAGCCTACAGTCCACCCGTTGAATATGCTGAATTTCGATTACCATAATTACGAGTAGAGTTCAGGATGGCGGGATATGTAAACCCTTTATGGACGTACACCTTGTACTTTGATGGGGCATCCAGGGGTGCATGCAAAAAAGGAAGTGTAGGAGTTGTCATCCGAGACCCCCGATGACGCATTGTCATGAAGTTAGCTGCTTATCTCGGGGTGAATTTTACCAATAATATGGCCGAACATAAAGCCCTGATTATGGGTTTGAATATTGCGAAGAAGGGTGGTATCCGCCAGTTGTTGGTGAAAGGGGACTCTCAGTTGGTTTTAAATCAACTCAATGGGACATACATGGTACAGAACCCCATCCTTTGTATGTACCATCATACTGCCATAGCCCTGCTAGACGAATTTGATAGAGTGTCTTTTCAGCTGATTCCACGAAATTGGAATCAGTTTGCCGATTCTTTGGCTAATTTTGCGTATGAAGAAGACCTCTTCTTTAATTGTGGCCCTTGTCCCGATATATCTATTGATGGTGAGATAGGACCTGGTCGTTTGTGGGGTATGCTTTCTGAACATGCCCTCTTTGGCAGACGATGGTTGATTTGGGTGATGCAGAGGGTAAGCGAGACTCATCTGCCTTTATTATCTTGGACCCACAGATTGATTAGACGACATGTGATGCGCACACCTCTTGCGATATACGCAGGAGGGATGGGTCATAATTTAATGCATCTAGTTTAGGGCTCCAAGCCTCTGTTCCCCTGGGAATGGTATGTTTTGATGTCTATCATAGTTGTTTCCAAGAGGATGTTATGCGTAGTATTGTTTGATTTCATTAGGCCAAGAGGGCCGATGCAGTTTTGTAGTGAAGTGTCTCATTTCATTAGGCCAAGAGAGCCATTTCCCTGTCTAGTGCGGGTGCGTTTAATCGGGGTTTTGTTTTAAGTGTTGTGCTGGACAGATTTCGTGGTTCGTGGACTTTGGTGGAGCCTAGAGGAGCCTTTGCTGCGATGGAAGCTTCTTGTGGCCAATCAAGGTGATATTTCTCCTTTACGAGTACCTTTCTTTCCTGTTATATGTGTATTTGTACTTGTCAAGGGGATACATTTTTGTTGGGGACCGACAACCAAGGCATGAAGTCCCAGGTTTAGGCTAAGTATGTTTGAGGGAGGTCGGAGTAGTCATTGCCTCCTGTAAAGACATTGTCAGGCATCGAAAGACCTGTTTTAGAAGGACGTCCTAGTGGCCCTGTTCTGCTAGCTTGTTAGGTAGCGCCTTGCGAGGGCTTGGTAGCTTCTTGGGTGCCGAGACAGGTCCTGAGGCCGATGCCCTGTTCTCCTTGGGTCACTACGCTCAGCTCCCTCCTTTTTACATGTCCAAGTATGTTGATAAAATAAAAACCCTAAAAGAAGACATGTACTGAAAGAAAATACTTCTTGATCAGGCTATAGGAGTCCTCGCCTTGTAGGAGCTCCTAGTTGTGTTGTCTTTAGTTGGTAAGTAGTTCAGACTACCACTTACGGCAACCTCTTTGACAGTTCTTTTTAGTTTGGCTGTGTTGGAGCAGTTGGTTAGTGACTCGCTTCGGATCTTCTATTAGATGATGCTAGGCCTACTCCTTGTGGATATCATGCTTTGGTTCTGTCCAGGGGTAGGGGAAGCATTGTGCTGAGTTTCAGTATATAATTGTTTTGTATCAGTTTGATGCTTCTTTGGTTGTTTATGTGCAGATATGTTCGTGGATTCGACGGGCTGAGTCGCCCTATCCCGTGGTTGCCAATGAGAGCGGAATTTTGGTGCCGGAAAGTGCTTAAAAATAGCTAAAAATTACGAATATCAAGGGAAAAATATTCACCGTCAAAGGTGGCGGCTCGACGATTTTAAGCGCCAAAGTACTTTAAAGGTGCCCGAGTGACACTTGTTGATTTTTCATAATTTTTCAGACAGTCGTGCGGGTTGACACGAGCAACTGGCCAATGTGGGATGCCAAGCCGGACGCCCAGGATTTTTCAGAGCTCAATTTGGAGTCCGGACGGGGAAATGGCCAAGGAAACGGTCAAGATATGAAAAGGTGGACATTTGAGAGGCCAAATTGGGTGTGCCCTTTGGGAGTTAGACCCCCCCACTCAAAATTTTATGCAACATTGATCAAAAAACGTGGAGAGAGAAAGGAGAAGAGAGCGTGGGAAAAATGGCGCCTATTTTTTGCGCCCAATTCTTGGAGATGGAGGATGGAGCCTGCAAACAACCCCCATCACTGATCATTGCCCTTGCTTCCCTCCTGGATGCTGACTCTATCGCCGCCTCTCGCCCGTCAAATGATGCTCTCTTTGAAGATCTCTGATTTCAGTCTTTCTCTCTCTTCCCTCTCTCTCTTTTAAGGGGGAATTCATGTGGGAAGAAGAAGGAAGAAGAAAGAATGATGGCATGGATCGGATTGCTCCACGGGCTGGAAATGGTGATTTGTGATCGTGCTGAGCATGAAGTGCTGCTGATTTTCAGATTTGCAGCCATGGACATGAAACCCGAAACGCGCAAATAAGCGGTAATTCAAAATTTTCAAAGGAAATTTGAGATTTTATAGATTTTGATTGATAAAATGTTGTTCTTGTGGGCTAAAATTTTTTTATGTGGCTGTTTTCCATGAGTTCTTGCTAGTTATAATCAGAAAATCAGAAAAATATGCATCTTGTGATTCAAAATAATACATTGAAACACGTAAAACATGGAAAATCAAGGGAAAATGATGGTTTTTGGCATAAAAATGGGAAAGTAAATAGGAACACCAACTAAACTTTCATTTTTCTGCAAGAAGGAACTAAGGGCCACAGCCCATAACCTGTTTTGAATTTTCAGTAATTAAATAATGCAAAAAATAAGGGAAAATACAAGAAAAGGGTGGAAAAACCCTTAAAAATAGGGGAAAAATATATTTTGGATTTCAGAAAATAAGGATAAATAAGAGCAATGTTTGTGAATGTTTGTGGGGACTGAAGCATGAGGATTTGCCTCAGTTCAACCCCACCTTCTTGTTCTAGTGTGTCTTTTTCCATTTTTTTTACATAAAATGATGGTGAAACACCCTATAAATCTATCCAACGATGCAATATTTAAACGGGGAAGGGTAGAGGAGTTGAAACATGTCTAAATGCCGTGTGAGATGATGGAAAAGTTGCTGATTTCTATGCATAGCATTTAGGACGGATGATAATTAAAATTAAGAGCTTAGTAGCACGAGGATCACCTTGGTACTAGGCCCATGCAACGAAGCACGAACGGTAGTTGGAAACCATTAAAAGAATGTTTTTGCACTTGTGCACGATACTGTTTTGCTAAATGTTTGAGCACTAGGCATCCACCAAATGCATAGAGCATGAAAAGAATTTAGAAAATATCAGTGTGACCAGCTCCTGGACATGCATTGCAATTGGTTTATTGGAACCTGACCTACGATGAGAGGTAGTGAGGTACCCATGCTGTAGGTAGACGCGGGTCCTAAAGGGGAAAGCAAGTGAGGAAGAAATGGTACACTCCTGGAGACGCTTATTTGGTACTTTGAGCGACTTTTGTGCGAAATATTTAGATGTTGAGCGACGCATCGAGGGGCTAATCCCCAAGGTGTAGGAGAGTCGCAGAGGGTTGACGGCATTCAGCCGTAGGAGGAACCCCATGTGTATGTGATTCAAGCCTTTTGGCTATGTGAAAAGGACTCCCTCTGAGGAGTAATATTGGGTTAGGATCAGTTGGACTACAACGTATTACAAACGCAATGTTTAGGAAGGCAGAGATTTTGATAGACGCTCCTGGCCGCGAGGCCGAGGGGTTTTCTTGTGCGTAGTGACGAGGCCCGGCTAGTGCATGAGCCAGTGCCGGCCCGTTTTTAGGTCCATCAACGAACAACTTCATGACTTTCAGGTCTTCCAACCACTTGATCCTCTTTAGGTTGGTCTGTAGATAAGCAAACCGGTGGGCGGCTATATAGTAGATTCCTGAAGCACTCATCCATCTTTGTTCCATGTACAAAGATGATGGATTATAGATCTGCTCCAGGCTATTCATCATCCCAATTCTTTGTCTATAAAGTGGAGAATGCATTGCAGTCATAAACATGACCCGAAATACCAAAAACTTATTCCACGCTTCGTAATTCTGCAATACAGCATTGAAGGTAAGGAAATGTTTGGACAACAACAATTGCTTTACTTCATTTCATTGAGATTTCATAAAAATAATTCCGTTGTTGGTCGGCTTTGATACCAACTATAACGTGTCCACTAGTATCATCCAGGACACGTCTTAGCAGTCCATCAAAAAGGATGTCTAGAAAGCTCCGCCCGATGCTCCCATGGAATGTTATGGGATTTGCGATCTAGGGCTTTCCGCTTCTGCCATGTAGCAGAAGTATTCAGGCTGTTCCCACTTAGGATCGACCGAAATTTGGGTTTTCTTGATTGGTCATTTCCTAACAGCAACTAGCGTCGGACCCAAAAGAACTACTTTACGCTGAAATGCCAAGTCCGAAACGGATTCACGCTTCACTTGGTTCAAGGATAATGGGAAACGAGAGGGATGCAAAGCTCAACTTCTCTGCCATAAGGCATAGCCCCATTCCGTTCCCCTAAAACAGCGTAAATCGGTTAAGACATAACTCTAGGTCAACGCTTTCGTTGTTCGTATCCTTTGACAATCATCCCGCTGTTCTTCGAGATTTGAGAAAAGTTCCCGGCCAACCGGGACCACCCAACCGTAGGACGGACCCATGGCCCATCCTCCGCACTTTCCTCGGTTTGTTTTTGTTATGTAATTATCTAACCCATTAATTGGACATGTAACAATCAACTTCCTTAATTAATCCGTTAAGCACTGGTTCCTTCACGTAATCTTATCACATGACATAGAAAGTTCATTGGATACTTCAGTTTCCGATTTCTAACCTTCTTTACTTAGAAGGATATCAAAGTATACATCCTTTTGCAAGATAACTTGCGTAAGGATCCGCCATCCTTGTTGCAGGAATTTAGCCTTTCTTCTTGTGAATCAGTCACAAGACCATATGACTTCGTACTTGCCGTGCAAGTCCTGCATTGTACTATGCGATAATGGAGTTACGAAACAATCCGTTTCAGTTTCTTTAAGCTGACGTTTGTCAGACCTGGGTTTCCTAGCTTTTATTATTTCTTTAAGAAACTCAGGGACAAACCCTAGTTCTTTTACGTTTACGATTTACTGACCCTACAATCAAGAAATGTGGGCAAGTATTTAAGGTATAAACGTTTCTTGGATTTTAATTCATTCCCAATGAATATTTTGCAGCATAGCTATTTCTAAGTTTATATTAATTTTGTTAACTTTTAGAAGGTAATATCGAGATCACCCCCGCATGATTTGTTATCTATATGTCAATTGATTTTTCAATCCTAAAATTTATTGATTTGAGGTTAGGTAAATTCAATTAATCTCCCTTTTTCCTTGCGAAAAAAACTCATGCCAAATAAGCAATCTTTCCCTTGCTAAGTTATGCAGTTAGCAATGATAACTTCCTAGAGTTTAAGCATCGTAAGAAACCTTTCATGATTCGCACCTTCCATGATGATTCGTTGTAAAAAGAATAGGGGTTAATAGTGGAAGATGCAATTTTATACCTTCTAGGCTTAACCGAAGTACACTACTTTAGTGGGTAAATAATCTTCCTCATAATTCATTTCAATGCATAATGCTATTTGAAGGAAAACTATGTTTATACTTTATTTATTTTGCATGTTCAATTAAACTAAATTCCTTCATCGTAAATAACTAGGACAAAATATATCTTATCCTTAACAATTCATCTTGCACGATTGAATTAAAACCGATATAAGATTAAGAAGGAAAAATCTAGGTTTGGGGTGAGATATCCACATGGATACCGGGAGATGACCCTCCCGCAGCTACTCCTTGGACTTTCTTAGGCGGCATCGCAGTTGTAGTCCTTCAAATGTGGAAGCAGCTTTACATTCCTTTTCGGAATTCCACCTTTGCTCCCTTGCACGTCAATACTCTTCTTCTCCTTTTCGAGTAGGGGAAAAATCAAGTCCCAAGGGTATTTTGGAAAGGCAAGGAACAGTTAAGGGTCTAGCCACGAGAAGGGGTAATAAGACCTTTAAGGTCTTAGTTTCTTTTGGGGGAAAAGGTTTAGAAAGACTAAAGAAAAGGCCCTATAGGGTATATACACGGGAAATAGGGTGTGTGGGTGTGGTTCCAGAAGGCGTAAGAAGAGGCCTTGGGAAAACTTTGGACAGGGGAGTGAAAAGGACTTTAGGGGTTTTAAAACCCAGGGGGGAAAGATGAAAGGAAACACAAGGGGGGAAAAAAGGGGGTGAATAGTTTTGAAGCCCAAATAAAAGGGGCTTATAGGGGGTTACATCCGGGGAGGAAAATGGTGTTTAAGGCCTAAGGAAAAGGCTTAATGATTTTTAACACGGGGGGGGGGGGGGGGAGGGGGGGGGGGTAAGTTCCAAGCCAAGGGGAAAGGTGAAGGGCGAAAGGGGGCTTATAGCACGGGGGGAAAGATGAAGGGTAACACAAGGGAGGGGTGAAAAGGCCTTAGGAGGATTTAAGAAAAAACCCGGGCGGTGAAGTGTTAAAAGGGAATACAAAAGGGGTGAAAGGGGGCTTAATTAGCCCCCCTTAAGAAGCTTCTATGCTTCACGTGGCAGAGGGGGGGGTTTTGATGCCTCGTTGGCGACGGCCAGCAGCGCTACACATCAACGGCTGTAGGCGGCGGCTTCCTCAACGAATTTCCTCCACGGCCTGGCGCAGTCACTCAGACTCACGACCCTCCCTCACGATTACACTCCTCTCACGCGCAGTGTTATGGCTAGTTTTTTTTCTTCCCTTCTTACTCCCCCTTGGTTGGGGGGTTTTTATAGGGAGAGGGAAGGAATTCCTCCCTCCCCTTGTGTCGCCCTGCATGGACTTGCGGATACGCAAGCTCCAACGAGGAGCTTGCTGTCCTTACTAAATCCTCACCCCCCTCCAGCACGAACCGCCGCCGAGAGAGAAGAAAAAATTTCCATGAAAAATATTTGATATATTACATTCTCTCCCCCTTAGAAGAATCGAGATGTCCTCATCTCGAGATAAACTAGGGGTATTGATGGTTGAGAGTGCCTTCATCTACCCAAGTGGCATCCTCTTCGGAATAATCTCTCCACTGGACGAGGCATTCTCTCAGGGTTCTGGATCTTAATTTTCTCTCCCTAACATCTAAGATCCTATCAGGCCTTAGTTCAAGGACTCCTTGACTAGGCATTACAACTTGTTGGTCGTCAAGTACGTGGTTAGGATTAGGTACATACTTTTCCAATAGGCTGATATGGAATACATTATGAACTTTTAGGTTCTCAGGGAGTTGCAGTTTATAAGCATTAGGTCCTAGGCATTTGAGTATTTTGTATGGTCCACAATACCTTGGACTTAGTTTCTTGCAATCTCCTAAGGATAGAGAACTCTTTTTAGGGCGTACACGAATGAAGACCATGTCTCCTTCTTCGAAGACCCTTTCTTGACGCTTCAAATCTGCGTATGCCTTCTGTCTATCCTTGGCCGCTTGTATGTCCTGTCTTATTGATTTACTTTGGTCATCCATCTCTTCCAACATTAGCCTTGAAGCTTCAACCCTTAGGGTTGGATTAGAAAAGTTTAGGGGACTTTGACAGTCATGACCATACAATGCTTGGAAAGGGGTCATCTGAATGCTTTGCTGGTAAGAAGCATTGTAGGCAAACTCAACCAAAGGCAAGTATTGAATCCACCTCTTCGACTCCCGACAGCAATATGCCCTAAGCATATCCTCGATGACTTGATTTACTCGCTCTGTTTGGCCATCCATTTGGGGATGGTAAGCGGTGCTAAAACAGAGTTGAGTCCCAATAGCTTCAAAGATAGCTCTCCAGAAGTGTGATGTGAAAAGAGAATCACGATCACTAATGATTCTTCTAGGTAAACCATGTAGCTTGAATACCTCCTTGATAAACAATCTTGCAATGTTTGAGGCTTTATAGTTTGTCTTTACTGGAATAAGGTGTGCAACCTTAGTAAGCATGTCAACCACAACCATGATGGAGTTGTATCCTCCCTGGACTTGGGGTAGGCCTACAACAAAATCCATACTGATGAATTCCCATTTCATTTTGGGAATGTCAAGCGGTTGTAGTTTCCCTGGCATCATGACATGTTCGGCTTTGATACGTTGGCAAGACAAACACTCAGTGACATATTTGAGAACGTCACCTTTGAGCCTCTCCCAATAGTAGCTCTTCCTAACTGCATTAAGAGTCTTAGCATAGCCAGGATGTCCTGCGAAAGGGGAATCATGAGCTTCCCACATTATCTTCTGCTTAAGTGACTAGCTTGCTGGTATACATAGCCTTGTTCTGTAGTAGACAAGTCCATTATCAGGGTACACTGTTGTGGACAGCAGTTTCAGGGTACACTATGACTTTGATTGTATTGACCAAAAGTGGGTGCGCAGGTTACAAATTTCAGATCTGTAAGTTCAAAGGTGTTTACCAGCGAGTAAACACAAGATTTATCTACAAACTGGTTGCAGATTGCATGTATTGTTGAGCAGACAGTGAAAAAGGCTGTCTGGTGTATTGTTGTGCACTATAGGTCGAGGGTTGTAGAAGATTTGCTTGCTGTTTGGTATTAGTTTTGTGATAATGGTAGAGAACAGTGGAAGCCCCATCATTGAGAAGCTTGACAAGAACAACTACCCTTCATGGAAGTTCCATGTCACGAACTTCCTTATTGGAAAAGGCCTCTACGAGTTTGTTTCCGGTGAAGAAAAGGAGCCGGAGATGAGTGATCCTCCAACTGCAGAAGAGACAAAGGCACGAAAGGAATGGAATGCAAAAGATAAAAAGGTCATGTATTGGTTGTCTGCAATAATTGATGATAATATATTGGGACATATTAGAAATGCGGAGAATTCATATGCAGCTTGGACCATACTTGAAAGTATGTTTTCTGTAAATACAAAGGCACGAAAGATTCAACTCAAGCAAGAGTTGAATACTTTGAAGAAAGGGAAGATGTCTATCAATGAGTATGCACTGAAGGTAAGAGGCATTGCAGATGCCTTGGCAGCAATTGATGCAATGCCCGATGATGATGATTTGGTGTCGTCTACCTTGGGTGGACTTAACAATGAAAAGTCTTGGAACTCTTTTGTAACTTCCATATATGTTAGAAAGCCATTTCCAGATTTTGATGAGTTGGTCTCCCTTATGATCACTGAATAGATCAACATGCAAAGTGAGACATCTGAAAAAAGTAGTGAACATATCCAAGCTTTCTACTCCAGTTCAGGAAGGGGACATGGCAGGTTCTCTTCAAGAGGCCGTGGTACAGGATGTGGTAGTGACAACCAGCAAAACAGATTGAATCAGCAATTTGGTGATATGCAGGTTTCAGGAGGTCTTGTAACTTTAGAGGCAGGGGGAGCTTTAGAGGAAGAGGTGGATGGCAGAACAGAGGTTCTAACAACTCTGGTATTGTGTGTCACTACTGTGGCAAAACAGGTCATATTGCAGCCCAATGTTATGCTAAGAAAGATGATATTCGCAGTGGTAAGTTGCAGTAAGGAAACTATGCATCGTCTTCACGATAGAATGAAGACAAAAATGAACGTCTGGTTGTTATGCAGCATATGCTGAATGCTATTACAGGAAAGGGAACACATGATGATGTTTGGTATGTTGATTCAGGTGCATCCAATCATATGACCAGCCATGCAGAATGGTTTGGAGAGATGCAGGATTTGCAAAATGCAGGTTATCTGCAAACGGGTGATGATTCATGCCACCCAATTTTGCACAATGGAAACGCTCCCTTGTCCTTGCATGATGGTAAGACAAAGAGTCTTTCAGATGTATTACATGTGCCATCTATTACAAAGAACTTGGTGTCAGTCGGTCAAATGGTAGAGCAAGGGCTGCAAGTTAGATTTAATGCAAAGGGCTGTTTTGTAGAAGATTTCAATGACAAGTGCAGGTTGGTAGCAAAGGGAAGTAGAGTTGGACGTATGTTTACTCTGGATTCTGAAATTCCTACTATGAATGCTGCTATGTATGCTAAAGGAAAAGGTGTTGTTGCAAATATTGAAATTTGGCACAAATGCATTGGACATGCAAATATATAAAGGCTGAAATTAATGCAGTCCAAAGGGTTGGTTACAGGTTTGCCTACATTTAGAGTTGCAAAATTTCATAAGGTATGCGAAGCATGTCAGTTTGGTAAGCAGGCAAGACAACCCTTTTCACATGATAGAGATGTAAGCAGAAATATCCTTGATGTTGTGCATACAGACATTTGGGGGCCTACACAAAATGTATCTCTTGGAGGTAGTTCATACTTTGTCACATTCATTGATGATTGTTCTAGAAAGCTGTGGGTATATTTTATGAAGGAAAAGAGTGAAGCATTTGAGCACTTTAGAACTTTCAAGGCTGTAGTTGAAAGAGAAACAGGCTTGAAAGTAAAGGGCTTGAGGTCAGATGGAGGGGAGAGTACCTCTTGAATGAGTTCAGTGATTTTCTAAGGTCTCATGGGATAAAGAGACAATTCACATTCAGGTATACCCCACAACAAAATGGGGTTGTAGAAAGGAAAAACATGCATATTGCAGAAGTTGCACGTGCCTTGATGGCTGAAAAGAATATGCCTAAGCATTTTTTGTCTGAGGCTGTTCATACTGTTGTTTTATGAACAGAACTCCCATAGCTGCAGTTCATGGTATGACCCCCGAAGAATGTTTTACAGGTAAGAAGCCTGATGTCTCACACTTGAAAGTGTTTGGCTGCATTGCGTATGTTCATGTGCCAGATGAGTTGCGGAAGAAACTAGATCCAAAGGCTGAAAAGTGTGCCTTTATTGGATACTCTTTAGAGCAGAAAGGGTATCGCTATTATAACTTTGTCACATGTAAGTTCAGAGTGAGCAAGGATGTCATCTTTGATGAAATGTGCAGTTGGTATGCATCTAGTGGTGATGTATTGGATGATGATGATCATCATGACACTTATGTGCAGGCTGAAAAGTAAGAATCACAGACTCTTAGTGGACCACAGACATCATCTGGTAGTCCTTACTCTGGGAGACTAAGGAGTACCTCTACATCTTCAGGTGCATCTAGTAGCACTACAGGTAAAGACAAAGGAAAAAATAAAGTGTCCGAAGGCATTGATGCAGTTCTTGATGGAGACTCCAGTGGCTCAGAGACTTGGATGATGAGCTTGGCATTCCTTCAGTGAGGACTCCAGGTGTGCAGAGAGCACGCGTTAATGAAAAGACTCCATTGAGTGATCCAGTGGTACACAGGTCTAGCAGGGTGAGATACCCTGTTAAAAGATTTGGTTTTGAAGGTTATGCAGCTCACCATTATGCTTATATGGTGAAACTAGTTGAGGATGTTGAGCCCACTTGTTTTGAGGATGTTGTTGCTCATACTCATTGGGATGCAACAATGGATGAGAAGATGGCTGCATTAGAGGCCAATACGACTTGGGATCTAGTATCATTGCCAAAGGGCAAGAAAGCTATTGGATGTAAGTGGGTTTATAAGATTAATCACAATGCAAATGGTTCTATTAGTAGGTACAAAGCTAGGCTGGTTGCAAAAGGCTATGCCCAGACATATGGCATAGATTCTGATGAAACCTTCAGCCCAGTTGCTAGGATGGCAACTGTCAGATGTGTGATTGCTTTGGCCGTAGCCAAATGTTGGAGGTTGCAGCAAATGGATGTGAAGAATGCCTTCTTGCATGGTGATTTGCAGGAAGAAGTGTATATGGATTAGCCAGCAGGTTATGAAGATTTAGAGCATCCTATGTATGTGTGCAGGTTGAAGAAGGCGCTCTATGGGCTCAAGCAAGCACCTAGAGCATGGTTTGACAAGATCAGAGAGTATCTTGTCAATATTGGCTTTTATGTTTCTGATGCTGATCACTCACTTTATGTGAGAAAGGGAGATGCAGGTTTGGTCATCATAGTCATCTATGTGGATGACTTGATTATTACAGGTGATAGTGATAGTGGGATTGCTGAAGTCAAGGACTTTTTGAAGAAGAAGTTTGAGATGAAGGATTTAGGTGAGCTAAGGTACTTCCTTGGCATTGAGGTGATCAGATGTGATGATGGTATATGGCTATCCCAAAGACAGTATGGCTTGGATATGTTGTCCAAGTATGGTATGACAGGATGCAAACCACTTTTAGTCGCATTGGAGCAGAATTTAAAGTTGAGTGCTGATGTTGGGGATGAGATAAAAGACCCTACTATGTTCAGGAGGATAGTGGGGAGTTTGATCTACATGACCATTACAAGGCCAGACTTGAGCTACGTTGTTGGTCTTGTGAGTCAGTTTATGCAAGTACCTAGAAAGCCACATTTGGATGTAGTCAGACGCATATTGAGATATGTGAAGTCCACATTACATTATGGACTTTTCTATGAGGCAGGTACACATATACAGGTGTTTGGATACACAGATGCAGATTGGGCTGGTAGTATATTTAATAGAAGATCTACCAGTGGATCAATGTTCTCTCTTGGCAGTGCAGCAGTTGCTTGGAGCAGCAAAAAGCAATCTACAGTTGCTTTGTTGAGTACAGAGGCTGAGTATAGAGGTGCTGCTGTTGTAGCATGTGAGGTAGTATGGCTAGAAAAGTTAATGGCTGATTTGGATGTGCAGGTGGAAGGTCCAGTTTTCATTCATTGTGACAACATGAGCAGTATACAGTTAGCTAGGAACCCTGTGTTCCATGCCAGGACAAAACATATTGAGGTACACTACCACTTTCTGAGAGAGAAGGTACTAGCAGGTGAGATTGACTTGGTGTATGTCAGCACACAGGATCAGATAGCTGACATCTTCACAAAGGCATTGGATAAAGAGAAGCTTCAAGAGTTTTGAAGCTTAATTGGAGTTGCAGAGATGCAGTTGAGCTTGAGGGGGAGTGTTGAGACGACAAGCTCAACACATGCGGACATTGATGATGGACCGCCTCGTTAGATGGGTCCACACGTCTACACTTAGCACGTCGGTGGTCATTATGACTCTCACATGGCCACTGACTCATTACTTATTATATTCAGGTTATTACACCTATTTACAGCTGGCATAGTTATAGCACCAGTTGACTAGTGTAGTCGGTTATGCATTGTTTGACTTAGTAGGCCACTTTCCTTTATGTTGTATCTTATCTATACTTTGTGTACATTGTAAAGTGTGTGGGAGAAGAAGGAGAAACCAACAATAAAACGTTTTGGCCTCCATCTCTCTTCTTGTCTCTTGAGTGAGCTTCTCCTTGTGCATTCTGTGTGTGTTCCGCGTAGCATCTTGAGCAAGTCCCCCCATCACGCGATTCTTGACAAGCTCTCTAGATTCTAGGTCATTGTTACCTCGCTGTCAATTCCTTGAGAAAAGTTCCCAACCAACCAGGACCACCCTTCTGTAGGATGGACCCAGGGTCACATCCACCACACTTTCCTCAGGTCGCTTTAGTTATCTAATTACCTACCACATTTAGTTTGACAAGCAAAAACAACTTCCTTAATTAACAAATTAATCACCGGTTCCTTCACGTAACTTAAGCACAGACACAGAAAAACAATGTCAAGAAAGTTCCTTTTTCAACATTTGATCTTTAATTATCAGTCTTTGGAATACATCAAATAAACCTGCCCGACGGTTATTCCACCAATCCTCAGGGATCGCTATTCCAAGTTTCGCCTGTTGACTAGTAAGCGGGCCTTGAGATCCCATCTCGAGTCATGTCCACCTCTTGTGTAGGATCCGGAGGCAAGGGATTTACGGCCAGAGCCCCCCTGGCACCCAAGCGTCCTCCTGCTCCAAGTAGCAACCACAAAGAGACCTCTTGCGATGGGTTCACTCCACGTACCCGGCATGGCTAACAACCCCCTTGGATAGGGTCAAGCAGACAGTCGGAGGTAACTGATACTGCCTCTCCCTCCAGGCTTTCAAACCTGAAGCATTAGATGTTTTTCCTGAATTAGTTCTTTGAGCAAAGAAGTACAAACAGTGCACCTAATTGTACAATCAAGAACATTCCAGTGGTCATTTGTACGGCCAACTGCCAAGGTGTAATTCCTTCTCCCTGAATGCCTCCGTCATTCAATCTTGGACCAATCACAACTTGGCAAGATCCCAAGGGTTTTGTAAGCTGAGTGCTTACCCTGTTTCCTTGGGTTAGGGTGTATACCTTGTTGACCCAAATTGTCAATACCTTAGGTTTCCTTATATTAAGGTCAATAAATCTTGGGCAACCTCGTCGTCCTAACTTGGTTGGTCAACTGCTTTCTTGGCAAATTCGTAACTCCCCTAGCTTGGCAGATAAGTCCAAGGAAGAGTGATGTAGCAGGATGACTACTCATCCTCTAGAAAAATTAGGCTTGTACTTAGAACTCGCCAAACTTGGTCCAAGGAGTGGCAATACTATTTTGTGATTTAGACATAAGACCATACGATGTTGCAGCTTGTTGCATGAGATAGGTGTCAGCACCTAACTTGTGGGATTATTTTCTCATCACACGGTATTCCTTGGTCAAGAATACGTTTGATCAAGTTGTAGGGTTTGGGAGTTCTATTGACCCAATCCAAAACCTAACCCTGCTAGGCCGATAAATGTTTTGGCCCTAGGGTTCCTAGATTCCTTGTGGAAGTCTAGCATTTGGTCAACTGATCCTTAGATCATTCTTGCACGGGTGATTAGATAGTCCTAACATTTTGAGAATGTGGGTAGGACCTTTGAGATTGGAAATATTAGATCGGTATCCTAAGTGCGATACTAGGCAGAATTTTAACATAGCTTAACCCTACCTAGCACATTGAGGTGACCATCATATGCTAACTAATGATACCTTTATGAATGTCATGTAGGCTGCTCATTTACCCATGAATTACTTAGTTGAGCTAACCAACCTATGATTAACGATGATCTTCCCTTTAAAGATGCAAATACCTTCTTATAAATTTGCAAGTAATTTCCCCTAAAAGATGTAAGTAACTCCAAGATAGGTGAGATGCATCATTCCATGCAATTTCGATACCATAGACCTTTTTGTTTTATGCAACTTAAGGGATCTATAGAGATCTTTCTTTTTACTACCCTATGATTGACATTCAGAGCTAACTCTTATAAAACCTTATGTTGATGCAAAAAAATCAATGCTTTAATATCCTTAATGAGGATGCATTCAAACTTTGACAAAAGAATTCATGCATGAGAGAATGCCATGAGTCCATCATTGATTTAATCCTTTCTTTCGCACTTAACCCAACCTAGAATGTCATTATCATCGCATGTGATTAGCAAAGTTCATAAATCCTTTCCATGCATTGCTACTATTCAGATATCTTTTAATGACCATCTACGATTATCTTCTATATGAGTCACAACCAAAATTGCGAGATGCAACAAGGATGCGGTCTTAGCACCGTATCATCTTCTAAGTTATGCATCATACGTCCAAAAATATTGCAACTACCCTAGACCACGGAACTACATGCAACTCAACTATGTAGATCAAATGAGTATATAAATTTTCCAATGCATTTAAATTTCCCTACGAGAATTAAAGACATGCTTAATGCATCCTTTCATGCGGGAATATTATCGAAACCTAGGCATTAAGAATCGGGGCGTTGTCCAGTCGCGTACTCAAGTTGGAAGCTCCCACGTGCACTCCTCTCAACTTTTGCTTAGGAGCCATTGGCGCAGTAGACTTTGACTCCGCGAACTCTCCTTACCCTTTATCCGATTTCCAAAACTACCTATTAGGTCGAGATTTCTTCCCTGCGCAGAAATTGGGCCTTGCAAGTCACTGTTTTTAAAAACCGGGGAAGGCACGGGTGAACAAGGCCTATGGAAGCTTCAATAGAAGCTTCCAAGCTTCTGCCACACAGGGAAATGACGTGGAGTGGGGATAATGATGGAGAACATGATGACGACGCTGATGGTGAAGATGATGATGATGGTAATTATGATGATGATGACGATGGCATGGGGCGACAGTAATGGTAGTGTGGCGGCGGCAGGTAGCACGATGATGGTGGCAGCAACGGGCAGCATGGCATGATCCTTTCCTCCCTCCTCTCAGTCTTGGGAGGGGGTTCATATAGGTAGAAGGGGGGGGTAGCCACACAAGTGGCGGGCTGCATACCTCCTCCCCATGCCCTCCACCACTCAAGGTCCACACATACTCCCTCTCCCCGCCATGCAACGGCTGATGGGGAGGGAGTTAATACATAAAAAAATTTGCAAAATTTATCCATTTTTCCTTAGAGGGGTGTTCTTGCTGTGAACTACAGCTTTTGAGCCACGGATTCTTATGCACAACGCGGGCATGGTAATGATAATGCGCAAGGATGAAGCACTTAGCCAGTATTTCTTGGTTGCAAGAGTTCACTCGAAATTGCTCTTGCGTGGGCTCAAGAGTCATTACTATTTCTTTGCGGAAATATTACATTCTCTCCCCCTTAGAGGAATCGAGATGTCCTCATCTCGAGAAGATCTGGGGGTATTGTTGGTTGAGAGTACTTTCATCCATCCAAGTGGCATCCTCTTCGGGGTAATCTTTCCACTGGATGAGGTATTCTCTCAAGGTCTTGGATCTCAAATGCCTCTCCCTAACATCTAAGATCCTGTCAAGCGGCTCAAGGACTCCTTGGCTCAGCATTACAACTTGTTGATCATCAAGCACATAACTAGGGTTAGGCACATACTTTTTCAATAGACTAATATGGAATACATTATGAACCTTTAGGTTTTTAGGGAGTTGAAGTCTGTAAGCATTGGGCCCTAGGCACTTGAGAATCTTGTAAGGTCCACAATACCTTGGACTTAGCTTTTTGCATTCAGCTAAGGATAGGGAACTCTTCTTTGGGTGCATGTGAATGAAGACCATATCACCTTCAATGAAGGATCTATCTTGACGTTCCAAGTCTGCGTAAGCCTTTTGTCTGTCCTTGGTGGTTTGGATGTCTTGTCTTATTGATTTGATTTGGTCATCCATGTCTTCCAGCATCTGCTTTGAAGCTTCAACCCTCAAGGTAGGATCCAAAAAGCTTAAAGGACTACGACAATCGTGCCCATACAATGCTTGAAAAGGGGTCATTTGAATGCTTTGTTGGTAAGAAGCATTGTAGGTAAACTCAACCAGTGGCAAATATTGAATCCACTTTTTGGGTTCGCGACCGCAGTGTGCCCTAAGCATATCTTCAATGACTTGGTTGACTCGTTTCGTTTGACCATCGGTTTGGGGATGGTAAGTTGTACTGAAACAGAGTTGAGTCCCAATGGCCTCAAAGATAGCCCTCCAGAAGTGTGAGGTGAAGAGAGAGTCATGATCACTAATGATTCTTCTGGATAACCCATGCAATTTGAATATTTCCTGGATGAATAACCTTGCAATGTCTGAGGCTTTATAGTTTGTCTTAATAGGGATAAGATGTGCAACCTTGGTGAGCATATCTACCATGACCATAATGGAGTTGTATCCTCCCTGAACTTGAGACATGCCAACAATGAATTCCATACTAATGAATTCCCATTTCATTTGGAGAATGTCAAGTGGTTGCAATTTCCCTGGAATTTTGACATGTTCAGCCTTAATGCGTTGACAAGACAAACATTCCGTGACATATTTGAGAACGTCACCCTTGAGCCTACCCCAGTAATAGCTCTTCCTGACTACGTTAAGGGTCTTGGCATAACCAAGATGTCGTGAGAAAGGGAAGTCATGGGCTTCCCAAAGTATCTTCTGCATGAGTGATTGGCTTGCTGGGATACATAATCTCGTCCTATAGTAGGCAAGTCCACTATTGATAGAGAATTCTTGATACTTTGTTTGTAGCTTTGGGTCTTGATCTTTGATGGGGATCTCCCTTAGCAATTTCTGATAGTTTGGGTCATGGCATGCCTCTTCTCTAGCTAGCTTAAGAATTGGGTTGTTTGGCATGGATACCTTTGTGGCTAGAGATCTTGCTGTTGATGGATCTTGCAAAATCAGAGAATTTAGAAATTCCTTGCGACTGAGTGCATCGGCAACTACATTCTCCTTTCTAGGCCGGTATTTGACTTCAAAATCATATTCTTCCAGCACTTCAATCCATCGACGTTGCCTCATATTGAGCTCATTCTGGGTGAAAATCCATTTAAGAATTTTGTGATCCGTCACTAAGGTAAATTTGTTACCCAGCAAGTAGTGTCTCCAAAGTTTGAGAGCATGGATGACAGCCAACAGCTCCAGATCGTGTGGGTAGCATAGTTCCTTTCATGGCTCTTCAATTTCCTTGAAGAGTATGCTATGGGATGACCTTCTTGCATGAGCACACATCCTAAGGCAAGTGCGCTAGCATTAGTTATCACTTCAAACTTCTTACTAAGATCAGGAAGTTTCAGGATGGGTGCTGATACCAAGTTTGCTTTAGTTTATCAAAGTTGGAGTGTTCAGTAGGTGACCATACAATTGATACTTGCTTCTTTAGTAGATTAGTTAGAGGTGTTGCAATCAAAGCATAGTTTTTGATAAAGACCCTGTACCATCCTGTCAATCCAAGAAAACTATGTATTTCTTTGATCGAAGTTGGTGTTGGCCACTCCAGAACGTCTCTAACCTTGGCTAGATCTACTGAAATTCCTTCCGCTGAAACAACGAATCCTAGATATTCAATCTGTCGCTTGAAAAATGCACACGTCTTCTTCTTGGCATAAAGCTTCTGTGCCCTCATTGTTTCAAGGACAATGTGAAGCTGGGGTTCATGATCTTCTTCTTGCTTGAAGTAGACTAGGGTATTGTCAAAGAAGATGAGTACAGAGTCATCAAGATAGGGCCTAAAGATATCCTGGATTAACCTCTTGAAGGTAGCAGGAGCATTTGTCATCCCGAACGACATGACCAGGAATTCAAAGTGTCCATACCTTGTGTTGAATGCCCTCTTTGGGATATCTTCTTCCTTGATTCTTATTTGATAATATCCAGACATGAGATCTATCTTAGAGAAGATCTTCGCACCTTGAAGATGGTCAAGAAGTTCATCTATTGTTGGAATGGGGTATTTGTTTTTAATGGTTGATTGATTCAACCCTCTGTATTCAATGCATAGCCGAAGCGTTCCATCTTTCTTCTTCTGGAACAGCACTGGAGCTCCTCATGGCGAACTGCTAGGACGGATGTAGCCTTGGTCTTATGATTGCTTGGGTTGCTCCTTCAGCTCAATCGCTTCCGGGATGGACATCCTATATGGTCTCTTTGTGATTGGTGCAACTCCTGGTGCTAGCTTGATTTCATGATCGACTTCCCTTTGAGGAGGAAGTTCAGTCAGCTCTTCAGGAAATACATCTGCGTATTCCTTTAACCATGAAGGTTCTTCCCTAGATTCCTGATCGTGATTTAGCTTATTTAGCTTAATCAAATAGACAGGTAGGCCCTTCCTAACTCCTTTTATTATCCGTGTTGCTTTCTAAATTCATGGTCATTTTTACCTCACTGTCAATTCCTTGAGAAAAGTTCCCGGCCAACCAGGGCCACCCTTCCATAGGACGGACCCAGGGTCACGTCCATCGCACTTTCCTTAGGTTGCTTTAGTTATCTAATTACCTACCACATTTGGTCTGATAAGAAAAAAACAGCTTCCTTAATTAACTAATTAATCACCGGTTCCTTCACATAACTTAAGCACTGACACAGAAAAACAATGTCAAGCAAGTTTCTTTTTCAACATTTGATCTTTAATTATCAGTCTTTGAAATACATAAAATAAATCTGCCTGAAGGCTATTCCAGCAATCCTCAGCGATCGCTATTCCAAGTTCCGCCCGTTGACTAGTATGTGGGCCTCGAGATCCCATCTCCAGTCACGTCAACCTCTTGTGCAGGATCCGAAGGCAAGGGATTTATGGCCAGAGCCTCCCCTGGCACCCAAGCATCCTCCTGCTCCAAGTAGCACCCAAGGAGAGACCTCTCGCGGTGGGTTCGGTCCACATACTCGATGTGGCTAACAACCCCCTTGGATAGGGTCAAGTAGACAGTCAGAGGTAACTGATAATGCCTCTCCCACTAGGTTTTTAACCTAAAGCATTAGATGTTTTTCCTGAATTAGTTCTTTGAGAAAAGAAGTACAAACACTGCACCTAAGTGTACAATCAAGAACATTCCAGTGGTCGTTTGTACGGCCAACTGCCAAGGTGTAATTCCTTCTCCCTGAATGCCTCCAGCATTCGATCCTGGATCAACCACGACTTGGCAAGATCCCAAGGGTTTCGTAAGCTGTGTGCTTACGAACCCTCTTTCCTTGGGTTAGGGTTTATAACTTGTTGACCCAAATTTTCAACACCTTAGGTTTCCTTATATTAAGGTCAATAAATCCTGGGCAACCTCGTTGCCCTAACTTGGTTCGTCAACTGCTTTCTTGGCAAATTCGTCGCCTAGCTTGGCAGATAAGTCCAAGCAAGAGTGATGTCACAGGATGACTACTCACCCTCTAGAAAAATTAGGCTTGTACTTAGAACTCACCAAACTTGATCCAAGGAGTGGCAATACTATTTTGTGATTTAGACACAAGATCATACAACGTTGCAGCTTGTTGCATGAGATAGGTGTCAGCACCTAACTTGTGGGATTATTTTCTCATCACACGGTATTCCTTGGTCAAGAATACGTTTGATCAAGTTGTAGGGTTTGGGAATCCTATTGACCCAATCCAAAACCTAACCCTGCTAGGCCGATAAACATTTTGGCCCTAGGGTTCCTAGATTCCTTGTGGAAGTCTAGCATTTGGTCAACTGATCCTTAGGGTGAGAATCCTAGATCATTCTTGCACGGGTGATTAGATAGTCCTAACATTTTGAGAATGTGGGTAGGACCTTTGAGATCGGAAATATTAGATCGGCATCCTAAGTGCGATACTAGGCAGAATTTTAACATAGCTTAACCCTACCTAGCACATTGAGGTGACCATCATATGCTAACTAATGATACCTTTATGAATTTCATGTAGGCTGCTCATTTACACGCGAATTAATTAGTTGAGCTAACCAACCTATGATTAACGATGATCTTCCCTTTAAAGATGCAAATACCTTCTTATAAATTCGCAAGTACTTTTTCCTAAAAGATGTAAGTAATTGCAAGATAGGTGAGATGCATCATTCCATGCAATTTTGAGACCATAGACCTTTTTGTCTTTATGCAACTTAAGGGATCTATAGAGATCTTTCTTTTTCCTACCCTATGATTGACATTCAGATCTAACTCTTATAAAACCTTACATTGATGCAACGAAATCAAAGCTTTAATATCCTTAATGAGGATGCATTCAAACTTTGACAAAAGAATTCATGCATGAGCGAATGCCATGAGTCCATCATTGATTTAATCCTTCCTTTAGCACTTAACCCAACCTAGAATGTCATTATCATCACATGCGATTAGCAAAGTTCATAAATCCTTTCCATGCATTGCGACTATTCAGATATCTTTTAATGACCGTCTACGATTATCTTCTACATGAGTCACAACCAAGAATTTATTTCATAAGTGCATTATGAGACATAAGCCCTATCCTTTGCGAGATGCAACAAGGATGTGGTCTTAGCATGATATCATCTTCTAAGTTATGCATCATACATTCAAAAATATTGCAACTACCCTTGACCACCACGGAAGTGCATGCAACTGAACTATGTAGATCAAATGAGTACATAAATTTTCCAATGCATTTAAATTTCCCTATGAGAATTAAAGACATGCTTAATGCATCCTTTCATGCGGGAATATTATCGGAACCTAGGCATTAAGAATCGGGGCGTTGTCTAGTCGCGTACTCGGGTTGGAAGCTCCGGCATGCGCTCCTCTCGACTTTTGCTTAGGAGCCATTGGCGCAGTAGACTTTGACTCTGCGAACTCTCCTTGCCCTTTATCCGATTTCCAAAACTTGCTACTAGGCCGAAATTTCTTCCCTGCACAGAAATTGGGCCTTGCAAGTCACAGTTTTTAAAAACCAAGGAAGGCACGAGTGAAGAAGGCCTATGGAAGCTTCAATAGAAGCTTCCAAGCTTCTGCCACACAGGGAAATGATGTGGAGGTGGGGATAATGATGGAGAAGATACCTAATACTTGATATTCGACTGGACGGCGACGTCCCCACACTCAAAACATGACCATCACTTGAAAACAGAAAAAGGAATAGGGTTAGAAACACTTGGCCTGATTTTGTAGATAATCAATGGTGATTGTTGATGGCATACGTGGTATCACAGTCATTTGCAGAAGGTATCATAGCATCTTTATATCACACATCCAACATGGCAAGGACCACACAATAGCACCTAGGGAGGTAGCTCTGTCGGTGAAATCTATCGGTGATGATGAAGGGTTTAACATTCAGCTCATTGTTGCTCATGGAGGAGGATGAAAGACCAATCACTTGCCCCAACTCCCACATTGCTCAATGAATAATCATGGGAAGCCATAACTCACACTTAATTTAGACTGGAACAAGGGGGAAATGATTTAGAGGGAGTAAGTCAATGTGTACAGTTAATGGTGTAGGAGTGCATTCCAAACCGTGTGGCATAGGTGCAAGAAGGCAGGTCAGGGAGACTAATAGTGCAGTGCACAAAATAGAGTGATGTGTCCTGTGGTGATGGCAGAAACCCATTCCGTGTGTGTATAGGAAAATAGAAACATATTTGACTCTAAGTGCCGTAATGTCCCTCAATCCTCACCTCTCGATAATTGATTGAGGAAACACCAGTCACACTCAGTTCCCCCTCTGTCTCATGCTCTGTTGATAAATATAGGAGGGCAGCCCATTCCTGAAACCCATTGATGTAATCCTCATGGTCACTTGTGTAGAGGGTGTATGCCTTGTGCGCAATTGATGGTGCAACTGTGCATCCGACCAGGTGCCCGCATACAGTGCAAGAAGGAAGGTCAGGGAGCCTTATAGTGCCGTGCACATGAATAATTTTGCACTTTGTGCATTGAGAGGCCCATCTTGTGTGTACAACACTCCATTCACACATCTCACCTCTTTGTTGAATATCAAAGGCAAGGACTAGTCACTCACCCCACCCTCTGTCTCACACTTTGTTGATAAATACAGAGGGTAGTCCATACTCACATCCCCATCTGGTTAGGATGAAAGCTCATGATGCTCTAAGTTTGTTGATGAAGATCAACTTCGTATGTTTGATGGTATCAACGTGGATTGGCTTGATGAAGAAGCCTACCCAGGAAGGTAGTCAACAAGTTCGATGCTCGAATTGCATGTCGGAAACTTCATCTCTTGTTGTAGGAACCGAAAGCATTGTAGAAGTTACAGGATTTAGCGCACCAAGGGAGGTGGTTGAAAAACTTCATTTGTAGGAGTTCGGCTAGGGATTTGGCAATCTTGGACTCCGGGGTGTTACTACCTTTTCGATAGCCAGCTTCCCATCCAAGAGTGTGTGCTACCTTGTCTTGAAACGAGGCCTATTATAACAGGGAATTTCTTCATTTTCTCCCATAGCAGTTT
The DNA here is from genome assembly GCF_053477565.2 of Lygodium microphyllum. Taxonomy (NCBI): domain Eukaryota; kingdom Viridiplantae; phylum Streptophyta; class Polypodiopsida; order Schizaeales; family Lygodiaceae; genus Lygodium; species Lygodium microphyllum. The sequence continues at coordinate 4,990,961 of NC_141149.1, read as the reverse complement.
TATATTATTATTATTATTATTAGTTTCTCTTCTTTTCTTTACTTTTACTTTACTCTCAAGGGTGTTTTTGCCTTTTCTCAAAGAATAGGTTTGTATGACAGGGACTGAAGTCCTTTTCTCCCATGACCAATATATTTGTATTTTTTCTTTCTTCTTTCTTATTGTATTTGAAGCATCGAATGGCAGGAATGCCAAGTATCAAAACCATCCTTGCCACCTCTGTTGTATCAGATGAAAGGGAAGCCAAGGAGGAGGAGAAAGTGGCTGTGAGGGGCTATTAAGACGAAACCAGAGCATCATGATAAGCAAGAGGGTTATCAAGAACATGAGGTAAAGGCAAATTGACCTTCCTAAAAGGAATGAGGAAGCTATCAACGTTGATTGTTAGGATCCCTAGGGGGTAATAGTTCTTGAGGTGATCGCCATTAATAAGTCATTGAGATATACCTCAATGAAATCATGTAAATGGTTCTGGAAGGCAGCCATCATCACTTGTTGGAAGGTAGCAGGAGCGTTACAGAGCCCAAATGGCATCACTCTATAAGCATAGGTTTTCCATTCTATTGTGAAGGTTGTTTTGGATCGGTCCTCTTTTGTGATTTGGACTCACTTGTATTCACTGAATCCATCCAAGAGGAAATAGAGATCATGGCCTGCCACTGTGTCCAACAGTTGGTCTATAAAAGGGATAGGGAAATGAGTGCTTCTATTTTGCTGTCAGAGGTGATTTTGGAGTCAATTTGGGTTCACGCAAGAGGTATTCTCCCATGGCCAAGGACTTTGCTTCCTTCGGTAGTTGGCTTACAGTTCCCACTATTAGGGACCATGCCACTGTTTTCTTAGGAAAGATATGTTTGACAGCCTCTTCATCTCCTGATGTACTATCTGTTACTTCATTAGAGGATTCAGTTACGACTTCGATGGATGTGGATCCATTTCCTTTTTGCAATCCATACAACTTCAACACCACTTTGTTGGGTCCTCTGCCAAAGGTTAGGGTTCCTTTGAACCAGTCCATCCTTGCTCTTGCTTCAAAAAGACAAGGTCTTCCCAATAGGAGAGGGTATGAGGTCCCATAGGAATTTGGTTTTACCACCAAATATGTCATCCAATAGTCTCTTCCTATGAGGGATGTCTTTACGTACAGGAGGATGCCCAATGGTTTGATTCTGCTTTGGTCTGCCAATCTTACAAGCCACTATGTAGGTTGCATTCCTTGCAATCCTACATCCTTCATTGTCACATCTGTCATTATGTCTATTGATGAGCCTCCATCAATCAATGCATCTGCAATAAAACACCCTTCAATCCATATGCCAATCTCTGGGGTTCTAGGATCTAGGAAGGCATTAGCCACATCTACTTCCTTTACGGGTTCTGAGGCTCTATTGGACTTGGTCACCACGGAGGGAACAATTCTTAAGCCTCTTCTTCTAGTGAGTATGCTTTTTGAATTTCTTTTGATAGCTAGGAGACAACATCAACAATTGTCAAAATGTTAAGTTTGGTTTAAAAGTGTCTAGATCTTTGATCAAATCATACTCTTTGATAGGATCCACACGCTTTTCCAATCGGCTGGGAAATGGAGCCACGCCCACTTTAATCTTCCCTTTTTCTTCTAGGAGCAACAACATTTGCACTTCTTCTTCATGAGGAGGTCCTTTCACATCCTCTATTTCCTAGACCTTTGGTCCTATCTCTACAACTGTCTTTGTAGCTCTCTCTGGCTTTGTAGTGCTCTGTACTTTATTGTTATGAACTGCATTGTTCTGCTTTTTCCAAGGAATATTGAACTTCACAGTCTTGGTAGAAGGAACATTCTCTTTTGGAATTACAAGTTCTCATTTCTTTGCACGCATTATGGCGGCCACTTCCAATTCCACCAAATTGGAAGTGGGTGTTAGCTATATATAGTCTGTCTATATATAGCGCCCCTATTATCTATATATAGTCTGTCTATATATAGTGCCCCAGGTCCCCTCTATATATTCCTATCATGTGTGCTCAGTTGACACACTTCTGGGGTTCCACTTCTGGTGTCTCATATCTCTCTTCTCTCCTCTCTTCTTTCCATTCCTCGTCTCCCTCGCACACTGTTCAACATGGTATCAGAGTGAGGTTTCCTCTCTCTTCTCTCTCATGCCAGGAGCATCCTACGCTGAAGGAGTAGTGCTGCTTCCTCTCTCTCTTTATCATCATCCATCCTCTTTCTCCTCTTTCCTCTCCTTTTGCGTTAGGGTTAAGGTTAGGGCAATGGTTACAGATTGTGCTGGGCCACCATGGCGGAAGGCAAGCTACAAAAGTAGGATCAGCATGACAACTACAAGCTACAAGGCCAGATGATGTAGATAACGATGAAAGCCCTCAAAGTCCTGTATGCAGCCTGTTAATGTTGTCTATTGCTTCCTTTAGACAGCAGTGCAAAACCCTCGTTTTGTTTGGCAAGCAGCGATGTCGCGCCCCGTGCCGCCACTGCAGCTGCTGGATTGGAACCACATGCCATGATGGCTATGGACCAAGCCCAGATGGTTTCGGCCTAGATGCTTTTGCATCAAACCCTGGTGTTGGCAATTCGGGCCTGCCCTACGAACGCTCGATGGCAGTCACTACTGCAGCACCAGCCCTTGGGATTGCAGGGGGAGTTAGTTCTCAAAGCTATGGCGGGCCTTCCAACTACGGATCTGGTCAAAGTTATGGCACTAGCGCATATGCCAATACTGGCCAAGTCCCTCCCTTTAGGCACATGAAGTGGTAGAGAAGGCACAGGCTCCGCAGCCTCCCCATCCCAGGGCCTTCTCCCTCCCGCACGTGCTCGACAATGTGGATCCCTTCCTCCCTCATGAACTCGGCCCTGCGTGCCAGACCGATGACGACATGAATGCAGAACCTAATCATTCGACGGAGGCATACTGCAAGACTTGCTTTTCGGAGATTACTAGAGAGCTTCCTCTACTTCATCGAGCGTGTCATCGCCTTCCTTCATGTCCCCGATGCCGTGCGTTTTTGTGTTTTCTCCAAGCGGTGAAACTTGATCACATCTTCTCCTAATTTTCGCAAGGTTTTCTCGGAGTCTTACAATGGCGGATCATCTGTGCTTATGTTTCTATGCAATCAGGGGAGCCGTAAGGATCAAACGCCATGGCTGGCTGCATACGATTTGCATGCTAAGCGATGGTATTCCATTACCTTGAGCTTCCTCCCAACCCCTCCAATGGCCCCGTTCATGAACTATACAGTTGTTTTTGCAAGTGGAGGCCTGCTTTGCCTCTGGACTGAGCCAGCAAAGTTGTTGAAATCTGTTGGCTTTATTGTCTGCAATCCTGTGACTCAGCGTTGGAAAGAGTTACCTTGTCGCAGCCATGACAATCGCATGCCTGATCTTGTTATATTATCCATAGACAATGGAAACTGTCACTACAAACTCCTCGTGTTAACAGAAACTCCATCAAATTCTCAAATTGTGGTTGAACCCCAGAAGTGTGTCAACTGAGCACACATGATAGGAATATATAGAGGGGACCTAGGGCACTATATATAGACAGACTATATATAGCTAACACCCCCGCTCAAATAAAGGTCCCTTACTATGGATGAAAAAACCCTTGGGGGCTCAAGGGAAAAACCCATAGCTCTATATAGGCCTACCGTTATATTAATATTCAAAATATAAAATTACAAAGTTAAACTTACAAGAGCCTATTCATAGGTATCAAAGGGGCTACATCACTCGTGAATTACAACATCAACGGAGAAGGAGCTACATCACTCCTGAATTACAACAGCCTATTGAGAGGCATCAAAAGAGCTTTATCACTCCTTAATATACAACATGTAAAATAAGGATAAGCGACATCACTGCAAAAGATAAAATCTCCAAGAAATTCCTGCAACTGAACTTGGGATGTAAGCAATATATCTGTCACATCAAAACTTAAAGAAAAAAAAAACGTTATAGTGACATTAGAACAACACAAGGTCTATAGAGATGATTCGCGACGCCGCTCTATAGACAACATAACACATGTGGGGCTCTATGAACAGAATAAAAATAAAAAAATTTGTCATCAGCTGGAATATAGACGCTGAATCAACTGGAAAGAATATAAACGAAATAATGTGTCATCAGATAATGTGTCATCAGCTGGAATATAGACCCTCATCAGCTGGAAAGAATATAAGCCTTGAGTGGCAATGCCATACAGGCAATCTAGCAAGTGCTTCCGACTGTGTATGTTGTTGATGACAACGTGGAAGCTTTCCTCAGAGCTGAAATAAAATGGAAGAACCTCACAGACTACTTTGATGACGAGTTTTCCCAATACTTTGAGTGCTTTTGCACTTGAGTCCTGCGCATTGTTGTCCCTTTTCATGCTTATTCTAATGACCTCCAGAAGCAAGAACATTCCAACAGGACAAAGTCCTAGAGGATGGATTTTTGCAAAGGGCGAGGGAATCGAAGGTTGTAATACGACGCATAACCAGACGGGATGGTGCTACCATTCTCCTAAGCAGAGGATTTCAAGACCTCCACCACAAAAGAGGCATCCAGGGCCAGCATGTAGGCAAGCTTGTCGTCCGTCTAACAATATAAATCACTGAGAAATGCAAAAAGTAAGCTCTGCACCATAGTATTAACTGTGCAAGACCTTCAGATAATCGACTATACCATAATAAGGGGCATGCTAACTCCTTTTAAACATCTAGTCCAAAGTTAGACGTTGCCACCCAACTATTCTTCAGGAGGATTTAAGTAGGTTTGACTTGATGATGATGCCAATGAGGTATAATATGCTTCTATGGTAATGGCATTGCCACATCTTGCTGGCATACATGTACCTGTGCAATCTTGCAAACCTTCTGGACTTTCAGGCAAGATGCTCATAGTACAATCATGAGGTAAAGCAGCATCACTGTGATCCATAAGCAAAGGGTACGTGTTTGATGGTGACCTTTGCAGATTCAAATCAGTTTGACAAGAAGCCATATAAATTTACACAAAGCTCCAGTGCTGGTATACTCTACATTTGTGGCGAAAGCACAGCAAAAAAAGCTATCTCCAAATGAGGAGGAAACCCTTGGCAAACAAGCTCCTATAGCAGATAAGCTTAAGCCTCATTCCCACATCAACATACTAGGCAGATAAATCGAACGGGGAATGCCTGCTAAATGGCTATCTCATTAAACTTAAGCTCTCATCCCCACACAAGTTGAAGTGGATGCCTGACAGATAGATCGAACACAGAATGCCAACTAAGTGACTGTATCATGCTCACAGAAAGAATGAAGGGTGTCGAATCACAAATTTTGTACTGTGCGCGAGCAAACCTAGGTGAGCCAACAAGTCTACAGCCCTGCAGCTGAAAAAGCCGACCTCAGATGTAATGGCAGGTCTTGATCCCTGCTATCTCCAGGCTGCACAACCGAGGAGGAGCTCTCTTCAAAACCAACCGACTGATATTCCTCTGTGCCTCTGATGTCTTCTGCAATCCCCTGTGCGTGTATAGCATCATACACAGCTTCAGGGATTACCGTAATATCTACATGGGTTAAAATGGCATGAGAAGAAGTCCCAGGGCTGCAGTGGATTCTTGGATCTTCTGTTGGGTATCAGAAGTAGATTTCCTAGGGACTAGACTTGGACAATCTTTTGCAGTGTGGCCTTGTCCTTTGCATCGACTGCATAAGGGCTTGTAATCCACAGACCTTCTAGGGTTTGGACAATTTAGTGAGATATGACCCTTTTCCCCGCATCTGTAACACTCCACTTCTCATCTCTGGCCATCACCAGAGACTATTTTCCTCTATAACTTTGAGAAGGAAATCTCCTTGGATCGAAATTAGGACCAAACTTCCCAGGCTTAATTCCAATGTCCTACATTGTCATTTTTTATTCCATCAAGTTGAATTTTGCGTCTTCATCTTTCTTTTTTCATTCATGCATCTCTTTTAGAGAGTAGATATCCTGTATATGGTTCTTTCTCAAATAGTATGAACAAAAGGCTCCATGAATGGTTGGTTTTTGGGTACATTCAATGGCTAAATATCCCGCTTGATGGCACTTTTTGCACCATGTATTAGAATGCATCACATCTCTCCCACTTCCCGCAGGAGTGGATATATTGGCGGTATTCACCTTCAGCATTTGTAGCTGCTCTATAATCACATCCATAAGCTCTTTTTGGATACTTGCCATTGAATTGGACATGTAGTCCTTTAGATTTTCACCTCCTGAAGTGCTTGTAGTAGGGTTTTGGGAAGCTCTTGTAATTACTACATATACTGGTTGGGTTGATCCAGGAGGTCCTTTGTTCTAGTTCTGATTAGAGCTCCTGTTGCAACTTGGGGTTGTTGATTCCAGTGGGTAGGATTCCATTGTTGTTGAGTTGCTATTGGAGAAATTGTTTGAGACCACTGCTGTTGTGGTTGAACCACCATTTGAGGCATTGTCGTCTCTACGGCCATTGTGGATTAGGTGCATTGTACTACGTCACTGCTTGCATCTGGGGGTAGGGGTAGGGAACTATCCTTGGGACTGCATTTGGTGGGTATACCATTCCTGGCATGGGAGGAGATAAGACTCCTCTTCTTGAGGTCATTGACAGCCTTGCTTTAACTTTGTCATACAATCTTGTGCCTTCCACTACAGCTTGCAGATTGGTTAGTCTTCTCAATTCCATGAACTTGCGAACTTCTAGTTGTAGGCCTCTGAGGAACACTCCTTTCTTGATCCCTTCATCCAAATGATGATTTAGGATGGATTCCATTCATGAGACATAAGCTTCTACTCTTTCTCTAGAGGACTGACTTAGGTTCATAAACTCGTGTCGCATCCGCTCTTCAAAACCTTCACGCCTGAATTTAGTGAGGAAGGCCAACTTCAAGTCATCCCATGTGCCAAAAGTTCTTATTCCTTGTCTTTCAAGCCACTGAAATGGCACGCCCTTGAAAGTGGCGGGGAATATTGCTAATCAATGCTTAGGGGTTCTGGCATTGTTAGCCACACATGCTACCATAAACTCTGCTACATGAAGACAAGGGTCTTCATTGTACTCTCCCTTAAAAATTGACAATGGGACTACATTTGCTGGCATGTCATCAATATTTCCTATACGAATTTGACTAGATTTGGGACCTTAAGCTGCCATGGGGACTACTATAAAGAGTGATTTTAAGGCGTCAAAGGAGGCTTCTATTGCAAGCTTGTTCTTGGCCTTGATTTTCGCATTCTCTCTTCTCATGTACCTTTGGATTCATTCTAGTGCTTGCCTCTTGATTGCATCATTCATCAGGGGGTTGGGTCCAACTAGTTGGTTTGTACCCAATAGAATAAAATTAGAGGGAGCTTCAGTCTCTGTGGGACTCTCTAGCTAACATTTCTTCTACTTCTTTATTCTCTATGTCCCTGAATTCAACCTTCTAACCACTACAGAGAGGGAGATATTTTGTTCTGAAGGTATTAAAACTCATTCTTTTGAGGATCGTTGTTGGGTCATCATAATAATGCCAACTTTTGATGGTTTTAATAGTGTATGTTGTAAAGAACACTCTATCTACCAACTTCCAATGGATTGCTAATTGAACAAACAGGAGATTGTCAATGCACTATGCATCCCACGTGTCCTATTGTTGAGCATCTACAAACAAATTCCAACTTCTTTCTTTCTTGTTTTCGTGAACCTCCACTGACCACGACTCTTGAAGCTTCTTCACAATCTCCCAAACTTGATGATTTCTGGAAACTTCTCAATGAATGCCAAATCTTCCATGGATGGTCATTCTCTCTATTTTTGCTCTTCAGTTTGTTCCCAAACAATTTGTCACCAAGATGCAAGTTTTTGCTGCTTCAATGGGAAAAGGAAATAGTCCACTGCATAGAGCCTGCATCATGATGGTAATATGTTTCCGCCATTGTGGAATGAACTTCTTTGGAAAGTGGCTTTGGAAAAGAGAATCTCCAATTCTTCAGTGGTAGAAGGAACTTTGCAAGAATCCACTAAATTCTTCTCTTCTTGGCAATGCCATTTCCCTCATTTTCAACCTTTTATAATGCTTGTTGATGGCAAGTTTCCCCACCTGTGCACCAAAAACATGGAGCTCCAAGAGAGACACGAATGGAAAAGGAATTTTTACTATAAGAAAATTGATATTGTAACATCAACAAGCTTTTGTTTTATTCTTTAGAGAACCACAACAAGGAAAAGAACACCATTAGCAAGAAATCTTCATGCAGCATCATAGAAATAATTCTCATACAGTTTTATCTTCAACAAAATTCATCATTTTCATCATATTATTCATAGAATTCATTAACCAAAAAGGCGAACACAAGAGAAACACCACTTTGAATGGAAAAATATCACATAGTATTCATTTTCATTGTTTTCATAGTTTTCTCTCATAGTCTTTCATAGAAAGATACATTGTTTGGCATAGGATTGGCTATCTCTGACTCTCTCTTTCTCTCTCAATCAATAGTACATCATCTCTTCACTAAAATAATCAATAATCACTCATAATAATCCTTCTTTGGTTGTGGATGCCCCTTCCAAAAGGTGTGTCTGATATGAAAGGTCACCAGAGCCACCACAGTGACTTCTCACAACTCACAACTATCACTTCACTCCAGTTTTCTCTTGAGTCTTCAACAACTGCTTCTTCCACTTCCTTGAACTGTTTTGAACTTATATTCACCTATTTCCAAGGCTAAAAAACTTTTCCAAAGTAACACATACATTCCACATAACACTTACAGAAGCATACAAAATAGAACATAACAAAAACAGAGCAGGAACAGAGGCTTTACAAAAGCTCAACAGAATGTTTATAGAAGGTCAACAGAAAGCATCATAACCTCATAACTCATACCAAAACCATTCAAAACTATAAAAAAACATTCAATGATCTTTTAAAAATTCTTAACTTCCATCAATCATTAATCCCTACTTCATACATAAGAAAAACAAAACAAAATAGAAGCTAAACAGAACACAACAAAACCTATCAGAACATCACAGAACCTCATATTTCTATTGAGAATCATCATGAGCTTACAAAACATAATCAATTTCATCCAAAACATTTCCAAACACTTCCAAAAAAACTAGTCATCACTAAAAATCCATAAAAAATCAACCATTCAAGCCTCAAAAATAACAAAAATTAGCCAAAAAATCTAGTCATTTCAGCATTCAACACTACCACAGCTCGGGGGGTCCACTAGGGTTTACCGTATGGTACCACATGAGTGTAAGGGAGGGGATTATTTAAGGGAAGGAAGGTAAATTTTATAAGGTAAGTTCCCATAAATAGGGGGTAGATAAGGGGTATTTTAATATATTTCTTGCATGCAGGTGATGTCTCCTTCTTATTACTAGTGAATCCCCCATGTACCTCAAAGAATGTCTTAATGAATAGATCCTTGAACCTATTAAAGTTATTGCATTCGATATTATCTAGGATATACACAACATCCATCCTTTGTCTCCCAGGAAAAGTCTAAAAGCTTGTGCGCATTGTTAGAGGGGTTTTAGTCAAAAGGTCAAATCCACCATGGATCAAAGAGAGAAGGAAATAGAGAATAGGAGATAAAAGAGAAGAAAAAAAAGGTAAGGGATTCAAATATGCCAAAGCCTTTACATAATATAATGATAAAACGCAATGATTCAAAGTACTATGTATTGATAGAACGTGAGAAGATAAACAAAATCCTTGTTTGGGACTACTTGGAAGTCATTTCCAAGCATCAGATCTCTTGGAGCTCCTTGATAGACCAAAAATGTGCACTAAACACTAAAATCTTCTTTACTGCTCAAACATCAAATATGATGGTTTTGTTAGCTCTGAAAGGGGGGATAAAAAGAAAGAAGGTTTTGTTAGCTTTTATTTCATTCTTTTGATGACCAAAAGAAAGAAAACAACAACTCTTCACACATCATCATAGTAGATATCTCCCACGGATTTGATAGAATCAACCATAGTCTTAAACATCTTCACAGAATCCATCAATAGAACAAGGAACATAAAGGAATACGCCATTTTTAAATGGAAATCAATCACATAGTATTCATCTTCAATGTCTTCATAGTTTTCTCTCTCAATCTCTCATATACCGATACACTGTTTTGATAGAATTGACTATCTTTGGCTCTGTCTCTCTCTCTCTCTCTATCTCAATATAATACATCATCTCCTCACTAAAATACTCAATAATGACTCTCAATAATCCTTCTTAGGTCATGGATGCACCTCCCAAGAGGTATGTCTGATGTGAAGAGGCACCAGAGCCACTATAGTGACTCTTCATAGCTCACTACTGTCATTGTCACTCCAATCTTCTCTTCAGTCTTCAGCAGCTACTTCTTCCATTTGTTTTAGCTCTTTTGAACTTAGATTCATCCTTTCCAAAAGTTAGAAAACTTTCCCAAAGTCACACATACATTCTACAGAACACTTACAGAAGATCTACAGAACAAAACAGAACAAGAACAGAGCTGATATAGAACAGAGACAGAGCAGAGACAGAGGCTCTACAGAAGGTCTAAAGAGGGTTACAGAAGGTCCTCAGAGAATAATAGATCCTCATAACTCATACTAAAACCATTTTAAACTATAAAAAACTATTCAATAATCTTTCAAAATATTTCAACCTTCATCAATCATCAATCCATGCTTCATACAGAAGAAAATCAGAACAAAACAGAAGCTATATAGAAGGTATTAGAACCAATCAAAACCTCAACAGAACCTATTAGAACATCACAGAGCTTCATATTTCTACTAAAAATCATCATGAACTTCCAAAACATAATCAATATAATCCAAAACACTCTCAAACACTTCCATTAACAACCATACATCACTCTAAATCCATAAAAAATTAATCATTCAGACCTTAAAAACAACAAAAATTAGTCCAAAATTCAGTCTTTTTCCACTCTCAACATATCCCCACACTTAGAAAGGAAGCGTCCTCGCGACCTAAGGAAAAGAAGAATATAAGTTCACTAAAGAGCTCGATTTGAACTTCTAGAGTATCTTTAACAATCACTCCACAACGACCCCAACTTATCACCTATATCTAATAGAAAGAATACTTCTAAAGGAAAACTTCGTTATTCATTAATACATCTGATAATCAAGAAAAAGTCATAACAAATTTGTAAAGGATATAAGAGGTTCTTCAGCTTTCCATCGTAGGCTTGCCATCCACCATCACTGCAAATCTCCAAAAATGATCTCTCGAAAGCAAATCGAATAGACAACCACCATGATCTCATCACATAGAAATTATTACAACACACATAAACACAACCATCTGAATGAAACCTCCAAAAAGAGATATATATATCATTAAGAATCATCCAAGATACATTGCAAAGGCATCAATGAAGGTGATCCCTTTTGAAGGCTTGGTGATTATGAAAGCGATCCATGGAGAAGGACTCATCCACAAATGTCTTGGGAGGATTTTGAAAGAATTGAATGCAACACATCCTTTCTAGAAAAACAAGGTATATGCTAGGTAGACATAGGGCATGAAAATATAGGACATCCAAATGTTGGGAATCAATGTTCACATTAGCATTCATACAAAGCTTTGGAATGGCCTTTTGATCGTTATGGGAATGCCTATGCATATATGCTAGATACCAAGCAAAATGGGTTGTCAATCTCACTAAAGGATCTAGAGATTGTGAATATTGTTGAGAAAAATGGAGGTAGTTTTGGTATGCTTGACTAGCAATTGTCCAGTCCACTGCAATTAATGGCCAGTTAATCTATGGTCCCGTGAGAGAATCAGTTGAGCTCCATCCTCTTCTTCTTGGAATCTGGTGATCAAATCCTTCGCACCCACTAACCAACTGAGGGGGTTGAGAAATAGAAGTGGCAGGAGATGGAAGTGGAATAAGTAAAAGGGGATGAAGAGATGGGTAGGTAAAATCATAAAATAAGGAATAAGCTAAAGAAGGAGTGGCTGAAAATTTAAGTGAATCAATTAGGAAAGGTGTCAATTGATAAGCAGGAAAAGTAGAAGGTATATGGATAGATGGAGAAGGACATGGCGGAGAAGGGGGAAAGACTCGATCTTCAATGAAAGAACAATAGGTAAAGATGGGAATTTGAGAAAAACCCTGAGGTTGGAAAAGGAGAGGTAAGATAGTTGCTGAGTTGGATTGATAAAGGGAAAAATAAGCATCATAGAGATGGGCTATTTGTTGATAGTACAATAAGATAGGAACATAGGGACCTAAAACAGATCGTCTATGGTAGGCATCAAAGAAGGATGAATCAAATGGATGGTTCTTGGAAAGATAAGCTAGGAGATCCACTCTCAGTTGGTTAGTGCTCTACACATAAGTAGAAGCTGTATTCTGACGTTGGTTCAGGACACAGAATCAATCATTGAATGCCATGAAGTGTCAGATGGCAAGTAGCCACTTTCAAAGAACAGCACTCGAACATGTCATATATCCTCAACTCCAAATAGTTGACATATAAGACAGATTGCAAGACCATATCCCCCACATACCAAGCCAGATCTACATCATCTGAAATCAACAGATCACCTTGTAGATACATATAAGATAGCAAGCAACATGGTATCCGTCGTCACAGAATCTTCAAAGACCATACAGACAACTTCTGTTAGCAAATCAAAAGACCAAGCCCCACTCCAACCATCCTCTGGAAGTGGGAGATCCATCATTGAGAGCTTCATATAGAAGGCCAACTTCAGCAAACTGATAGTGAACAAAAAAGGATTGGTCCGGAGGAACATACTCCTGAAAGTGCTCAAATGTAGACCATAACAAATCCATCCTGGACTGCAATCTTTCCACTTTATCTTGAAATAGAGGACATAATGTGGCCTCTCTCTAGAGAACTGCCAAGTCCTGCTGAGATATAGAAGGAATCATAGGAACACTGGAGCTTGGAGGAATGGACCGTGACTCTGCACCAGTTGGTCCTGCAACTCCTTAATCTGGGAAGCTTGGGATTCCAATGTATGGTGAGCAATCTGCAAAGCTGACAGTTTTATATCTAATAAAGTCTTAAACTCTTGAGTTTCTTTAGACATTTTCCCTTTTTCTTCTGAAACTCGAGTGACCTCTGATTAAGCTTCTATCAAAATTGAATTTTCAAAGAAGATATTTCTTCTCTTTGGGTCTCAATTATTTGGGTCTGCTGCTCCATCTGCTTGAACAGATCGGCAAGAGTGTCTTTAGCAGAGGCTAACTCTGAGGTTGCCTTATGCATCTGGTATTTGGATTGCATCAATTCTTCATAGGAAGAAGCATATAACTATTGAACACAAGCTGTCACTAAGAGTTCAATAGAACTCTGGATGTCATTACAAAGGAAAGGAATGGCATCTCTTGACACTAAACTATTCAGCAAAGGAACTGATATTTCCAAAGAACTCTCTCGATGTGCACTGAATAAATTATTACATGTAAGGTAGGTAGGGAGGTTACTTCCAGAGGTAGCAGGAACTTGTACTAAAGGAATGACTGAGGAAAATTTCTTTGCTACACGCTTCAAGCACTTCCGTTGAATGAACAATGGAGGAGGGGAATCAAGATCCTCTATGTCAATGGGTTCTGAATCTTCTGAAGGTAGAGGGGGAGGAACTTGATCAGATGGAGGAGGAGGAAGCACACCCTTCTTAAGCCCTGAGTATGTCAAGAAAGTATATAAGTATGAACCATAAGTGACATTGGTAACATTCCCTCTTCTCACTTTGACAAAATGTTGATCCATCTTCATAAGCAGGTAAGTACTCCAATCAATGGCAACCCCTTTTAACACCGTCCTGGAAGCTGTGAAGAGCTCCTTGGGCAAATAATGAGATGGTGTTTTGGCAAGCATGAACCTATCTTGGAGAAATTGGCAGACTAGCTTCTAGAGAGGATCAGTGATCATGGAAAAAGACATTCCTGAAGTGTTAATCACTTTCTTCACATCAAGAACCTCTTTGGTCTGCTTTTATAATAGCTTGAGAATCTCATCATTTGAGAATAACTGTCTAGCTGTAACAAAGGGTTCTCCTTTGTAGGGAAGAGACAAAGCCTTCCCTAACCCTCTAGGTGTCAAGACCATGGAAGTATCATGAACCAAGCCCGATTTCTTACTATATGACGCAAGAAATTCATCGCACAAAGCTGGATCATGTGGAATCAATGGGAGTGAAGCAGCCACGAAAGTTGCAAGACCTGCTTTCGCTATAGGCTCAAAAGTCAGTAGGAAAGAATAATCCCTATTGATCAATGGGACATACTGAATAGGAGGAGGAGCTTGAGGTGCCATTCAAATGGAATACGCACACACCACAAACACAAACAATCACAGAGAATGCCTACAAAACAAACAAATAGCTATAAAAAAGAAATCGATCAAAATAAGCACACACAGAGGTAACTAACCAATTGACCACCCCAAACAACCCACATTCTAGAAAAAATTCCGCATGACCCCTACACATATGCAACTGAAAGCTTCATGCTAGGCGACAAGCAGTCACCCAAGACCCCGTATCAGGCAATAAAAAGAAAAACTACAAAATGCACCCGTAATCGTATCACACAACCAAACCATAATACATCAAAAATCTATCAGGACCTAACCATAACTTTGATAAACAATATCAGCTTAAATGATTGCATGTATCCATCCCACAAAGCGTTGCCGTGCTGCTGTGTATCCGAGGTGTGGAATCCACCAAAAATCTTGTGTGTGTGACATTCATGTTTTGTATATACCTAGTCGTTGTGTTTGCATTTTGTTATGCATGTGGCTTGCGTGTTTGTGTGTGTATGAAACCTAGTTTTCCTGTAAGTGTGTTTCGAGTTATCGTCTTAAACCCATGTGTGTGCTGGGACTTCGTTCCATTGTAAATAATATTATATGTGTGCATTTATCTCTGCGTGTGTGTGAATGAATGCTTGTGTGTGTGTGTGTGTGTGTGTGAAAAATATTGAACCCATGCCAAGGTAGTTTGCTGAAGCTGTCAAAGCGGTACAAGAAATCCTGGATCTAAGATAAGAAGAAATACAAGAATGCCCTACAAGTGGACGACTAGGAGACTTGATGAATGGGTGAAGCAAGAATGACCCTGTTGACAAGCTTGGACTTTCCCTGATTAGTTCGACTGTCCAACGTAGCGGAGACACAACTCAACATCCTGTAGAAAGATTGGATACAATATTAGAGGAGATTGCAACATGGATTGAAACATCGTCTAGTGTGTCTGAAATGTCTGTTGGCTTCAGATGCTTATCATAAAATTTAAATCAAGTTTTATCCTTGTTTTCTGAAGTTGTTTAGCACCCTTTGATGCCAAAGGATAAGTTGGAACTTACACAACCACAATTGCTGGGGTCTATAAAGCGTCGAGGAGATAATGCACAGGAAATTGCAGCAAGGGAGTTTGCAAAGCTATTGTATGGGAAGTATAGTGCCTATTCACAGCACTTCACAGAGGAGAACTTGAAGTCTACATCTGAAGAAGATTTTCTAGAATTTCATAGGGATTCTTTTAGTCCATGTTATATATCAAATATTTTTATGGAAAATTCTTTACTCTGTCGCGGCGACAGTTCGTGCTGGAGGGGGGTGAGGGATTTAGAAAGGACAGCAAGCTCCTCGTTGGAGCTTGCATATCCTCAAGGTCATGCAGGGCGACATGAGTGGAGGGAGGATTTCCTTCCCTCTCCCTATAAACCCCCCCCCAACCAAGGGGGAGGAAAAGGACGACGCTGCCCAGACTCGACGAGGAGGAGCTGAAGTGAGGAGGAAGAGGTGGACGAGGAGGAATATAGCTGAGAGTGCCGCCGCCTACAGCCATCGACCCCGATTTGCAGTGCTGCCTGCCCGTCGCCAATGCGGTGTTGAAACGCCCCCCCTCCTCCCCCTGCCACATTTAGCATAGAGGCTTCTTAAGGGGAGCTAAATAAGCCCCCTTTCACCCCCCCTCGTGTCCCCTTTTAACAACCCCCCCTCCCCCCCCGGGTTTTTAAATCCTCCTAAGCCCCTTTTCATCCCCCTTGTGTTCCCTTCGCCCCCTTGTGTTGCCCTTCATCTTTCCCCCTAGGTTTTAAAACCCCTAAGGCCTTTTCACCCCCGTGTCCACACACCCCTCCCCCGTGTCCTAAAATCCCTCCAAGACCCCCCTTCCTATACCTTTCACTCCCGTATCCAAAAATCTCCCAAGTCCCCCTTCTTATGCCTTTTTGAACCACACACACACGCCCTTCCCCCCCCCCCCCCCCCCCCCCGGCGGTGTTTTAAGCCCCCTCATCCTATGGGTGTTGGAACCCCTGTAATGTAAACCTTTCATCCCCCATATTTAACCCTTAAGCCCTTTCTTTTGGGCTTGTTACTTCCCCCCCCCCCGTGTGTAACCCCTATAGGGCCTTTTTTTTC
Organism: Lygodium microphyllum; assembly: GCF_053477565.2. Classification (NCBI taxonomy): domain Eukaryota; kingdom Viridiplantae; phylum Streptophyta; class Polypodiopsida; order Schizaeales; family Lygodiaceae; genus Lygodium; species Lygodium microphyllum. The sequence goes on along the minus strand of NC_141149.1, from coordinate 4,974,539 downwards.
TTGGGCTTTGTAAGCCTTTCCCTCCGAAAAGAACTAAGACCCTAAAAGTCTTATTACCCCCTCCTCGTGGTTAAACCCTTAACGGTTCCTTGCCTTCCCAAAATACCCTTGGGACTTGGTTTCTCCCCTACTCGAAAAAGAGAAGAAGAGTATTGACGTGCAAGGGAGTGACGGTGGAATTCTGAAAAGGAGTGTAAAGGTGCTTCCATGTTCGAAGGACTACAATTGTGATGCCTCCTAAGAAAGTCCAAGGAGTAGCTACAAGAGGGTCATCTCCCGGTATCCATGTGGATATCTCACCCCAAACCCAGGTTTTTTTTCTTCTTAATTTTATCGTTGTAATTTAATCATGCAGAATGAATTGTTAGGGATAGGATATATTTTGTCTTAGTTGTTCACGACGAAGGAATTTAGTTTAATGAAACATGCATAATAAATAATGCATAAAAGTAATTTTTTTCAAATAGCTTTATGCATGAAAAATGCAAATCATGAAAGGATTCTTACGATGCATAAACTCTAGGAAATTATCGTTGCTAACTTCTTAACTTAGCAAGGAAAAGGTTGCTTATTTAGCATGAGTTTGTTCGCAAAGAAAAGGGAAGATTAATTGAATTAACCTAATCTCAAATCGATAAAGTTTAGGATTGAAAAATAAATTGACACATAGATAACAAATCATGCGGAGGTGATCTCGATATTACCCTCTAAAGTTTACCAAATTAATATAGACTTAGAAATACCTATGCTGCAAAATATTCATTTGGAATGAATTCAAATCCAAGAAACATTTATACCTTAAATACTTGCCCACATTCCCTGATTGTAGGGTCAGCAAATTGTAAACGTAAAAGAAACTAGGGTTTGTCCCTGAGTTTCTTAAAAGAAAATAATAAAGCTAGGAAACCCTAGGTCTGACAAACGTCAGCTTAAAGAAATTGAAAGGGATTGTTTCGTAACCCCATTATCGCATAGTATGATGCAGGACTTGCGCAACAAGTACGAAGTCATATGGTCTTGTGATTGATTCACAAGAAGAAAGGCTAAATTCTCGCAACAAGAATGGCGGATCCTTACGCAAGTTATCTTGTAAGAGGATGTATACTTTGATATCCTTCTAAGTAAGGAAGGTTAAAAATCGGAAACTGAAGTATCCAATGAACTTTAGGGTTTGACCAAGTTGGGTTAATAGGGTACGCCCTAACCCAGAATATAAGAGATCTTGCCAAGTTGCAAGACACCCTAGATCGAGTGCTGGATGCATTCGAAAGGAAAGATTCCTTCCTTAGCAGTTTGCCAACAACAAAAAAATGATCAAAGGAAATGTTTGTGCGTGCTAGAGATTTTAGAGCACTGTTTGACTTATGAATTACAAATTAAATGAATATCTATACTTCATGTTGAAGGTTTGAAGGGAGAGGCAGCTTCAGTTACCCCCGACTGCCTACCTGACCCTAACCAAGGGGGTTGTTGACCGCACTGGGAATGTGGACTGAACCCGCCGCGAGAGGTCTCTCCGTTGAGCGCTACTTGGAGCAGGAGGACGCTTGGGTGCCAGGGGGCTCTGGCCGTAAATCCCTCGCCTTCCGGGTCCTGCACAAGAGGCTAACGTGACTCGGGATTGGATCTCGAGGCCCGCATACTAGTCTACGGGTGGAAACTTGGAATAGTGATCCTTGTAGATTGCTGGATAGCCTTTGGGCGGATTGTGGACAAGCCTACGGGCGGAACTCCTTGTATTTCAAAGATAAATATGATGATATGTTAATAAAGAACTTGTCTAATATTGTTTTTCTATGTCACGTGATAAGATTATGTGAAGGAACCAATGCTTAACGGGGTAATTAAAGAAGTTGGTTGTTACATGTCCAACTAATGTGCTAGATAATTACATAACTAAAACAACTTGAGGAAAGTGCAGAGGATGGGCCATGGGTCCGTCCTACAGTTGGGTGGTCCCGGTTGGCCGGGAACTTTTCTCAAATCACGAAGAACAGCGGGATGATTGTCAAAAGATACAAACAACAAAAGCGTTGACCTAGAATGTCTTAACCCGATTTGCACTGTTTTGGGGGAACGGAATGGGACTATGCCTTATGGCAGAGAGGTTGAGCTTTGCATCCCTCTCGTTTCCCATTCTCCTTGAACCAATGCAGCATGAATCCGCTTCAGACCTGGCGTTTCTGCGTAAAGTAGTTCGCTTGGGTCCGACTCTAGTTGCTATTAGGAAATGACCAATCAGGTTAACCCTAATTCAGGTCGATCCTAAGTGGGAACAGCCGAAATACTTCCGCTACGTGGCAGACGTGGAAAGTCCTAGATCACAAATCCCGTGACATTCCATGGGAGTGCCGGTAGAGCTTTCTAGACTTCCTTTCCGACGGACTGCTAAGACGTGTCCTGGATGATACTAGTGGACACGTTACAGTCCAAATCCAGTAGTCCTTGGAATATGGGGTGATTTCAGCCAAGAAACAATCAAAGAAACCTTATTCAAATCACTTGGCAATTGACATGCTGGCATTGATACAAATAAAAAGTATCAAATAACTTTGTTGGTTCTATTGAAAGACCACGAGCTGGGCCTGGTAGGAGGTCAATTACTCCTAAAGGGTGGTGCCGCTGACGTACAGACAAAGTATGACTTCCTCCAAGCTCTATTTAGTCGACGGTCTTCACGAGCCCAAGGGCCAGAACCATCTCTTGGAGCTTTCCTATTAAGCTTTTTGTTAAAGCTTAAATAGAGATATAGCAAGTTATTTTTTATTTTTGTAAAATTGGGGGCTGATTCCTGCTTTTTTAGTGATGAGTCCTGGATTTTAGGGGCAGTTCCATCGAACTAGTAGGGGACACACTCAGATATGTAAAAAAAAATCATGGTAGCTCGTCCTGAAAAGAAGAAGACCCTTCTTCTCTGGGAACTCAAGTTCAGCAAGTCAATATAACTATCTGGAGCACAGCACAACATAGAAATGGTGGTGGCCTGCTGAAGGATTGTTCAAAGGGAGGACTGCTACGTAACACTAACAGGATTGCAATTCTTTACTAAAAGAAGGCCACACAGAGAAATTATGAAGCAAAACGGACTGCAGTATGTTTGGATGTCCCATATTTGACGTGATTATGGAGAGGATCATGCTGAATAAATGAACACTTGTCAATTTGTTTTGTCAATGTGTTGATCACGCTGATGGTCAAGTATGTTGCTGAATTGATCGATTGGATGGCAGACATAGTGCGGCTTGAACTGATCGGCTGGATTGCAGACTGTGTGGAGCAAGTGTAGGCTTGTGGCCATTTTCAAGGGTGCTGAGACCACCAACGTCAGCATCTACTGAGCCTGTAGGTGTCGTGGAGTTTGGATCTGCACCATCTACTTGTGAGGTTAGTGCTGGGAGTGGAATTGGGAAGGGAGGGGGAGATTTCTGACTTGTGTGTCGATGGAGATGTTTTGTGCAGTGGCAGGTGGGATGGAAGCATCAAGCAGGACTATAGGCTTGTTACAACTATGGAAGGACATGCATCCTCAGTCTCAACCTTGCTAGTAGACAAAGAGATTCTGTACAGTGGTAGTAGCTGGGATGGCACGATCTGTTTATGGTGACGTATTGATTGTAGTCCTCTATGTGTACTTGAAGGATCTTTGCATTTAGGTGCAGTGCAAACCCTTGCAGTCAAAGAAGACTACCTTTTGGCAGGTTACCAAAGCGGCAAGATTCAAGTCTAGAGGGATGAAACTTATATCAACTATGTTGCAGCTCATGAGGGGAACACACTTTGATATGTGTGAAGAAGAAGAACAACTTGTCCTGAGAAGAAGAAGAACTGCCCGTCCTAAGGAGAAGAACAACCATCCTAGGGAGAAGAAAAACAATCATTCTGGGAAAAATTAGGACAGTCATCCTTGGGAGAATAACAATAGTAATTACAACCGGTACTTGAGCTTGGGAAATAGTATGTTCTCCCATACGGTACTATTAGATATGTCTGAAAAGCTTTTGAATTGGAAACCCCTCATCCAAATGTTGCAAAGCTTTCTTCTAATCCAGATGATGGAGTGTCAATGCTTCATGAAGAGCCGTGTACAAATGCTCATCCCACAACAGTTTCCTCTGGAATTAAGTACCATCAGTCCTTGAACCATACCATCAAACTATCTTGAAGAAAGAAGTTGTGATGTCCAAATTTCCAGCTCACCGATTGCTATTTCTGTTTCTGATGCCTATGCATCATGCTTGATGAGAAAACATGAGATTTCAAGGTAGATTCTAAGCTTTCCTATGACCATCCATATTCCCCAACAGAAATTATGTTTGTTCCTGATAAAGAGTGCCAGAAATCTAACTTATTAGCCACAACTGATGACTATCTCTGGGTCTGACAGATCCAAGAACAAGGCAGATTGAAGGATAACATAATATATAAATATGGACAATTTGAAGACTGTCTCTAACTGTAAACCATCTCAGTATCAGTAAATAGCCACCATGATGGGACTTGGATCAGAAGATTATCCACGTTCATCCACTTTCTCACTCATGGATGAAGACCATACTCTTGGAAATTCTCTTCGATATGTATGGGTGGCCTAAGCCCAGAGGCCACTCGGGTTTCTTCTTCTTGTACCTTGTATTTGTTATTGGCAGAAATAAAACATAGTCTTGGAATCATTTTCTCGTCTTGCTTATTCACTTGATTGATCTTCTATCTTGAAATTCGTCAAGGTCCTTTGTGGACACGACTTTGTTTTCGAAAACCCTTCGACTTCTTTGGTGAACCCGACATGAAATCGTCGCATTTAAAAAAATTTCAAGATGGGAGATACTTGAGCATCAATTTCAGCCCCTTCTACGATTCCTACTTTGTCCTCTACTTCGACTCCATCATCAACTTCTGCTTCAAGTAATTATACAGATGATTTAAAGAAAATTTTGCAGAATATGTCTATGTATATGCAACTTCAAAATTAGAAAACACAATTGTATATGCAGCAGCATAGCAGCAGTTACATCAACAACAGTTGTCTCAACAAAGGCAACTATATTCGGAGCAAGAGAATGCAATCAACACGACTAAGGCGATTGAAGCAGTTGAAAATGAAAAGAAGCTATTTGATGGCCGTAATGTATCAGCTTATTTGAAGACGTATGAGATTAAGATGAGATTTTTTGGAGTACCGACAGGGCTTATGAGTAAATATTTTCTTTGCCCTGTCACACCCGCCTTGAGGGTAAAAGTTACTAATATTTTCCTTCAAAATTCGCATTGGCAAGATTTTAAGAAGGCCATGAAAGAGGAGTATTTTCTTGAGGACTTTGGGATGGCTACATGGTGGTCATTCCGAGAGTGGGTCTACATGCCAAACAAAGGTCTAGCTGCTTCAGAATTGATATGAGAATTTGAAGAGAGGTATAGTCAGCTTGATGCTACTAAACAAAGAGCATTGGATATTGAGAAAGTTGAGCTTTTCTTGCAAGATGCAGATCCTGCTCTTCAGGAAGAATTAGGAGAGCTTCTTGAGGATCACAGGAAGCCTATGGGTCTTAAAACAGATTGGCAAGATGCCCAGGATGAGGTCTTGACTTTGACCAAGAGGCGGATATGGAAGATCAGCCTACAGAATGGATCTATGACACCGATGCCATCTTCTGCTCCTATGTTCTCTTCTACCCCTATCATTTCTTCTCTTCCTCATCCAATTACTTGGCATATGCCAGTGCCTACTGTTTCTAATCCTCCTGTTCCAAAACCGATGCCGGCTCCTTCTGCTCCGAAATCATCCGCTCCTTTGGTTCCTCTCTTGATGTCATAATCAAAGGCATAATGGATTTGACACTGGAGTCAGTTAAAGCAGAATTGGTGGGAAAATTAAAAGAGCAATTTGCCTCGACCGCGCCTACTATTTCTTCTAGTGCTCCTAGTGCACCTTGGAGAGATCGAAGATGTATTTGGTATGATAGTACGGACTATCATCATTGCAAGGATTGCGAATCTTTTCAAGATGCAAGGAGGAAGAATTTGGTATTTTGGGGACAATATGGCAAGATCTGGTTGACTGAAATAGGAGCTCTGCTTGCTACCAATTTTGGGAAAGGCGGAATGAAGAAATTAGTAGATGACATGGCTGTGCGTACTTCTTATATGGCAGCTAGAGGAGATGCTTCTGCATATGGACTCGAGATTTAGAAAGGTTCAAAGAGTCAGTCAGCATTATGGACCTATGCTATAGAGACGACAAACAAGGGGAAAATCCAGCAGACTGTTTTGACTAGTGCAGGTTCTAGCATCAGATCTGAGACAGGTTGGGATCCGCCTGTTGACAGGTATATTACTTATGCCTACTTGGCTAAGTCTCAGGGAGCAGATGTACTTGTTGAGGAGAAGCGTAAGAGAGATGAAGAGAATCCAAATGCAACTAAAAAGACTAGAGGGGGTGAGTTTGTTACTCCACCTACTACAGGGCCGTCTTCGAGACCAGGGCCAGAATGACAAATGGAGGATGCTCAAAAGAAAGAAAGGAGGCAGGAACCTAGACAGCGAAAGCAGCCAAGATTTAGATTAATGTCCGATATTGAGACATCTACGGATATGAAGAAAATCTTTAATGACAAGATACTTGGCACTGAGGTGACTTTTACTATTTCTGAGGTTTTGGGCATCTGGAAAAGAGAGTTTCAAGATCAGTTCCAAGAAGTCCTGAAGAGAAAAATACATACATTGCCTACTACTTATACACAGGGAGTTTTGATTGGGGATTTGGATGAAGATGAGGATGAGGTTATGGTTGAGAATACTTCTATTTTCCCGCAGACAGAGAAGAGAGTTTAGCCTATGCATTATGCTGAAACTAATGAGCCTATCTTGGTACAGCGCAGTCACTTTTCACGGAGTCATTGGGCTAGGGAAACTACGAAAACAATGGTAAAAATTGGAGAGAAACAGGTGCCTTATGTTGCTTTGGTGGATCATGGTTCAGAGATTAATCTCATAGTTCGTGGAGTTTATGAAAGTAATAGATGGCCTATGGATATAGAGAATGGGTGGTGTATGAGAGCCGCCAACAACACTGCAGGTGATTTGTATATTGCATGTCCTAGTGTCAGGATTTCTATTGGAGATGTAGAGGAGGATTTCCATTTCTTTGTGCAAGATTCATGCTCTTACCCCATAATCCTAGGACAGCCATTCATCACAGAGATGCGCATGGAGATGAAAGTAATGGATGATGGATCTGCTTATGCACGGATTCACAGTAAAGATGGTATGAGAGCAGTCTAGTTTATGATTGTGTGTGTAAATCATGCTAGAAACAGGGATACTCTTCGAGATGTGCCTTTGCCCACTGTGAGGGATTTAGGTTTTCATTAGGTATCGTTGTTCCGCGAGACGATGGTGGTACAGAGCAGAGGAGATTGGAGTTCTCACCTCCTGGCAGCAGCAGTGTTTTCTCCTCTAATTTGATTGGAATTTCAGCAAATAGTTCGATGAGTTATCAAAAGATTTCTAAGTTGCCTAGAGCTGCCAGGCAGTACATATGCAGGAAGGAGAAAGATTTGAAAAATGCAAGTATTTTAGAGGACGATGAGCATATAGATGGGATGTATGATAGTATGGTTTGTGCAGATACGATGACAGAGATGGAAAATATGCTGAAAGCTAATATGCAGAGTTGTCTTAGTAATGTATCAATGCAGTCCCTAGACATGTTTCATAAAATTTCAGATTTTGTGTCATAGATAGAGTCAGAGGCTGAGGTGACTCAGCAAAAAGTGTTGAGAGTTGAAGAAATTCAGCAAGCAGAGTTTCCGACTGATTATGATCAGCCTACAGAGACACAGAGGGCTGAAAACTTTCAGCCAACAGAGCTTACTGCTGAAATATTTCAGCATCCAGAGTTTAGGGCTGTTCCTATGCAGTCCATAGAGCAGAGGGCTAAGGATATTCAGCCACCACCAGAGGGTAGAATTGCTGACTTACAGCATGATTTGAGTAATGCAGAGGATCATAATGAAGCCAGGGTTGACATAAAATACAAGAATGTGGATAAGAAGGTGAAGCTGGTAGCTGGGCCACTTCCACCTGACAGTGATCAACAAATAGAGAGGGCTGCCAAAAGCAGCCAATTTTGAGGAACCCTGAGCATATAGGCCATAAATTTTCAGCAGAGACTCTTGCTGAATTTAAAATTGGAAATGGTGATTTCTTGCTACTCTCAGAGAAGCAGTGCTTTTAGGATATGTTTGAGCAACATGGAAGGGGGTTTGCTTTCTTCTCGCATGAGATTGGATGTGTGAATCCGGATATTGTTGCCCCTATGGTGATCTTTACTATTCCTCATATTCCATGGAACCTCCAACCTATTCCAGTGTCTAGGGCACACCTGCCAAAGATATTTGACTTGTTGAATGAGAAAATCAGGATGGGAATCCTAGAGCTGTCATCTGCACCATACTCAAATAGGTGGTTTACGGTTCCAAAGAATAATGGTACTCTCTAATTTATACAGGACATGTAGCCAGTAAACAGAGTTACTATCAAGAATGTTGGTATAGGTCGAGTTGTGGATGAGTTTGCAGAAGCATTTGCTAGATGTGCCGTCTATTCTTTAGGTGACTTGTATTCGGGATATGATCAGTTTCAACTGGCCTTGGAAAGCAGGGACCTAACCACTATGAGAACTCCTATTGGGCTTGTTAGGATGTGTACCTTGCCTCAAGGTGCCACTAATTCTATTGCGCATATGATGAATGCCATGCATAAGGTCCTTCCTGAGTACATACCTCAGCTTACCATGCCTTTATTGGATGATGTGCCCATTAAGGGGTGTGCAGAAGAAGAGAAGAATGAGAGTCTAAATTAGCAGGGATGCAGATACTTTGTGGTTGATCATATTGCAGCTTGTGAAAAGATTTTGGCCAGGTTAGAAGAAGTAAACTTGACACTATCAGGGCATAAATATGTTTTTGGAGTAAATGAGGTCGTCATTGTTGGACATATGTGTGGGTATTATGATAGGAAACCTTCACCTGCGAAGGTGGATGCTATAGGAAAGATTACAGAGTACTGTTCTACCACTTCAAAGGTACGGAGATTCATTGGAGCTTGTGTGTTTTACATGATTTGGATACCCCATTTTGCACACATAGTAGATTGTTTATATGAGCTGCTTCGAAAGGGGCAGAAATTTTATTGGGATGAGAGCCACACTAGAGCCATGCGAAATTTGAAGAAGTTATTTGCTAATTGTTCATATTCTCAGGAAAGCGGATTATAATTGCGGAAGGCCTATTATATTGATAGTTGACATTAGTCCAATTGGCATAGGTTGGGCTGTGGGTCAAGATGATGCACATGGAAACAGATACGCTATTCGGTTTGGGGCGAAAGTCCTATATGAGAGACAGAGGACGTATCCGTAAATCAAGAGGGAATTACTGGGAATTGTTACGGCTCTCAAATGTGACAAGGAGTATTTTATTGGAGCCCCAGTTGTGATAGAGATAGATTGCTTGCCATTGATAGGTATGATTACAAGTTGCTCTACTCCGGATATAGCTATGATGAGATGGATCGCATACATCGTCATTAAATCCAGAATTTAAACACAAAGCAAGGAAGGATAATCCAGTGGGTAGCAGATATGCTGTCTAGAGCCAGATATGATGATGAGGAGACACTACTTGCAGAAGAGGATGATGCAGAAATTTCAACCGCTATGGTTGATCATGTTTGCCATGTCTATGATATTGTGGCTTTCATAGAAGAACTCTATGTTGGAGATTGGTTGCAGATTGGCAAGTACCTTAGTACACTAAGCAAAAGAGATGAATGGATAGATGAAGAGCTCAAGAAGATCAGAAGACAAGTCTATGGTTATTTTCTCTTGCGGGTTGTCTGCAATAAAGAGACCCAATTATAGGTGATGAGAGAGTTTCATGAGAGTCCTTGGGCTAGTCATAGAGGAGTCTGGGCTACTTATGAGATAGCTTGAACTTAATGTACAATTGGGCCTTAGTTACCGACAAAGGACATGACAGAGATGAGAGTCCGAGGGATAATGAGAAAAAAGGAGAAGCCAACTTTGATGATGAGTACCAGGACTGCTACTTCAATAGTGAGGAGACTAGGGAGGAGGTAGACACCGTAGAATCTGACACTAAAGATGAAGGCATAGGCTTCTTTAATGGCAGTCGCATAAAGAAGTACTATCCTCCCACACACCCTGCATAAGCCCCCTATGCTAGCTGGACCGCCCCGCATGCAGGGCTCTACCTACGATGCTCAGTTTCTTCTGCACCACCTCAAACTACTCCTTTCCCTCCAGTTGGGTTGTGTCCAGTAGTGTGTTGAGGAAGGCCTATTTCTGGGCAGTGAAGGCTATGTGGGCAGCATTCGCTTTGCTTTCTACCAAGTTTTTTTCTTTCTCCACCAAGGCGAGGCGCCGCGCCAGTGCCTTCACCCGTTTCTCATTCTGCGTGGCCGATTCCTTGGCCCTTTTGCTTATTCCTTCCATGCTCTCCCCCTGCTTTTGTGCTAGGGTTATGAGCTTTTGGTCCTAGGCTCTGAGTTCTTTGCTCATGTTCTCTTGCTCTTTCCTCCCGAGGTGTAGTTGATTGGTCATGGACTTAATCTCTTTTTGTTGTTGCTCCCTCTCTTGTCTTCTCTCCTCTTCTTTGGCGTTTAGTTCCTCCATCATCTGCTCAATGGTGGTGGTTTTTGCCTCTAGTTCCTTATATTGCATCAAGAGGAGCTTGTATTCCCGCTACATTTGCACAAGTTCTTGATTCTCGTCCTCAAGCCATTGTTTGTAGCTTTCTTCCATGTCCTCTTTTGCTTTCAATTCTTGCTTGAGTTCAAATATTTGACGTTGTTGCATGGCGATGATGCGGGTTTTCTACAGTTGGAAGGCCGCCACTGACTCTTTCTCTGCCACCAACTCAGCCACTGCCATTCTTTTTTCCTCCTTTGCCCTCTCCAGTTGGGAGAGCAGCTCGGCGATGTATTCGTCATAATTGGCTGGTGGTATCATTGTTGCGTGGGTGGGGGTGGTTGAGGCCTCCACACGCAGACGCTTCTGGTCTTGCCTCGATTCTACATCTGTGGCTAGCCTTTTTGGCCCCATGGTCATGGTTTTTGTGCTCTTCCCTTGGGCCATTTCTTTACTAATGAAGTATTGCATCTAGGCCACCAGGTTGGAAACTTCCAAGCTAGTGGGGATGCTAGGGGTGAGCATAGTGGGTTCAGCGGAGGGTGCCATGAGGGTAGGGATAGGATGGAGGGGTACTTTGCCTTCTCCTTCTGGAACTGTGGGCGGCGCGGGTTCTAGTGCCTGCGTGCTGGAGCTAGGCCCTTCTTCCCTCGGCTGGTTCCAGGCTTTTGGATCATCCGCCCTACATTGCTGCTTGATGGGCCGGCGTGTGGCCTCGGTCAAGTCCTCCTCTTTCTTTCTTCTTAACTCCTCTTCCTCCTCCGTAGCTCTTCTCTTTCTTTCCTTTTCGGCCTTTTTGTATTCTTCCTCTAGTTTCTCTTTTTCTTCCTGCTCTTCTCTTCTTCTCCTTTCAACCTCTTTCTTTGATGCCTTTTTAGCCCCTTGACTTGCTTTGTTGTTTCTTCTTCTTCCTTCTTCCTCTTCCTTTCTCTCTCCTTGGCCTCCCTGAGGGATTGTCTTTTCGCTTTTTCCAAGTCTTCCTTCTCCTTCATGCGGCCTTCATCCTGTTTCTTTTTCTTTTGTGCTGCCCTCTTCTTGGTTTCCTTGACCTGCTTTTTGCTTTTCTGTTCTTCCCCTTCTTCCTTGGTCTTGAGGGGGTGACCTGTCAGGCGTTTCCCCTTCCCCCTCTTCTGCGTCCTACATCTCTTTCACGGTCTCCTGGGTGAGCGCTGTTAAGATGCTCCCATAGGCGATGAACGTAGCTTTGGAGGAGGCCTTCTTTCTTTCTGTGGCCTTAGACACTGGGGATTCTCCTCCTGCGGGCATGCTTCTTAAGGCTAGCGCTCTAGCTGCCTGGTCGATGGTTTTGCGCACATAGTCATTTCAGTCATCTTCATGCAGGGTATGGGCCGCCACATTCTCTAGTATCGGCACACTGATTCAATGCATTAATGCATTGTAGTGTTGGCTGGAAAAGAGAGCATGTATGAGTTTTGCCTACAACCTGGTCTCTGCATCGGGAATGTCTTGGATGCTGATGCCATCATTTGTCAGCACATCCTCCTTTCTCCTCCCCAGCATGGCATACACATCCCTCTTTTGCTTCTTTTCCACTTTTGGTTCTAGTCCCAGTGCCTTTTCCACCAATGCCGGGTTTAAGCGAACCAATACTTGCTTGGCATCCTGTCCCCTTCCTATTGTGACGGTGCCGCATTCGTTGTCGGGGTCATAAGACCTGAGAAATTCCACATAGCTTGTGTGGTCGGGTTCTTGTGCGAATCTTTCCATGTACTTGTTGAAGTTGCAGCTTTCAACGACTCTCCTGGCCGCCTCTTCCTTGGCCACTAATCCTTCTATATTATGAATAGTTCAGAATTTTAATTGGTTGTAGGCGCGACTCTCTAGGGTGATGTTGTACTGTGTTCTCTCCTCTTCCGTGAAAGGAAGTCGGTTGACATTTTTCGTTTCTATCATAAACTGAAAATTTCATTAGTGCTTTCCACATAGTAATTTGCTGATTGCTGAAAAAGAGAAACTCTATGCTTTTTTAATGAATTCATTAAGAACCATTGTAGATTTTCCTTTTCAACCTTTGACTTTTTGCCTGTTTTTCATAATATATGTTTATGTGTTTCACTAATTTTGATTTGGTTGGCCTGATTTGATTCACCTCACTCATTCCCCCTCCCCTTCTTGTAGCTTGAGAAGAATCCTTCCTAGGATTTAGGGTCAAAAGGGCAAGGGCATTTGGCATGGTGGCGTAGGAGTTACTTATGAAGGAGCCAATTATAGAATTGGGGGTTGTACTCTAAGTGAGCGTCACGATCCAGATTAGAGGGTTGAATCCCCACTTGCGTGATGCATGTGAGAACATTTGTTAGGAAGTCACCAGAGTTGACATGGCTAGCAATGTGTAACTCTTCCTCAGTCAACAAGCGGTGGAGGTAGGGGTGTCCTTTGATGTGTTCTTCCATGGGGCAGCCCCAAAGAGTGGTTAACACTCAATAGGAGGTTGGCGCGACATATGTGGGGTCATATTCCACTGTTTTGATAGCGCGACGCTGCTCAGCGTTGGTCATTATGCGGCACCCTTTGACTTCCCATTGCAGCCTAAGAGTGTACCAATGCTTCAAGAATGGGGAGTCAGTATCAGCAAGCTTTGATAACACTGTGATTTCTTGATTAGTGATTGCAGAAGTGGTTTGCTAATTGTATGACGTGATGAGGCGCTGCTTGATGGCTTGCTCCCTGGAGATCTCGCTATTGAGCAATTCAGCCAAGCGGAGCGAGAAGCGTTTGCGAATGCGAATTCAAAGGTTTCCCACGAGCAGGGCATGGTTTGAGCTTCAGTTGCAAAGGGTTTCTCCAATAATCCTAAGTCCAAGCGATCGTAGCTTAGTGCTAACGACATGAAGGTGGTGTCTAGTCATTTAATGCATTCCACCATGTCATCCCCGGTGTCCTCAGCGAGGTCGGCGGCCAGCACTAAAAAGGATTTTCATTCATAGGAGGGCGTAAGGCCGACGGGTAGTCGAGGTTTGCTAGAACTAGAGCCTATGACAACGAAGAGTTGCGGTTGGGAGTGTTCTTGAGTCTACGGTTGGGCTGTCTGGATTAGGAGCAGCCACAACAGACGGACTACTGCATTCAGGTTGGATTCAGGGAGTCGGATTGACTTGGTCGGGTGATGACTCTTGTGACAGAGTCTATTGTTTGGGCTGATAGGCTTGTGTGACTCTCTTGGGTTTAGGCGTGGATGAGTCAGATGGTTGTGGTTTTGGAGAGCACTGTGTCTTATGGTTTGGAGGGTTTATCGAACTTGGGTTGATCAAGCTTGAGGGCGGCGTATGAGTAGTGCCTTTGGCCGTGTAGGCCTCAGGGATCCACAACCAGGTGTTGCCCATGTAGTAGCCTTGCGCATGCAAGAGGATTTTAGGGACCCATCTTTGCTTGATCGTGCAGCGCTTATTGTGACTGCGTCTTGGCCTCTTAGATTTAATGTTTTTGGTTTTATGAGGATAGGAGCAGAAATTCCTAGGCGGCGGTTGTGGCTGCTTAGGTTGCCATTGAGATCTAGACTGTTGCGCTTTGGGTTTTGCTGTTGTGGGCTATGATTCATGACATCTGGGAGGTGGCAGTTGTGTACTACCCCCTCCTTGGAGTTGGTTATGGATATTTCTATTGGTGGCATTGCGGACAGTGATGAGGTCATGTGGCCCTTGCTGAAGGCTGTGACAATGTGAACATTGCCTATTGCGAGGTGGATGCGCTGCTACCCATAATCAACATTGTAGTGAGTCTGCTTTTTGAAAGTTCGCCCTAGCAACGACTTCGTGCCTGCGTGTTTAACCTTTGGCAACATGTAAAAAACCATTGTAGCAGTCTCAAACTCGATAGAAACGGTGGCTCTGCACTTGTTGAGAAGTGCATAGGAATGGGCCCCATATGGGTTTAATTTCACATTAGTGGGTTGAAGTGGTGGTCTGTCAAGTTGAGTCAAATGATCGTGGGTTAAGACATTGAAGTGACCGTGATATTATCCGCATGCTTGTTTTGCAGTGGTCGTGATATGGAGGTATGCGAGCTCTACGGCTTCCTCATCCTCACTATCAATCTCCGTGATTGTGGCCACTCATATCTTGACAAGTGGTTCTAACATCGGGGGCTCGTGCAAAGGATGGGTGGGAGGGTAGTACTTCTTGACACGACTGCCATTGAAGAAGCCTATGCCCTCAACATCTAAGGTCTCGAGCTTGGCATTGCCTGTGCAGCTGATCGCACGAACCTTGAAAGGTCCAAGACCTCTAAATTTCATTTTATGCTTATGCCCCTTAACTGAGTAGAGGAGCACTAAGTCGCCCTGTTCAAAGTCGCGCTGCTTGACATGCTTGTCAAACCAACTCTTGCGTCGGGCTGTTGAGTGTTGAAATGACTTATTTTTTTGGCTGATTTTTGTTGTTTTTGAGAGCTGAATGGTTGATTTTATGAGATGATTGATTGGTTTGGAAGTGGTTTGAGAGTTTTTTGGATGATATTGATTATGTTTTGGAACTTCATGATGATTTTCAGTGGAGATATGAGGTTCTATGATGTTCTGATAGGTTCTGATTGGTTCTGTATACCTTCTGTATAGCTTCTGTTTTGTTCTGATTGTCTTCTGTATGAAGCATGGATTGATGAGACTGATGAAGATTGAGATCTTGTGAAAGCTTATTGAATAGTTTTTGATGGTTTGGAATGGTTTGAGTATGAGTTATGAGGTTTTGATTACCTTTTGTAACCTTCTGTAGATCTTCTATAGAGCTTCTGTCTCTGTACTGTAACTGTATTGTAGCTGTTCTGGTGCTGTTCTGTAGACCTTCTGTATGCTTCTGTATGTGTTCTGGTGGATGAGAGTGTAGCTTGGGAAAGTTTTCTAGCCTTGGAAATAGGTGAATACAAGTGTAAAAGAGCTAAAAGAAGTGAAAGAAGTAGCTGCTGAAGACTCAAGTAAAGACTGGAGTGAAGTGACAGTGGTGAGCTATGAAAGGACACTGTAGTGGCTCTGGTGACTCTTCATATCAGACATACCTCTTGGGAAGGGTATCCACGACCTAAGAAGGATTATTGGGAGTTATTATGAGAGATTTTAGTGAGGATATAATGTATTATTGATGGAGAGAGAGAGAGAGAGTCAGAGATAGCCAAATCTATTAAAACAGAGTGATTGTATATGAGAGATTGAGAGAGAAGACTATGTAGATATTGAAGATGAATACTATGTCTATCAAATCCGTGGGAGATCTACATGATGCTGCATGAAGATTTGTTGTGCCTGATGTTCTTTTTTTCATTGTGATCATATGAAACCTAATAAAAAATATTGTTGATGTTACAAGATAGATTTTCTTGCAAGAGAATTTCCTTTTCCTTGGTGTTCCCTTTGGGGCTCCATGTTTTTGGTGCGCAGTCGGGGAAACTTGCCATCAACAAGCACCAGAAGAGGCTAAAAATGAAGGAAATGGCATTGCCAAGAAGAGAAGAATTCAATGGATGTTTGTAAAGTTCTTTCTTCCACTGAAGAGTTGGAATTTCTCATAATCAAAGCCACTTTCCACAAGAAGTTCATCCCACAATGGCGAAAACATATCACCATCATGATGCATGCTCTATGTGGTGAACTATTTCCTCTTCCTGTTGAAACAACAGAAACTTGCATCTTGGTGGCAAACTGTTTGGGAACAAACTGAAGAGCAGAAACAAAGAGAATGACCATCCATGGAAGATTTGGCATTCATTGAGAAGTTTCCAAATATCATCAAGTGGGAGATTGTGAAGAAGCTTCAGGAGTCTTGGTTTGTGGAGGTTCACAAAGACAAGAAGGAAAAGAGTTGGAATTTTTTCGTGGATGCTCAACAGCAAGATACATGGGATGCTTAGTGTTCTGACAATCTTCTATTTGTTCAATTACCAACCCACTGGAAGTTGGTAGACAGAGTGTTTTTCACAACATACACTGTTGAAACCATTAGAAGCTGGCATTACTATGATGATGGCACCACCACAATGCTTAGGCGTATGCATTTTGACACCTTCAGAACCGAATACCTTCCTCTGTGCATGGCATGAAAGCAGAATTCAGAGACGTTGAAAAGGAAGAAGTAGAAGAAATGTTGGCAAGAGGGTCCTCCAGAGACTGAAACCTTCTGTTATCCCTCTGTGGAGCACTAACAACATAGTGGAGCCAACCCCCTGATGAATGACGCAATAAAGAGGCAAGCGTTAGAACAAGTCCAGAGGTATGTGAGAAGAGAGAAAGAAAAAATCAAAGCCGAGAACGTGGTAGCAAGAGAATCCGCCTTTGATGCCCTTGCGGAACTCTTTACAGAAGTCCCAATGGCACATCAAGCCCTTCCTCCTCCTGCTGGAGGTCCACTTCCAAGCCAGATCCGTCCTGGAAATATTGATGACAGGCCAGCAAATGTAGTTCCATTGCCAGTTTTTAAGGGAGAGTACAATGAAGACCCCGATCTTCATGTAGCAGAGTTTATGGTAGCATGTGTGGCTAACAATGCCAGAACCCTTGAGCATTGGTTAGCAATATTCCCCGCCACTTTCAAGGGTGCGGCATTTCAGTGGTATGAGAGACAAGCAGCAGGAACTTTTGGCACATGGGACGACCTGAAGTTGGCCTTCCTCACTAAATTTAGGCGTGAAGGTTTTGAAGAGCGGATGCGAGAGGAATTTATGAACCTAAGTCAGTCCTCTAGAGAAATAGTAGAAGCTTACGTTTCACGAATGGAATCCATCCTGAAGAGATGGACTAACCATAATCTAGATGATGGCATTCAGAAGGGGGTGTTTCTCAGAGGATTACAACCAAAAGTCCGTAAGTTTGTGGACCTGCAAAGACCAGCCACACTGCAAGCTGCAACAGAAGGTGCAAGACTGTAGGATGAAGTGGAAGCTAGATTGGCGATGAATCCAGGAAGAGGATTCCTACCTCCTCTGATGTGAGGAATGATGTACCCACCAAATGTAGTCCCAGGGACAGTCCCCTACCCCTACCAACAGATGCCCCCAGTATCATAGTATAGTGCACCAAATCCATAGTGGCCACAATCAATGCCTCAAATGATGGTTCAACCACAACAACAATGGTCCCAACCAATTTTCCCAATGCCGAATCAGCAGCAACAGTGGAACCCTACCAACTCAAGCCAACAGCCAACAGTTCAAACAGGAGCTCTGAATCAGAATCAGAACAGAGACCCCTCTATACCAGCCCAACCTGTTTATGCAGTGATTACAGAGACTCCTCAAAACCCTACTGCCAGTACCTTAGGAGGAGAAAGCTTGAAGGATTACTTATCCAACTCAGTTGCAAATATCAAAAAGGAGTTGATGGATGTGATTCCAGAGTAGTTGCAGACGCTGAAAGTGAATACCGCCAGCATATCCAATGTGGCAGGAGCAGGAAGAGATGTGATGCGGTCAAATACCTGGTGTGGTAAGTGTCATCAAGTAGGCCATTTAGCCACTGAATGTACACGAAAAGCAACCATTCTTGGAGCCTTTTGTTCCTACTGTTTGCGGAAGAACCATACAGAGGATATTTTCTCTGAAGGAGATGCATAATAGGAGAAGGAAGGAAGAAGATGCAAGATTCAACTTGCTGGAATCCAAAATGACAACACAGGATATTGGACCCAAGCCTAGAGAGTTTGGTCCTAATTTCGGACCCAGAAGGTTTCCCTCTCAAAGTTACAGAGGAAGACAATCTGGCGGTGGTCAGAGATCAGAAGTGGAGTGTTACAGATGCGGAGAAAAGTGACACATTTCACCAAATTGTCCAAATCCCAGAAGGTCAGTGGATTACAAGCCCTTATGTAGTCGATGCAAAGGAGAAGGCCACACTACAAAATACTGTCCGAGCCCAGTCCCAACGAAAAACAGTGCTACTGATAGTTCGGCCAAGGCCCAAGAGCCTACCTCCAATTTAGTATAATTGGAAGTTGCTGCCATCACGCGTGCAAAGAAGAAGGAACCACCTATCCAGAAAGAAAATAATCCTCCTGCCAAAACAGTGAAGTTCAATCTTCCACCAGAAGAACAGAATAGAATAGATCCTGACAGTGCCGTACAGAGCACTACAGTGCCACAGAGAGTCACAGAGACAGTTCCAGAGATAGGACCAGAGGTCCAAGAGATAGAAGAGGAGGAAGTGCCACAAGTGGCAGAAGAAGTTCCCATGATGCCCCTGTTGGAAGAAACACGAAAAATGAAAATGGGTGTTGCCCCATTTCCTAACCGGTTAGAGAAGCCAGTGGATCCTATTAAGGAATACGATCTGGTTAGAGATCTAGATACCTTTAAACCAAACCTCACATTCCGACAATTATTGATGTTGTCTCCCAGTTGTTGCCGAAAAAGGTTCAAAAGTATACTGACAAGAAGACATGGCTTAAGGATTTCTCCCTCAACAGCAACAAAGTCCAACAAAGCTCCAGAGCCTGTAAAAGAAGTAGATGTGGCTAAGGCCTTCCTAGATCCAGGTACCCCATAGACTGGCGTGTGGATAGAAGGCTGCTTCATTGCAAATGCACTGATTGATGGTGGTTCATCAGTGAACATTATGAGAGATGTGACAATGAAGGATCTAAGCCTACAAGGTGTGCAACTAACCCAATGGCTCATCAGACTGGTGGATCAGAGCAGAATCAAGCCTTTGGGCATTCTCCCATATGTGAAGACTACAGTGGCTGGAAAAGATTATTGGCTAACCTATCTGGTGGTGAAGCCAAACTCTTATGGTACATTCTACCCTCTGTTACTGGGCAGACCATGGCTTTTTGAAGCCAGAGCAAGGACGGATTGGTTCAAAGGAACCTTGACCTTGGGTAGAGGACCCAACAAAGTGGTGCTGAAGCTATATGGTGCTCAAAAAGGGCATGGATCCACCTCCTTGGAATTATCTTCTGACTCCCCTAATGAGGCTACAGATGGAACATCAGCAGACGAAGATGCTGTCAAACAGATCCTTCCCAAGAAAACAGTGGCACGTTCCTTAACAGTGGATACTGTAAGCCAACTCCCAAAAGATGCAAAGCCATTGTCAATGGGTGAATACTTCCTTCCTGAACTAGGAACGATTTCCGAAATCACTTCTGACAGTGAGATAGAAGCATGGATGTACTGCTCTCCCTGTTACATGGCCATAGCAGAGCCAGAGACAGAGGCAGAAGATGAAACAAAGAACCTGTTCTTCTCTTACAGAGCTCCTACAAAGCCAGAGACAGAGACAGAAGAGGATGGAGATGATATTGAAGAAGAAGGTTATGAAAGCAAGACGGAAGAATCTATCCCACCTGAAGAGGATACATATGAAGAAGAAGTTCCAAAAGTATCAGTAGCAGACGAGCTCATGCTATGGGATAGAATGGCGATGGTACCATTTGGTCTGGTAAATGGATCTTCTCATATGCAAAAGCTTTATAAGAAATGGGTTAAGAAGACCAAGCCCTCTTTCAGCAGTGGCTCTTGCTGTCCTCAACCATCCTTGCCAAAGAAAGATGATGATGATGCATCGTGCCAACAAGCACCAGTCTCCCAATTCCAACAGGCATCAGAGGGTCCCTGTTATGTGACATTCCTGGATGTGTCATCAGAAGATGAGTATTCAAGCCACGAGGTAACTAATCTTGAAACAAAACCCGAAATGGCTCTAATCCCATTTCAACATCTTAAGGAGCAACCTAAGTCTCCACCAAAAGAAGAAGTTGGTTCTAGTGGGACATCAGAAGAGGACACCACCCCCTTGAAGGAGTCGGATTTGTACCGAGAAGTAGTCCGTGGAACCTTCATCCGTGAAGTAGAAGGTGAAAGGCAGTTAACTTTTGTGGATGCAGATGGCACTGAACGCCACTTGAAGGTGGGTAGCAGTCTACCAGAAGAGGAGTTGTCAACTTTGTACAACTTGTTGAAAGAGAATTTGGACGTGTTTGCATGGTCCTACAAAGACCTAAAGGGGATTGATCCCATGATATGTCAGCATCATATTGACTTGGAGCCTGATGCCAAGCCAGTACGGCAACGACAGAGGCGAATGAACCCGAATTATTAGACCTTGGTGAAAGCAGATCTGCTGAAGCTTCTGGAAGCCGAGTTCATCTATCCAGTGGCAAATAGTGAATGGGTTTCACCCATCGTGGTTGTACCCAAGAAGAATGGCGAGCTTTGTATATGTGTGGATTTCCGCAAGTTGAATTCCAAGACCAAGAAGGATCACTTCCCTATCCCTTTCATAGACCAACTGTTGGACACAGTGGCAGGACATGAGCTTTATTCCCTTTTGGATGGATTCAACGGATATAACCAAGTCCAAATAGCAGAAGAAGACCAATCCAAAACAACCTTCACCACAGACTGGGGGACCTATGCTTACCGAGTGATGCCGTTTGGGCTCTGCAATGCCCCTGCTACTTTCCAGCGAGTCATGATGGCCGCATTCCAAAATCATCTACACGACTTTATTGAGGTATATTTGGATGACTTCTGTGTCTATAGTTTGATCTGTGAATACTGGGGACATCTGGAACAATGTTTTGATCGATGCCGGGAGTATGGGATTTCCCTCAACCCCGACAAATGCATCTTTGGGGTCTCTTCTGGAGTTCTGTTGGGCCACATCGTCTCTGCACAAGGGATATCAACAGACCCTGCAAAGATCGACAAGATCGTAGCTCTGACAGCACCCACCAACCTCAAATAGTTGAGGGGATTCCTAGGCCATGTGGGTTACTACAGAAGGTTCATAGCCCATTTTGCAACAAAGGCAACCTCCTTGCACAAGCTTCTAAGGAAAGATGCAGAGTTTATTTGGACGGAAGAATGTGGCACAGCCTTCAATACTCTAAAGCAGTGTCTGATTGAGGCACCCATTCTGCAACCTCCTGACTGGACGAAGGAGTTCCATGTACACACTGATGCATCCATTGAAGGCTTAGGCAAAGTTCTATGCCAGAAGGGCTCCTCGAAGCTGGATCAACCCATCTATTATGCAAGCCGAAAAGTCACTGATAGGGAATGGAACTACACAGTGACAGAGCTGGAGTGCTTGGCAATGGTGTTTGCCCTAGAGAAGTTCCGCCACTACCTCCTATCTACCCACTTTAAATTTTATGTGGATCATGAGGCCCTATCCTTCCTGCTGAACAAAGTAGACGTGAAAGGACGAATGACGAGATGGCTCCTTCTATTCCAGGAGTTCGACTTTGAGGTAATTACCAAACCTGGTCGTTCCCATGTTCAGCCAACAGATGATCAGCCAGAACATGGGAACGACCAGGTTTGGTAATTACCTCAAAGTCGAACTCCTGGAATAGAAGGAGCCATCTCGTGAATACTGGGGAACCCCCTGGTATGCAGACATTGCCAATCTACTGGCAACCCAACAGTACCCTCCTGGTATTTCTAGTCGGGACAATAAGAAGCTTATGTTAGAATCAGCCCCCTACACCCTGTTAGGTGGTACGCTATACAAGAAAGGCAAAGATGAAGTGCTCAGAAGATGTGTTGCAGGAGATGAGATTGGGATTGTTCTGAAGGCTTGCCATGACGAGCCAGGTGGGGGTCACTTTGCAGTAGAAGCCACAGCCAGGAAGGCTCTGCTAGTAGGATATTGGTGGCCTACCATTCATAAGGATGCCTATGATTACTGTAAAAGATGTGATGCTTGTCAGAGGATGGGGAAACCCATGAAGACAAGTGCCATGCCACTGCAACCTATCCTTCCTTTGAAGCCTTTTGAGAAGTGGGGCATCGACTTCGTAGGTCCAATCGATCCTCCCACCAGAAGAAAACAGAACCGATACATCCTCGTATGTACGGATTATGTCACAAAGTGGTGTGAAGCTAAAGCCCTAAAGCGGGACGATGGTAACAGCGTGGCCCTGTTCATGTACGAGAATATCATCACCCGTTTTGGCAGTCTCCTAGAGCTGGTAAGTGACAGAGGCACTCATTTCATTAATAAAGTCATGGAAGAGTTGACAGAGCTGTATAAGATCCGCCATCGCAAGTCCACTCCTTACTGCCCCAGAGCCAACGGCCAAGTCGAAGTCACCAATCACATCCTCTGCTCGATCTTGACAAGAACAATTGCCGCACATCGTCGTGATTGGGATGATCGACTTACAGAGGCCCTCTGGGCGTACAGAACCTCCCATAAAGCAGCAACAGGACAGACACCCTTCCAACTGTTGTATGGTACAGAAGTTGTTTTCCCTATTAAACTGGAATTGCCCCCTTTGAGAGTGGCTATCAAAGAGCGTTTGGGGGATGATGATTCACTGCAACGCCGTCTCCTGCACCTGGAATGTTTGGACAAAACTCGCAGGATGGCTCTACAGTGCATGGAAGCCACACAAGCCCAACGTAAGGCTTACCATGATAGCTTCATCAACAAGCACAAGGAGTTCAAAGAAGGTGATTTGGTCTTAGCCTATGATTCACGATTTGGCAAGTTTCTTGGCAAGCTCCAACAGCGGTGGATGGGCCCATATAAGGTACTTGCTATCAACCCTAATGGCTCTATCCAAGTGTAGACCGTTGATGCCTCTGATGATCCCTTCCTGATCAATGGATATCGCCTGAAGAAGTACTTCCCTCCTTGGGGATCTTGACAATCACGGTCACATGATCCTTTCCCTCATTGGCGTGGCACTATCACTCTTATAATGCTACTTCTGATAGCCGTTCTTCAGCCACTCCTGATGAGGTGGACACAACCCTCTGTCCCCTCAACCCCATCTTTAAGCCCTGATCTCTTATCCTCTATTTTCCACCAGTGACGGTGGCGAGGTTGGTTCTGACATATGGTCTTTCTACCATTCCTTTCCTAATGAAAAAAAAAAGAAAAAAAAAGAGAAAAAATATCGGTTATGGGAGAAAAGGACTTAGGTCCCTGTCATGCCGACCTATTCTTCGAGAAAAGGTGAAAACACCCTCGGGAATAGGGGAAAACAAGAAAAAAAAAAAGAAGAAAAAAAACAAGATAAGAAAAATGACCAAAAAAAAATCTGTTATGGGAGAAAAGGAAGCAATACCCTATCATAGCAGGCCTCGTTCCAAGAAAAGGTGGCCAACACCCTTGGGCGGGAAGTTGGCTGTGGAAAAGGTGGCAACACCCAGCAGTCCAGAAAGTGAATTCATCAATTGATATCCCCAGGATCCATTTTCGAAGCTGCCTCCCTTGGTACGCTGTGTCCTGGGTCTTTTTGCAGAGCGTCTAACTGTCCTCTAGCAGAGACATGTTCCTATCCAACACAACGTTCGATTTGATGGCTACCTCCCTGGATACGCCTCTTCAACAACTGACGATGCGATCTTCATTGACAAACAATCGAGTGATGTGAGCTTTCATCCTAACCGGATGGGGAAGTGAGTATGGTTGCCCTCTACAACTATTAACAGAGAGTGAGACAGAGAGTGGGGCGAGTGACCAGTCTTTTCCCTTCAAATCAAATGAGAGGTGAGAAGTGTGAATGGAGTGTTGCACGCACGGGATGGGCCTCTCAATGCACAAAGCACAATCTGTTTTTGTGCACTGCACCATAAGGCTCTCTGGCCTTTCTTCTCGCACCGTATGCTGGTACAGGACGGGATGCACTGTTGCACCATCAAATGCGCACAAGGCATACAACCTTTGCACAAGTGACTGTGAGGATTACATCAATGGGTTTCAGGACATGGTTGCCCTCCTTTATCTATCAACAGAGCGTGAGACAGAGGGTTGGCTGAGTGTGACTGGAATTTCTTCAATCAATTATCGAGAGGTGAGATTGAGGGACGTTACGACACTTGGAGTTAGGTACATTCCCGTTCCCCTATGCACCCACGGGATGGGTCTCTACCATCATCACAAGACACATCACCCTGTTCTGTACACTGCATTGTAAGGCTCCCTTGCCTTCCTCCTTGCACTTATGCCAGACGGATTCGACGCACTGATGCACCATCAACTGTGCACCCTGGCATACTCCCTCTGCACCATTCCCCTGTCGATTCCTAAACCGGGTACGAGATATGGGTTTCAATCATTATTCCTCGAGTGATATTAGTCATGGGGTGAGTAACAGTTCTTTCATTCCATTTGAGTGACTGTGAGTTGAGTGCAATATCCCTCATCATCGACAAATTTCCTGCGATTCCTTCAACCAGCTACCTCCCTAGGTGCTGCCGCATGGTCCCTACCATGAAGGACGTGTGCCGTGAAGATGCCTTGGTACCTCCTGCAGCTGACAACGACAGTGGACATGCCATCGACAATCAACCTTGATTCTCTACCATATGGGCCAAGTTTTTCTAACCCTACACCTTCTGTTTCTCAGTGACGTTCATGTTTGAAGTATGGGGACATTAGTGGTTGGTCTGTTGAGTGGTCCTAGGTCCCTGTTGCTCGGTTAACCCTATCCGTTAAGGTCTTAAGTGTGGGGACGCATCCCTGCGCGTCTACATTGCATACCCCTCTGCATATGCCTCAACCTGCCAATGCCTCTATGCCATGACTTGCTATTACCATGATGAGGTACCTTCCCACCCACCCGTCCACTGTCACCCCTCCCTTGGGGCTGTTCCTCCTCCATTTCTCTTTTTCCCTTATTTTGCTGTGTTTTTTTGTGAATGCACCCTACGTTCTGCGGACTTCCAATCTAACTTTCTAGCCATGTTCCTCCCTTTGAACTGACCATTTTTTCTTTTTACCAACCCCTGTTCCAGTGCACCATTTTCGAGTTATTAATTTTTGAAGCATTTTGCGTGCATTAGCCGGTTTTCCATGTGAACGCTTGCTTCGGAACCATGATATGACATCATAGAGAGTCACGACACTCGGATCTACCCCCTTAAGCTCTTCTAAGGACCAGGCGAGCATGTCTATGTACTCTCACAAGAGAGCGACAAGACTCGTTTCTTCTTCCTCAGTCAAGTCATCGGCAATGAAGACTGGTCGAGGTGTTTCCCCTTCCTGGGCTAGGTTCACCTCCTTGCCCTTGGTTGGTCCCTCGATCGGTTCGCTCGTTTGCCTTGACGCTTGGCACCTAACAGAACTACTACCCTATCCCCTTTTTTGAATTTTGTAAATCGTTTAGGGAGGTCCTGCGGTTTTCGTTGTTCTTCCGTTCATGTATCCTTGGGTTGTTTTGCCTTTTTCTGCCTTAATTGTTTGCGCCTCAAGTAGACGGATAGGTCCCCCTTGGTGCATCTGGCCATGGGCGGCCTAGGGATTTCTGGATCACTATCTGAACTAACCTCCGACTCAGAGTCAAACTCCCCGTCCTCGCTAGAAGAGATGGTCTCCCCTGGTGGGCGCAGTTCGAACGGCAACTCTGTCCTAAGCACTGATGTCGTTCCTGGCTGGGATAGGCCTGCTTGCTCAAGGTCTATGGCTCCTACGTGTTCCACCCAGGCATGATCACATTCCATGCGCATGAATCCTCGCTCTATCCTGAAGATACTCTTTTTCTGCGGCTTGGAGTCTGCTCGTATTTGCTCTATTTCTTATCCTTCAATGTCGTATTCCACGATATCTACCTCACCCTCACTTTCATCACTGAAGGATTAGTAGTCTTCATATTTATCGTTAGAATCCTCTTCGTCAGACTGCTCGTCGTCTCCTAGGGCTTGGTATATCTCTTGTCGTTGGTGAGGAACTAGGGCCCAGTTATACATCAAGTTTAAGTCATGCACTCTGGTCCATTGCCACTTGGATTCAACTAAGAGATCCAGGAGTGGTTTGAAGTTTGCAGCTGGATTGCCAGCTAGCTTGTCCGTTAAGTATTCCAGTATCTCCTAGAGTTCCCTTTTGTTAGTTGGGACTTGGAAGTTGACAGGCTTAGGTTTCCCACGAAGGGTTCCTACCATCATGCAGATTGGTACGAAGGGTGTGTCGTTAGACTTGCCGATTGTTTTAATGGCTTGCTCATATGCCTCATGATTTGAGAACGGCAGGTCGATTGTAGCAAGAACGTGCATCCAATCCCACTCTTCCTCTGGGCATGGGATATACTTGGTCAAGGGCCCATATGACTTCTTGACCAGGGTGTTACCCTTGAGCATAGCAAAAATGGCATCTAAGTCGACTGGTGAGGTCTTCCAAGTATCCATCTCTATTCTCACGGCATCCGTTCTATTGCCAAGGAAGACCAAGTTGTTACCCCAATCTTCGATGACTCTAGCATTGCGCATCTAGGGTCGGCCTAATAGGATATCGTAGTCCACTCCCTTCATGACTATAAAGTCCACAGAGAATTGGACACCTGCGATCTTCACTGGCCAATTCTTAAGCACCCCGAATGGCTTGACTCTCATACCGTTTGCTAATGTGACATTAAACCTAGCAGTTTTGACAGGTGGGTTTCCCCAAGTCTAAAGCACCGCGTGGCTAAGCACACTAAACCCAGCTCCCGTGTCCACGATTCCCTTTCTCATTGTATCACCTAGGGCTAGAACCGGTAAGACTGCATGCATCTCGGAACCTTCCCAGAAGGCATTGACCTGTAAGGATTTAGGCATAGAGTGCAGCATCAAACTCAATATTTGCATCTCTATATCATGGTCATGAAGGTCTGCCGTGACCTGCTCTCGTGACCCTTCAACCCACTGCTTAAGATCTTGCCATAGGGTGGGAAGGGTAGTCACCAACGTGGTCAGGAGATCGTTGGGTGCTCATCTTTCTCCTAACCTGGATTGTCTTGGCCAATGGCCGTGGACTGATCTGCGGCCCTGTAGCATCAAGGCTTGGCCTTAGCGGCACTGCTTGTGGTGCAGTTGCTTCTCCCGACCTTGGTTGAGAAGGTGAGGTCAGCATGCTTATGCTAGAGAGATCATCGATCTCGTCCTCTATGATGGGCTCAACGTCTTTTAGATGCTCTTGAGCCTCCTTCACCCATTTCTTCACTTTTTCTATGGCCTCTAGCTGTCGCTTCAGATGCGGATATTCCCCTACCTTAGCACTTTCCTTTTCGGCCGTCTTAGGGGCTGAAGTCTCTGCCTCTACGTCAGAGACCTTCTTTCCAGCAGGTAGAGTTGTAGCGCTCTCCGTTTTTAGTGCAATTTTAGCTTCCGATCTCTTCTTCTTCCGCCTGCAACTTTTCTTCCCTATCAAAGCTGCATCAAGGTTGCTAGGTCCTGGCAGTGATATGCCGGCCTCCTTTGTCTGGGCACGGGTCATGACCTGCAATGGGATAGGTGTAGCCTCCCCATCGAGGTTCTCGACACCAAACAGCCCCAATGGGACAGATGGTACGTTGGTTGAGCTAGAAGACGGCTTTCGCTTTGGGCAATCGACGAAGAGATGAGTGATTCCGCACTCAGCACACTTTGGTCAGCCTTGTCTCTGTTTTGCTGCTCCCTTTCAGGGCAGCGTGATGAGACATGACTTGGGTGACCACAAGTCCAACAGGTGATTGGATCCTGCATCTGCCCTCCTAGGCCTCTACCTCGTCCTCTTTCTAACGCCATCACCGGCACGGGGCGATAATCCATGAGGACAGTGTTACCCTCATCTTCATGCGAGACGTAAGGGCATATGTAAGTTTCTTCCTCATTTGGTTCTTCCACGTAGTGGACTGGAGCATCGCTCAGTGGATGGGTCACGTAAGGACCAGGTGGTCTGGGTATGCCAGTAGGGTTTATGTCCAACCTAGGAACAACTGGCTTAATGTCATTAGGCACAAGAAGGGCCAATGGGGCTCCCCTTCCGAAGAATGGCTGCGGCCTGTTCGCTAGGTAAGGCTGGTCGTAGGGTTGCGAGTACGAAGTCTTCTTGGTAATCTACAATGCGCGATGTCATGACTAAACCTACCGTAGTTAGCACAAGGTCTTGACCTAGGGTCTTGACACTCGGCTGGCAAGTGGTTTCTGCCATAGTACACGCATTGGACATGTGGGCGCATTGGTCGTCTCAACATGTCTTGCAACTTGGCTAACTCCATCTTTACATCAGTCAAGACTTGGTTCGTCTTAGTGGCCTTCCCCTTATCTTAGGATGATGGGACTGATCGCTCACTAGAGGCTGACGCTCTCTCTGAGCTTCGCGAGTTGGTCTCTTCTAGGTTTGAGCTCTTGGAGCTCCGCTCTTTCAGCTAATCATCGACTCTGATGGCTTCCTCAAACACTCTAGCTAGTGCGTCTCGCTGCAAGCTCGAATTGCCTGCCAAAGCCTTATATAACTCCTCGTCTCAAATTTCGCTGATGAATACAGTCGAAATTGCTCTTTCAGTGTCGGTCGCTTGTTCATAGGGATTCTCTTGAAGAGACTCCTCAAGTGGGTTACATAGTCGCGAATGTCCTCCTTCTCTTTCTGCTTGACGTTCATCAAGTGTACTAGCAGATTATCGGAGTATCTATGCTCGGAAAATCTCTTAATGAAGAGATCCTTGAGGCCACTGCAGTTGGCTCGTTTTGCAACATCTAGGCTTCTATACCAAGTCCTTCCCTTATCACCTAACCAGAGCCCGAACGTTTGAGAGCGTTGAGTCAGGTCGTTGAGGCTGTTGGCTTCGTAGACTTGCTCGAACTACTCTACAAAGCTGTATGGATCGTCGTGGGGTTGGTATTTGTCGAGTTGTTTGGCATAGAGATTTTAGACTAGCTCTTTGAGCCTTGGTTCGCTCCTAATCCTACGACATAGCGATGTCTCTAGTGCCGCGGCACTTTGCTCTGCTACCGTGTTATCTAGCAGTCGCTTCATAAGAAGCTCGCTCAACATCAAGTCTCCTTCTAGGGCTCTCTCATGATCTCTTCGGTTTCTACCTGCTAAGTTCAACACTCGCTGTACCTCACGCAACTCCGTGCTTTGCCTTTGGCTCCTAGCCTGCTGGTCCCTATTGTATTCAACTATGCTTTGCAAAGCCTTGACGACATGACCAGAGGTCCACGAGACAGAAGAGGAGGAAGTGCCACACGTGGCAGAAGAAGTTCCCATGATGCCCCTGTTGGAAGAAAGAGGGAAAATGAAAATGGGTGTTGCCCCATTCCCTAATCGGTTAGAGAAGCCAGTGGATCCTATTAAGGAATACGATCTAGTTAGAGACCTGGATGCCTTTAGACCAAACGTCACATTTCGACAATTATTGATGTTGTCTCCCAGTTGCCGGAAAAGGTTCAAAAGTATACTGACAAGAAGACGTGGTTTAAGGATTGCTCCCTCAACAGCAACAAAGCCCAACAAGGCTGCAAAGCCTGTAAAAGAAGTGGATGTGGCTAATGCTTTCCTAGATCCGGGTACTTCAGAGACTGGCGTGTGGATTGAAGGCTGCTTCATTGCAAATGCACTGATTGATGGTGGTTCATCAGTGAACATTATGACGGATGTTACAATGAAGGATCTAGGCCTACAAGGTGTGCAACCCACCCAATGGCTCATCAGACTGGCGGATCAGAGTAGAATCAAGCCTTTGGGCATTCTCCCATATGTGAAGACTACAGTGGCTGGAAAAGATTATTGGCTAACCTATCTGGTAGTGAAGCCAAACTCTTATGGTACATCCTATCCTCTGTTACTGGGCAGACCATGGCTTTTTGAAGCCCAGGCAAGGACGGATTGGTTCAAAGGAACCTTGACCTTGGGTAGAGGACCCAACAAAGTGGTGCTGAAACTGTATGGTTCTCAAAAAGGACATGGATCCACCTCCTTGGAATTATCTTCTGACTCCCCTAATGAGGCTACAGATGGAACATCAGTAGATGAAGATGCTGTCAAATAGATACTTCCCAAGAAAACAGTGACACATTCCTTAACAGTGGATACTGTAAGCCGACTTCCAAAAGATGCAAAGCCATTATCAATGGGTGAATACTTCCTGCCTGAACCGCGCATGACTTCTGAAATCACTTCTGACAGTGAGATAGAAGCATGGATGTACTGCTCTCCCTGTTACATGGCCATAGCAGAAACAGAGACAGAGACAGGAGAGGAAATAGAGAATCTGTTCTTCTGTTACAGAGCTCCTACAGAGACAGAGACAGAAGCAGAAGCAGAAACAGAAGCAGAAGCAAAAGCAGAAGCAGAGACAGAGACAGAAGAGGTTGGATATGAAATGGACGAAGAAGGTTATGAAAGAGAAACGGAAGAGTCTATCCCACCTGAAGAGGATACATTTGAGGAAGAAGTTCCGGAAGCATCAGAAGCAGACGAGCTCATGCTACGGGACAGAATGGCAGTGGTACCATTTGGTTTGGTAAATGGATCTTCTCATATGCAAAACCTTTATAAGACGTGGATTAAGAAGAACAAGCCGTCTTTCAACAGTAGCTCATGCCGTCCTAATCCATCCTTGCCCAAGAAAGATGATGATGATGCACCGTGCCAACAAGCACCAATCCCACCAACCCAACAGGCATCAGAGGGTCCCTATTATGTGACGTTCCTGGATGTATCATCAGAAGATGAGTCTTCAAGCCAAGAGGTAATTAATCTTGAAACCAAACCCAAAACGGCTCTAATCCCATTTCAACATCTCAAGGAGCAACCTAAGTCTCCACCAAAAGAAGAAGTTGGTTCTAGTGGGACATCAGAAGAGGACATCACTCCCTTGAAGGAGTCAGATCTGTATCCAGAAGCAGTCCGTGGGACCTTCATCCGTGAAGTAGAAGGTGAAAGGCAGTTAACCTTTGTGGATGCAGAAGGCACTGAACGCCACTTGAAGGTGGGTAGCAATCTCCCAAAAGAGGAGTTGTCAACCTTGTACAACTTGTTGAAAGAAAATTTGGACGTGTTTGCATGGTCCTACAAAGACCTAAAGGGGATTGATCCCACAATATGTCAACATCATATTGACTTGGAGCCTGATGCCAAGCCAGTACGGCAACGACAGAGGCGAATGAACCCGAATTATTCCACATTGGTGAAAGCGGAGCTGCTGAAGCTTCTGGAAGCCAAGTTCATCTATCCAGTGGCAAATAGTGAATGGGTTTCACCCATCATGGTTGTACCCAAGAAGAATGGCAAATTGCGAATATGTGTGGATTTCCAAAAGCTTAATTCCAAAACGAAGAAGGATCACTTTCCTATCCCTTTCACAGACCAACTGTTGGACACAACGGCAGGACATGAGCTTTATTCCCTTTTGGATGGATTCAGCGGATACAACCAAGTCCAAATCGCAGAAGAAGACCAATCCAAAACAACCTTCACCACAGAATGGGGGACCTACGCTTACCGAGTGATGCCATTTGGGCTCTGCAATGCCCCTGTTACTTTCCAGCGAGTCATGATGGCTGCATTTCAGAATCATCTGCACGACTTCATCGAAGTATATTTGGATGACTTCTGTGTCTATAGTTTGATCCGTGAACATTGAGAGCACCTGGAGCAATGCTTTGACCGATGCCGAGAGTATGGGATTTCCCTCAACCCCGACAAATGCATCTTTGGGGTCTCTTCCGGAGTTCTGTTGGGCCACATTGTCTCTGCACAAGGGATATCGACAGACCCTGCAAAGATTGAAAAGATCACAGCTCTGACAGCACCCACCAACCTTAAACAGTTGAGGGGATTCCTAGGCCATGTGGGTTACTACAGAAGGTTTATAGCCCATTTTGCGACAAAGGCAACTTCCTTGCACAAGCTTTCGAGGAAAGATGCAGAGTTTACTTGGACAGAAGAATGTGACAAAGCCTTCCACACTCTGAAGCAGTATCTGATTGAGGCACCCATTCTGCAACCTCCTGATTGGACGAAAGAGTTCCATGTACACACGGATGCATCAATTGAAGGCTTAGGTGCTGTCCTCTGCCAAAAAGAGCTCCTCAAAGTTGGATCAACCGATCTATTATGCAAGCCGAAAAGTCACTGATAGGGAACGGAATTACACAGTGACAGAGCTGGAGTGCTTGGCAATGGTGTTTGCCCTAGAAAAGTTTCGCCATTACCTCCTATCTACCCACTTTAAATTTTATGTGGATCATGAGGCCCTGTCCTTCCTGATGAACAAAGCGGATGTGAAAGGACGAATGATGAGATGGCTCCTTTTATTCCAGGAGTTCGACTTTGAGGTGATTACTAAGCCCGGTCATTCCCATGTTCTGGCTGATCATCTGTCGCGTATCCCACAAACTGCAGACGAGGAGCAGGATGATCCAGACCTCCCTGATGCTTCCCTATTCTTGGTAGAAACTGTAACTCCCTGGTATGCAGATATTGCCAATCTGCTGGCAACCCAACAGTACCCTCCTGGTATCTCTAGTCGGGAAAGGAAAAAGCTCATGCTGGAATCAGCCCCCTTTACCTTGCTAGGCGGTGCACTGTACAAGAAAGGCAAAGATGAAGTGCTCAAAAGATGTGTTGCAGGAGATGAGATTGGGATTGTTCTGAAGGCTTGCCATGACGAGCCATGTGGGGGTCACTTTGCAGTAGAAGCCACAGCCAGGAAGGCTCTGCTAGTAGGATATTGGTGGCCTACCATTCATAAGGATGCCTATGATTACTGTAAAAGATGTGATGCTTGTCAGAGGATGGGGAAACCCATGAAGACAAGTGCCATGCCACTGCAACCTATCCTTCCTTTGAAGCCTTTTGAGAAGTGGGGCATCGACTTCGTAGGTCCAATCGATCCTCCCACCAGAAGAAAACAGAACCGATACATCCTCGTATGTACGGATTATGTCACAAAGTGGTGTGAAGCTAAAGCCCTAAAGCGGGACGATGGTAACAGCGTGGCCCTGTTCATGTACGAGAATATCATCACCCGTTTTGGCAGTCTCCTAGAGCTGGTAAGTGACAGAGGCACTCATTTCATTAATAAAGTCATGGAAGAGTTGACAGAGCTGTATAAGATCCGCCATCGCAAGTCCACTCCTTACTGCCCCAGAGCCAACGGCCAAGTCGAAGTCACCAATCACATCCTCTGCTCGATCTTGACAAGAACAATTGCCGCACATCGTCGTGATTGGGATGATCGACTTAGAGAGGCCCTCTAGGCGTACAGAACCTCCCATAAAGCAGCAACAGGACAGACACCCTTCCAACTGTTGTATGGTACAGAAGTTGTTTTCCCTATTAAACTGGAATTGCCCCCTTTGAGAGTGGCTATCAAAGAGCGTTTGGGGGATGATGATTCACTGCAACGCCGTCTCCTGCACCTGGAATGTTTGGACAAAACTCGCAGGATGGCTCTACAGTGCATGGAAGCCACACAAGCCCAACGTAAGGCTTACCATGATAGCTTCATCAACAAGCACAAGGAGTTCAAAGAAGGTGATTTGGTCTTAGCCTATGATTCACGATTTGGCAAGTTTCTTGGCAAGCTCCAACAGCGGTGGATGGGCCCATATAAGGTACTTGCTATCAACCCTAATGGCTCTATCCAAGTGTAGACCGTTGATGCCTCTGATGATCCCTTCCTGATCAATGGATATCGCCTGAAGAAGTACTTCCCTCCTTGGGGATCTTGACAATCACGGTCACATGATCCTTTCCCTCATTGGCGTGGCACTATCACTCTTATAATGCTACTTCTGATAGCCGTTCTTCAGCCACTCCTGATGAGGTGGACACAACCCTCTGTCCCCTCAACCCCATCTTTAAGCCCTGATCTCTTATCCTCTATTTTCCACCAGCGACGGTGGCGAGGTTGGTTCTGACATATGGTCTTTCTACCATTCCTTTCCTAATGAAAAAAAAAAGAGAAAAAATATCGGTTATGGGAGAAAAGGACTTAGGTCCCTGTCA
Organism: Lygodium microphyllum; assembly: GCF_053477565.2. Taxonomy (NCBI): domain Eukaryota; kingdom Viridiplantae; phylum Streptophyta; class Polypodiopsida; order Schizaeales; family Lygodiaceae; genus Lygodium; species Lygodium microphyllum. Next base: position 4,940,181 of record NC_141149.1, on the reverse strand, counting down.
TGCCGACCTATTCTTCGAGAAAAGGTGGAAACACCCTCGGGAATAGGGGAAAACAAGAAAAAGAAGGAAAAAAAAAACAAACAAACAAATCTGTTATGAGAGAAAAGGAAGCAATTCTCTGTCATAGCAGGCCTCGTTCCAGGAAAAGGTGGTAAACACCCTTGGGCGAGAAGCTGGCTGTGGAAAAGGTGGTAACACCCAGCAGTCCAGAAAGTGGATTCATCACTTGAAATTTCCAGGATCCAATTCCGAAGCTGCCTCCCTTAGTACGCTATGTCCTGGGTCTCTCTGCAAAGTGACTACCTGTCCTCTAGCAGACGACATGTTCCTATTCAACACAACGCTCGATTTGATAGCTACCTCCCTAGGTACGCCTCTTCAACAACTGATGACGCGATCTTCATCGACAAACAATCGAGTGATGTGAGCTTTCATCCTAACTGGATGGGGAAGTGAGTATGGGTTGCCCTCTATAATTATCAACAGAGCGTGAGACAGAGGGTGGGGCGAGAGACCAGTTTTTTCCCTTCAAATCAAATGAGAGGAGAGAAGTGTGAATGAAGTGTTGCACGCACGAGATGGGCCTCTCAATGCACAACGCACAATTTGTTTCTGTGCACTACACCATAAGGCTCCCTGGCCTTCCTTCTCGCACCGTATGCCGGCACAGGGCGGGATGCACTGTTGCACCATCAAATGCACACAAGGCATACAATCTTTGCACAAGGGACCGTGAGGATTACATCAACGGGTTTCAGGAAAAGGCTGCCCTCTTATATCTATCAACAGAGAGTGAGCCAGAGGGTGGGATGAGTGTGACTGGAGTTTCTTCAATCAATTACCGAGAGGTGAGATTGAGGGACGTTACGACACTTGGAGTCAGGTATGTTCCCGTTTTCCTATGCACCCACGGGATGGGTCTTTGCCGTCATCACAAGACACGCCACCCTGTTCTGTACACTGCAATGTAAGGCTCCCTTGCCTTCCTCCTTGCACTTATGCCAAACGGGTTGGATGCACTAATGCACCATCAACTGTGCACCATGGCATACTCCTTCTACACCATTCCCCCCTTGTCGATTCCTCAACCAGGTACGTGATATGGATTTCACTCCTTATTCCTCGAGTGATATTAGTCATGGGGCGAGTGACTGTTCTTTCATTCCAATTGAGTGACTGTGAGTTGAGTGTAATATCCCTCATCATCGACGAATTTCCTGTGATTCCTTCCATCAGCTACCTCCCTGGGTGCTGCCGCGTGGTCCCTGCCATGAAGGACGTGTGCTGTAAAGATGCCTTGGTACCTCCAGAAGCCGACAACCACACTAGACGTGCCATCGACACTCAACCTTGATTCTTGACAAAATGGGCCAAGTTTTTCTAACCCTACACCTTCTGTTTCTTCGTGACGGTTATGTTTTAAGTATGGGGACATTAGTGGATGGTCCGTGGCGTGGTCCTAGGTCCCTGTTGCTCGGTTAACCCTATCCGTTAAGGTCTTAAGTGTGGGGACGCGTCCCTGCGCGTCTATATTTCATACCCCTCTGCATATGCCTTATCCTGATCGTTCATGTATGCCATGACTTTCTTTTACCCTGCTGGGATCCCTTCCCATCCACCTGGTTATGTTCCACCCACCCTTGGGGCTGTTCCCTTGCAGTTTTCCTTCATTCTTTGATTTTGAGGTCCTACTATGTGAATGCACCCTACGTTCACTGAAGTCCAAATCCAACCTTATAGCCCTGTTCCTTCCTTTGCACTGACCATTTTTCCTTTTTACCTACCCCTATTCCAGTGCACGGTTTTTGAGTTATTAATTTTTGAAGCATTTTGCGTAATTTAGCCGGTTTTCCATGTGAACGCACTTTTCTTGCTTCCGAATCATGCTCTGATATCATAGCCCTGACCACCACTTTTCCCCTGACATTTTTCCTTCTTACTGCGTGTCATTCCCATACACGGTTTGTCCATTATTAATTTTCCAATTTTTTACGACTTTTTCGTGCGTATTTTTGACATTTTTCCATGTGAACCTGCCTTGTTTGCATCGGAATTCCAATTTGATCTGCCAGCCGTGTCCCTTGTGCCTTCCCCCACCTTTTTCCTTTTTCCTCCACCCTCTTTCGACTTCTGGATTTATTATTATTAATTTTTAAATGTGTTTTCGGGAGTATTTTTGGTGTTTTTCACATGTGAACCCTTACTACTTCCACCGAAACTGCACTTTAATGTGATAACCCTGTGTCCCCCCTTCTTGCGGACATTTTTCCTTCTTACTGCATGTCATTCCGGTGAACGGTTCATCCGATATTAATTTCCGATCCCATTTTCGGGTTTGTTTTTTGGGTTTTTCCCATGTGAACGCATCTTATCTCCGTCGGAATTATGTTTTGAGGTGATAGGATTGTCGGGCACGTCTTTCTGCATAGTTTTCCTTTTTTTGGCACCTCGTTCCGATGCACGGATCTTCCGATATTAATTTTTAATTGCGGTTTTTAGTTCGTTTTTTGTGTTTTTTGCACGTGACCGCCCTTTACCCCTCCCAGAATCTCCGTCGTACATTTTCCTTCTCTTCCGCCTGCTGTCCTGCCCACTTTTAGTTTTTACGCTATTTCGTTTTGACGTCCGGATTGGGAGTTATTAATTTTTCTTTATTTTTCCGTGTATTCGCACGCTCGTTTTGCGCGTGAACGCGCCTTTTTTCGATTTTACGCGTCTCCACGTGCCCTGGTCGTGTCCGCATGACCCATACCGTCATCCCGGTGCCATTTCAATCCCGTCACGGTAAATTTTTTTACCCCGCCCCGCGTACGTGCACGGGACGGGGGTACGCGCCCATCCCTTCCCACCCTTACCCTTCCCTAGGGCACCCCCCACCCCCCTTGGGCCCTGCCCACCCCCTACACCCTTGGACCCTGCCCACCCCCTACCCCCTTGGCCCTGCCCACCCCCCTACACCCTTGGACACTGCCCACCCCCCACCACCCTTGGACCCTGCCCACCCCTTCCCCCCAACCACCCGACCCCTTCCCCCCAACCACCTCCCTCTCCCTCTCCCCCTCTGCGTGCCCTTCTCTCTCCCTCTCCCTTCCTTCTCTCTCCATCTCCATCTCCTCTCCCCTCCTCCTCCTGCATTCCCCCCTCCTACTCCTCCTTCCCCTTCTTCTTCTCCTTCTTTGCCCGTCTCCTTTCCTCCACCTCCCACCCTCCCCTTCTTCCTCCCTCCCGCCTGCTTGCCGCCCTCCCTCCTTCTCCTTCTTCCCTCCCACGCTTCTCTCCTTCCCACGCCTTCCCCCCGCTGGCGCCTTTCCATCCTCCCCTCCGCCAGCCGTCTCGCCTCCGCCCCGCAGCCATCTCGCCGCCGTCCATCGCCATCACCGCCTAGCCGTCCCGTTCCCGCCACGTCCTGGCCGTCCCGTTCCCGCCACGCCCCGTCGCCGCCACGCTTGAAGCCGCCGCCGCCCTGCAGCCCGCCCCTCGCCTGTTGCCTCCTGCTCCTCCCCGTCGGAGCCCGTCAGCGCCTCGTCTCCACCGCCGGCGCCACCCACGGTCCGACCGCCGGAAGCCGTCGCCGTCGCCTGGAGGTCGTTGCCGGAGATCCTGCCCGCTGCCGCCTCGGCGTCCGTCGTCCGCCCCGTCGCGCCGCCGCCGCGTCGCCGCCGGTGCTGCCATCCTCTTCCCCCTTCCTCCTCCTCCTCCTCTTCCACCTCCTCCTCCTCCCTAACTGCTTCTAAGGTTAGTTCACCTAACCTTCGGTTAGTTTACTAACCCTTAGCTTAGTTTAACTAACCCTAGATTAGTTACTTACAGTAGTTAATTACAGTTGATTACCCTAACCCTAGTTAGGACCATTAACCCTAACCCTAGTTAGGACCATTAACCCTAACCCTAACCCTAACCCTAACTAGGATCCCACTAACCCTAACCCTAACCCACATTAGGTTACCTAACCCCCTTTAGGTTAGTTTCTACTAACTGGACTTATCTGACTTATCCAACCTGACTAACCTCACTTGACTTGACTTGGGCAGACTAACATGACTTACCCAGACTAACCAGACTTAACTGACTTACTTCTAACTGACTTATCTGATTATCATGATTTATGTGATTTAATTAATTTTTACATTAATTTTCCCATCAAAATAATTCAAAAAAATTTCTAAAAATTCCCTTTGCTTTCTGCCAATTTTTGGGAGTTTGTCCGCTGGAAATTACCCACCCTAAAATTTCTGAAAATTACACATTTCCTAATTTTAACCCCCAAATTGTCCACAAATGTAGAAAATTCATTTAAAAATAGTAAAAAATTCTTAAAAAATTCTCAAAAATTCTCAAAAATTCCCCTCAACCCCCTTGACCATTTTTCATTTATTTTTCACTTTTAAAAATTATCATATATGGTAACCCTATTGTAAAAAAACAAAAACAAAAACAAAAACAAACCAACAATCCAACAAATGGAAATTAACCTTAACACTCTCTATTTTATTTGCATACACTCCATTGTGGATATTTCCTCCATATTCATGTGCTCTATATTTTGATTTCCTTATTATTATTATTATGATTATTTAAAAAAAACAAAAAACAAAAAACATAAACAAACCACAAACCAAACAACAAAAAAAAACAACAAAACACATCCACAACCCATAATAACCACCCAAACAACAAAACCAACCATAAATAATCCCAAATTACACAAATTAAAAAACCAAAAAAAACCAAATCAACACATCTGCTAAGGTGTTGTGTTTGTTGTTTCATCAGTGGTCTTTACTTTTCCTTTACTGGATTCACTTCTTTTGGGGGACTCTTCCGTGCGCATTTCTGCATTACATACACACCCCTTCTAGGTATTTATTTTATGTGTTTTATTTATTTTCATTTCCCCCTTAATCACAAATTAATTGTTAAAATGAACTCTTTATTCACCCACAGTTTCCACGCGCATTCGCGCTCAACACACACATACTTTTTATTTAAAATAAACCCGCCGTTCACTTAGCACGTGCTACGTGTGCTAAAGATGCACTTTAATTTTTAATTAAAATAAACCAGCCGTCACATGAGCACGCGCTGGCAAAAAAGCGCTCCACATCACCTTAATTTGTAATCAAGGAATTTGCATTTAGAGACCCAGTCGGGTATCGAAGTCGGGATTCGAATAAAAGCACCGCTTCACCTAATAATTGGTAATTAAATTTATAAAAAGGAACCGCCGTTTTCTTGCTAAGGTTTATCACCTAATAAAAATTCACCCATTTTTAATAATTTATTAAAATCAACCCTTCATTAAATTAATTCCCCCCTCACTGCACTTAATTCCCCTTTTTAATGAACTGTTTCGTGGGATGGGTATGCGCAGTCATTAGCGTTATTTTCCATGGTCCAGTCTTGGTTTATCAACGATGTAGTCTTGATATGTGTCGGATATGGTATTGTTTTGGTTTACTGTCTTTGTTACGGTTACGGGTACGGTATGCAGTTTTTTTCTTTTATTGCCTGATACGGGGTTCTGGGTGTTTGTCTGATGCATCGCATGAAGCTTTCGGTCGCATATATCTCAAGGTCATGTCGAATTTTTTCTAGGATGTGGTTTGTTTGGGGTTAGTTGGTCGAGTCACGTTTTCTTGTTTGGTAATTCTCTTATCCTTGGTTTTTGTTTGTTGCTTTGCAGGCATTCTCCTTGATTGTCTGTGTTTGTGGTGTGTGTAACCATCTGAATGGCGCCTTCTCATGCTCCTCCCCCTGTCCAGTACGTCCCACTAGTTAGCAGGGATTACTCTTCCCTACTTACTTTTGAGCCTCTCACGAAGGCGGGACTCACTGCTTTTGTGGCCACTCCTTTTCCATTGCTTCCAGAGGATCCATCGTTATGTGATGAGTTTCTGGCCTCTTACAGCAAGAAGACAGGACTAGTCCAGGGCATTTCTATGACTTTGACACCTCGCGGTTTAGGGAAGGCTCTGTCTCTTCCCTTCAAAGGTGAACCTTTTGTTACCACTCGTCAGCTCTTCTCTAATGAAGAGATTCTAAAGCTGTTGCAAAAGCAGACAAGGGAAATCCTCGATGTTAAGAAGGTGATAAACTCTTCAGGAGTTTCCTTTTCTATGATCACTGATCCCGTATGGAAGACGATCTGTCAGTTTCTCCAAGACAGGTTTATGCCTGCCAAAACGCCATCCCAGTATTTGTCCAAAGAGCTTTTCACAGCTTCCAGGATGGTCTTGAAAGGAGTTGCTATTGATTGGAGCACTTACCTCCTCACTAAAATGGATCAGCATTTCGTTAAAGTCACCAGGGGTAATGTTACCAATGTCACATATGGATCATATTTGTCTGCCTTCTTGACCTATTCAGGTTTACAGAAGACTATGCCTCCACCTCCTCCATCAGATCCAGTATCTCCTCCTCCACCTTCAGAAGAGTCAGAACCCATTGACATAGAGGATGATGATTCTCCGCCTCCCCTAGTCATCCAGCGCAAATGCTTGAAGAGGGTAGCGGATAAAGCTCCTTCTGTACTTCCTTCAGTGCCCATTCCTGCTACCTCTGGCAGTGAACTCCCTGGGTATCTCACTTGTACTAACCTGTTCAGAGCACATCGAGAAGGATCATTGGACATATCAGTTCCCTCCCTGCACAATCTAGTTTCAGGAGATGCAATTCCTTTCCTCTGCAAGGATATTCAAAGTTCCATTGAGTTGTCAGTGACAGCCTGTGTTCAACAGCTGTACGCGTCTTTTTATGAAGAGCTCATGCAGTCTAAGGACCAGTTGCATAAGGCAACATCTGAGTTAGTTTCTGCTAAGGATACCCTAGCAGATTTATTTAAGAAAATGGAACAGCAAACCCAACTGGTTGCCACCCAAAGCGATGAGATTTCTTCTTTGAAGATCCAGTTACTAGAGGCTCAATCTCAGGTTACTAGCCTTTCAGAGGAGAAGGAGAGGATGTCCAGAGAAGCGCAAGAATTCCAAGCTATCTTAGATGACAAACTTTCAGCTTAACAGACTGCTAATGACACAGTGGCCAACCAAGCCTCCCAAATCCAGCAGTTGCAAGATCAACTTGCAAAGTTCCGCTCTATTCCTCCAAGCCCTAATGTTCCCTTGATTCCTTCTCTTTCACAGCAGGACTTGGCTTCTCTTCAGAGATAGGCTACTTTGTGCCCTCTATTCCAAGATAAAGTGGAAAGATTGCAGTCCCAATGGACTTATTATGGTCTACCTTTGAGCAGTTTCAGGAATATGTCTCACCAGACCATTCTTTCTTTGTCCACTACCACTTACAGAAGTTGGTCTTCTACATGAAGCTTTCCACGATGGATTTACCTCTTCCAGAGGATGGATGGAGTGGGGCTTGGTCTGCTGAGTTGTTGACAGAGGTAGTCAGAATGGTCTTTGAAGATTCTGTCATGCCAGACACCATGTTGATGTCGTACATGTATCTATGAGGAGATTTGTTAATTCCAGATGAGGTGGATATGGCATGGTATGTGGGGGATGTGGTCTTACAGGCTGTTTTGTATGTCAATCATTTGGAGTTGCGCATAGCTGACATATTCCAGAGTTATTCCTCCAAAGTAGCTGATTGTCATGATAATTCGTGGCATCCCATGATTGATTCGGTGGTCCTAAATCAAAGACAAAACACAACTCCTACCTCTGCCCAGAGTACTAATCAACTGAGGATGAATCTCTTAGCCTATCTTTCAAAACATAATCCATTTGATGCTACCTTCTTTGATGCCTATCATAGACGATCTCTCTTAGGACCTTCTGTTCCTACCCTCCTCTATTACCAACAAGTGGCTCACCGCTATGCTATATATCTTTCCCTTTGTCAATCTAATTCCACAACTATTTTACCCCTTCTTTTCCAACCTTCATCTTTCCCTCAAATTCCCATTTTCACTTACTGTTCCTTTATTGAGGATATGGTATTTTCCCCTTCTCCACCCTGTCCTTCTCCCTCCATTAATGTACCCTCTACATTTCCTATTTATCAGTTAACACCGTTTCTTAGTGATTCCCTTCAAATTTCTGCCACTCCTTCTTTAACCTTTTCTTCCTTTTATGATTTTTCCTATCCCTCCCTTCATCCACTCTTCCTTATTCCACTACCCTCTCCTAACACTTCCATATCTCAACCACCTCATTTAGTTAGTGACTGTGACGGGTTTGATAATCAGATTTCCAGAAGAAGGGGATGGAGTTCGGATGATTGCCTTACAGGACCGCAGATCAATTGGCCAGTAATTCCAGGAGAATGGACAGCTTTCAGTCAATCTTATCAGAACTATGTTCATTTTGCCCAGCAGTATTCACAGTCTGCAGATCCCTTAGTGAGATTAACTGCTCACTTTGCTTGGTACCTGGCATATATGCATAGGCACTCTCATAATGATTCCAAACCTATTCCAAAGTTGTGCATGAATGTCAATGTAAGCATTGATTCCCAGCAGCTGGATATATTGTATTTTCATGCCCTCTGTTTGCCTAGCAGATACCTGGTCCTGTTGGAAAGGATGTGCTGTCTCCAATTTTTTCAAAATCCTCCCAAAAACTTTGTAGATGAATCCTTGTCTATGGATCGTTTCCGACAACATCAATCTTTTAAGAGGGATCATCTTCATTGATACCTTTCCAATGTATGGTGGAAGCTTTTAATGAAAAACTCTCTTTTTGGAGGAGTCATTCAGATGGTTGTGTTGTGTATTAGTGTTTGTGTTGTGAGTTCATTTATGTCCAATGAACGTGGTGGTTTCCTATTGGATTTCGTGTACGAGCTACATTTTGGAGAATTGTAGTGATGGGTTCGTGGTTGGAGAGTGGAAGCAGATGCAGATGAGTGTTGAAATGACTTGTTTTTTGGCTGATTTTTGTTGTTTTTGAGAGCTGAATGGTTGATTTTATGAGATGATTGATTGGTTTGGAAGTGTTTTGAGAGTGTTTTGGATGATAATGATTGGGTTTTGGAAGTTCATGATGTTTATTGGAGGTTCTGTTATGTTCTGATAGGTTCTGATTGGTTCTGTATACCTTCTGTTTTGTTCTGTTTTGCTCTGTTTTGTTCTGATTGTCTTCTGTAAGGAGGGATGGAGTATTGATTGATGAAGATTGAGATATTGAGAAAGCTTATTGAATGGTTTGTGAGAGTTTGGAATGATTTGAGAATGAGTTATGAGGTTTTGATGACCTTCTGTAACCTTCTGTAGGTCTTCTGTAGAGCTTCTGTCTCTGTTCTGTTCTGTTCTGTACTGTTCTGTTCTGTACTGTTCTGTGACTGTTCTGTATACTTCTGTATGTGTTGTGATGGATGAGAGTGTAGCTTGGGAAAGTTTTCTAGCCTTGGAAAGAGGTGAATACAAGTGCAAAAGAGCTGAAAGAAGTGGAAGAAGTAGCTGCTAAAGACTCAAGTGAAGACTAGAGTGAAGTGACAGTAGTGAGCTATGAAAGGACACTGTAGTGGCTCTGGTGACTCTTCATAGCAGACATACCTCTTGGGAGGGGTATCCACGACCTAAGAAGGATTATTGAGAGTGATTTTGAGATATTGTAGTGAGGATATGATGTATTATTGATGGAGTGAGAGAGAGAGAGTCAGAGATAGCCAATTCTACTGAAACAGAGTGATTGTATATGAGAGATTGAGAGAGAAGACTATGAAGATATTGAAGATGAATACTATGTGATGTATTTTCATTCAAAGATGGTGTATTCCTTTGCTTTCTTTGTTTTATTGATAGATTTTGTGAAGATATTGAAGAATATGGTTGATTCTATTAAAACCGTGGGAGATCTACATGATGCTGTATGAAGATTTGTTGTGCCTGGTGTTCTTTTCTTCATTGTGATCATATGAAACATGATAAACAAGCTTGTTGATGTTACAAGATAGATTTTCTTGCAAGAGAATTCCCTTTTCCTTGGTGTTCCTCTTGGGGCTCCATGTTTTTGGTGCGCAGCCGGGGAAACTTGCCATCAACAAGCACCAGAAGAGGCTGAAAATGAAGGAAATGGCATTGCCAAGAAGAGAAGAATTCAATGGATGTTTGTAAAGTTTCTTCTTCCACTGAAGATTTGGAGTTTCTCATAATCAAAGCCACTTTCCATAAGAAGTTTATCCCACAATGGCGGAAACACATCACCATCATGATGCATGCTCTATGTGGTGGACAGTTTCCTCTTCCTATTGAAGCAGCAGAAACTTGCATCTTGGTGGCAAACTGTTTGGGAACAAACTGAAGAGCAGAAACAGAGAGAATGACCATCCATGGAAGATTTGGTATTCATTGAGAAGTTTCCAGACAACATCAAGTGGGAGATTGTGAAGAAGCTTCAGGAGTCTTGGTCTGTAGAGGTTCACAGGGACAAGAAGGAAAAGAGTTGGAATTTGTTCGTGGATGCTCAACAGCAAGATACATGGGATGCTTGGTGTACTGATAATCTTCTGTTTGTTCAATTAGAAACCCACTGGAAGTTGGTAGACAGAGTGTTTTTCACAACATACACTGTTGAAACCATCAGAAGCTGGCATTACTATGATGATGGCACCACCACAATGCTCAGACGTATGCATTTTGACACCTTTAGAACCGAATATCTTCCTTTGTGCAGTGGCATGAAAGCAGAATTCAGGGACATTGAAAAGAAAGAACTAGAAGAAATGTTGGCAAGAGAGTCCTACAGAGACTGAGGCCTTCTGTTAACCCTCTATGGAGCACTAACAACATAGTGGAGCCAACCCCCTGATGAATGACGCAATAAAGAGGCAAGCGTTAGAACGAGTCTAGAGGTACGTGAGAAGAGAGAAAGCAAAAATCAGAGCCGAGAGCGAGCTCGCAGCAGAAGCCGCCTTTGACGCCCTTGCGGAACTCTTTACAGAAGTCCCAATGGCACATCAAGCCCTTCCTCCTCCTGCTGGAGGTCCACTTCCAAGCCAGATCTGTCCTGGAAATATTGATGACAGGCCAACGAATGTAGTTCCATTGCCAGTTTTTAAGGGAGAGTACAATGAAGACCCCGATCTTCATGTAGCAGAGTTTATGGTAGCATGTGTGGCTAACAATGCCAGAACCCCTGAGCATTGGTTGGCAATATTCCCCGCCACTTTCAAGGGCGCGGCGTTTGAGTGGTATGAGAGACAAGCAGCAGGAACTTTTGGCACATGGGATGACCTGAAGTTGGCCTTCCTCACTAAATTCAGGCGTGAAGGTTTTGAAGAGCGGATGAGAGAGGAATTTATGAACCTAAGTCAGTCTTCTGGAGAAAGAGTGGAAGCTTATGTCTCACGAATGGAATCCATCCTGAAGAGATGGACTAACCATAATTTAGATAATGGCTTTCAGAAGGGAGTGTTTCTCAGAGGATTACAACCAGAAGTCCGTAAGTTTGTGGAGCTGCAAAGACCAGCCACCCTGCAAGCTGCAACAGAAGGTGCAAGACTGTATGATGAAGTGGAAGCTCGATTAGCGATGAATACAGGAAGAGGAGTCCTACCTCCTCTGATGCCAGGAATGATGTATCCACCAAATGCAGTCCCAGGGACTGTTCCCTACCCCTACCAACAGATGCCCCCGGTATCACAGTACAATGCACCAAATCAACAGTGGCCACAATCCATGCCTCAAATGGTGGTTCAACCTCAACAACAATGGTCCCAACCAATTTCCTCAATGCCAAATCAGCAGCAACAGTGGAACCCTGCCAACTGGAGTCAACAGCCAACAGTTCAAACAGGAGCTCTGAATCAGAACCAGAACATAGACCCCTCTGTACCAGCCCAACCCGTTTATGCAGTGATTACAGAGACTCCTCAAAACCCTCCTGCCAGTACGTCAGGAGGAGAAAGCTTGAAGGATTACTTATCAAACTCAGTTGCAAACATAAAAAAGGAGTTGATGGATGTGATTACCGAGCAGCTTCAGACGTTGAAAGTGAATACCGCTAGCATATCCCATGTTGCAGGAGCAGGAAGAGATGTGATGCGGTCAAACACTTGGTGTGGTAAGTGTCATCAAGCAGGCCATTTAGCCACTGAATGTACACGAAAACCAACCATCCCTGGAGCCTTCTGTTCCTACTGTTTGCGGAAGAACCATACAGAGGACATTTGCTCTCTGAAAGATATACATGATAGGAGAAGGAAGGAAGAAGACGCAAGATTCAACTTGCTGGAATCCAAAATGACAACACAAGATATTGGACCCAAGCCTAGAGAGTTTGGTCCTAATTTCGGACCCAGAAGATTTCCCTCTCAAAGTTACAGAGGAAGATAGTCTGGCGGTGGTCAGAGATCAGAAGTGGAATGTTACAGATGCGGAGAAAAGGGACACATCTCGCCAAATTGTCCAAATCCCAGAAGGTCAGTGGATTACAAGCCCTTATGCAGTCGATGTAAAGGAGAAGGCCACACTGCAAAAGACTGTCCAAGCCCAGCCCCAGTGAAAAACAGTGCTACTGATAGTCCGGCCAAGGCCCAAGAGCCTACCTCCAATTTAGTGGAATTGGAAGTTGCTGCCATCACGCGTGCAAAGCAGAAGGAACCACCTATCCAGAAAGAAAATAACCCCCCTGCCAGAATAGTGAAGTTCAATCTTCCACCAGAAGAACAGAACAGAACAGAGCCTAACAGTGCCGTACAGAGCACTACAGTGCCACAGAGAGTTACAGAGACAGTTACAGAGACAGGACCAGAGGTCCAGGAGACAGAAGAGGAGGAAGTGACACAAGTGGCAGAAGAAGTTCCTATAATTCATCTGTTGGAAGAAAGAGGGAAAATGAAAATGGGTATTGCCCCATTCCCTAATCGGTTAGAGAAGCCAGTGGATTCTATTAAGGAATACGATCTAGTTAGAGATCTAGATACCTTTAGACCAAACCTCACATTTCGACAATTATTGATGTTGTCTCCCAGTTGCCGGAAAAGGTTCAAAAGTATACTGACAAGAAGACGTGGTTTAAGGATTGCTCCCTCAACAGCAACAAAGCCCAACAAGGCTGCAGAGCCTGTAAAAGAAGTGGATGTGGCTAATGCTTTCCTAGATCCAGGTACTCCAGAGACTGGCGTATGGATTGAAGGCTGCTTCATTGGAAATGCACTGATTGATGGTGGTTCATCAGTGAACATTATGACGGATGTTACAATGAAGGATCTAGGCGTACAAGGTGTGCAACCCACCCAATGGCTCATCAGACAGGCGGATCAGAGTAGAATCAAGCCTTTGGGCATTCTCCCATATGTGAAGACTACAGTGGCTGGAAAAGATTATTGGCTAACCTATCTGGTAGTGAAGCCAAACTCTTATGGTACATCCTATCCTCTGTTACTGGGCAGACCATGGCTTTTTGAAGCCCGGGCAAGGACGGATTGGTTCAAAGGAACCTTGACCTTGGGTAGAGGACCCAATAAAGTGGTGCTGAAACTGTATGGTTCTCAAAAAGGACATGGATCCACCTCCTTGGAATTATCTTCTGACTCCCCTAATGAGGCTACAGATGGAACATCAGCAGATGAAGATGCTGTCAAACAGATACTTCCCAAGAAAACAGTGGCACATTCCTTAACAGTGGATACTGTAGGCCGACTTCCAACAAACGCAAAGCCATTATCAATGGGTGAATACTTCCTGCCTGAACCAGGAAGAACTTCTGAAATCACTTCTGACAGTGAGATAGAAGCATGGATATACTGCTCTCCCTGTTACATGGCCACAGTAGAGAGAGAAGCAGAAGCAGAGACAGAGACAGGAGAGGAACCAGAGAATCTGTTCTTCTGTTACAGAGCTCCTACAGAAGCAGAAGCAGAAGCAGAGACAGAGACAGAAGAGGATGGATATGATATGGACGAAGAAGGTGATGAAAGTGAGCCAGAAGAATCTATCCCACTTGAAGAGGATACATTTGAGGAAGAAGTTCCAGAAGCATCAGAAACAGACGAGCTCATGCTACGGGACAGAATGACAGTGGTACCATTTGGTTTGGTAAATGGATCTTCTCATATGCAAAACCTTTATAAGAAATGGATTAATAAGAACAAGCCGTCTTTCAACAGTAGCTCATGCCGTCATAACCCATCCTTGCCCAAGAAAGATGATGATGATGCACCGTGCCAACAAGCACCAATCCAACTAACCCAACAGGCATCAGAGGGTCCCTGTTATGTGACGTTCTTGGATGTGTCATCTTCAGAAGAGGAGTCTTCAAGCCAAGAGGTAATTAGTTTTGAAACCAAACCCAAAACGGCTCTAATCCCATTTCAACATCTCAAGGAGCAACCTAAGTCTCCACCAAAAGAAGAAGTTGGTTCTAGTGGGACATCAGAAGAGGACATCACTCCCTTGAAGGAGTCAGATCTGTATTCAGAAGCAGTCCGTGGGACCTTCATCCGTGAAGTAGAAGGTGAAAGGCAGTTAACCTTTGTGGATGCAGAAGGCACTGAACGCCACTTGAAGGTGGGTAGAAGTCTCCCAGAAGAGGAGTTGTCAACCTTGTACAACTTATTGAAAGACAATTTGGACGTGTTTGCGTGGTCCTACAAAGACCTAAAGGGGATTGATCCCACAATATGTCAACATCATATTGACTTGGAGCCTGATGCCAAGCCAGTACGGCAACGACAGAGGCGAATGAACCCGAATTATTCCACATTGGTGAAAGCGGAGCTGCTGAAGCTTCTGGAAGCCAAGTTCATCTATCCAGTGGCAAATAGTGAATGGGTTTCACCCATCATGGTTGTACCCAAGAAGAATGGCAAATTGCGAATATGTGTGGATTTCCAAAAGCTTAATTCCAAAACGAAGAAGGATCACTTTCCTATCCCTTTCACAGACCAACTGTTGGACACAACGGCAGGACATGAGCTTTATTCCCTTTTGGATGGATTCAGCGGATACAACCAAGTCCAAATCGCAGAAGAAGACCAATCCAAAACAACCTTCACCACAGAATGGGGGACCTACGCTTACCGAGTGATGCCATTTGGGCTCTGCAATGCCCCTGTTACTTTCCAGCGAGTCATGATGGCTGCATTTCAGAATCATCTGCACGACTTCATCGAAGTATATTTGGATGACTTCTGTGTCTATAGTTTGATCCGTGAACATTGAGAGCACCTGGAGCAATGCTTTGACCGATGCCGAGAGTATGGGATTTCCCTCAACCCCGACAAATGCATCTTTGGGGTCTCTTCCGGAGTTCTGTTGGGCCACATTGTCTCTGCACAAGGGATATCGACAGACCCTGCAAAGATTGAAAAGATCACAGCTCTGACAGCACCCACCAACCTTAAACAGTTGAGGGGATTCCTAGGCCATGTGGGTTACTACAGAAGGTTTATAGCCCATTTTGCGACAAAGGCAACTTCCTTGCACAAGCTTTCGAGGAAAGATGCAGAGTTTACTTGGACAGAAGAATGTGACAAAGCCTTCCACACTCTGAAGCAGTATCTGATTGAGGCACCCATTCTGCAACCTCCTGATTGGACGAAAGAGTTCCATGTACACACGGATGCATCAATTGAAGGCTTAGGTGCTGTCCTCTGCCAAAAAGAGCTCCTCAAAGTTGGATCAACCGATCTATTATGCAAGCCGAAAAGTCACTCATAGGGAACGGAACTATACAGTGACAGAGCTGGAGTGCTTGGCAATGGTGTTTGCCCTAGAAAAGTTTCGCCATTACCTCCTATCTACCCACTTTAAATTTTATGTGGATCATGAGGCCCTGTCCTTCCTGATGAACAAAGCGGATGTGAAAGGACGAATGATGAGATGGCTCCTTTTATTCCAGGAGTTCGACTTTGAGGTGATTACTAAGCCCGGTCGTTCCCATGTTCTGGCTGATCATCTGTCGCGTATCCCACAAACTACAGACGAGGAGCAGGATGATCCAGACCTCCCTGATGCTTCCCTATTCTTGGTAGAAACTGTAACTCCCTGGTATGCAGATATTGCCAATCTGCTGGCAACCCAACAGTACCCTCCTGGTATCTCTAGTCGGGAAAGGAAGAAGCTCATGCTGGAATCAGCCCCCTTTACCTTGCTAGGCGGTGCACTGTACAAGAAAGGCAAAGATGAAGTGCTCAGAAGATGTGTTGCAGGAAATGAGATTGGGATTGTTCTGAAGGCTTGCCATGACGAGCCATGTGGAGGTCACTTTGCAGGAGAAGCTACAGCCAGGAAGGCTCTGCTAGCAGGTTACTGGTGGCCTACAATTCACAAAGATGCCTATGATTACTGTAAAAGATGTGATGCTTGTCAGAGAATGGGGAAACCCACAAAGACAAGTGCCATGCCACTGCAACCTATCCTTCCTTTGAAGCCGTTTGAGAAGTGGAGCATCGACTTCGTAGGTCCGATCGATCCTCCTACTAGAAGGAAACAGAACCGATACATCCTGATATGTATGGATTATGTCACAAAGTGGTGTGAAGCTAAAGCCCTAAAGCGAGACGATGGTAACAGCGTGGCCCTGTTCATGTATGAGAATATCATCACCCGTTTTGGCAGTCCCGTAGAGCTGGTAAGTGATAGAGGCACGCATTTTCTCAACAAAGTCATGGAAGAGTTGACAGAGTTGTATAAGATCCGTCATCGCAAGTCCACTCCTTATTACCCCAGAGCCAACGGCCAAGTCGAAGTCACCAATCGCATCCTCTGCTCGATTTTGACAAGAACAATTGCCGCACATCGTTGTGATTGGGATGATCGACTTACAGAAGCCCTCTGGGCGTACAGAACCTCCCATAAAGCAGCAACAGGACAGACACCCTTCCAGCTGGTGTATAGTACAGAAGCTGTTTTTCCTGTTGAACTGGAATTACCCTCTTTGAGAGTGGCCATCAAAGAGCGTTTGGGGGACGATGATTCATTGCAACGCCGTCTCCTGCACTTGGAATGTTTGAACGAAATTCGTAGGATGGCTCTCCAGTGCATGGAAGCCACGCAAGCTCGACGCAAGGCTTACCATGATAGCTTCATCAAGCACAAGGAGTTCCAAGAAGGTGATTTGGTCCTAGCCTATGATTCACGCTTTGGCAAGTTTCCTGGCAAGCTCCAACAGCGGTGGATGGGCCCCTATAAGGAACTTGCCATCAACCCTAATGGCTCTGTCCAAGTGCAGACCGTTGATGCCTCTGATGATCCCTTCCTGATCAATGGATATCGCCTGAAGAAGTACTTCCCTCCTTGGGGATCTTGACAATTACGGACACTTGATTCTTTCCCTCGTTGGCACGGCACTGTACTTCTTATGATGCTATTTTTGATAGCCATTCTTCAGTCAGTCCTGATGAAGTGGACGCAACCCTCTGTTCCCTCAAATCCCCCTTCCAGCCTTGATCTTTTATCCTCTATTTTCCATCAGCGACAATGGCGAGGTTGGTCTTGACACATGGTCTTTCCACTATTCCCTTGCTCAATTTGAAAAAAAAAAGAAAAGAAAAAACAAAACATATCGGCTATGGGAGAAAAGGACTTAGGTCCCTGTCATGCCGACCTATTCTTCGAGAAAAGGTGGAAACACCCTCGGGAATAGGGGAAAACAAGAAAAAGAAGGAAAAAAAAAACAAACAAACAAATCTGTTATGAGAGAAAAGGAAGCAATTCCCTGTCATAGCAGGCCTCGTGCCAAGAAAAGGTGGTAAACACCCTTGGGCGGGAAGCTGGCTGTGGAAAAGGTGGTAACACCCAGTAGTCCAGAAAGTGGATTCATTAATTGATATTTCCAGGATCCAATTCTGAAGCTGCCTCCCTTGGTACGCTGTATCCTGGGTCTCTCTGCAAAGCGTCTACTTGTCCTCTAGCAGACGACATGTTCCTATTCAACACAACGTTCGATTTGATAGCTACCTCCCTGGGTACGCCTCTTCAACAACTGATGACGCGATCTTCATCGACAAACAATCGAGTGATGTGAGCTTTCATCCTAACCGGATGGGGAAGTGAGTATGGGTTGCCCTCTATAATTATCAACAGAGCGTGAGACAGAGGGTGGGTCGAGAGACCAGTCTTTTCCCTTCAAATCAAATGAGAGGTGAGTAGTGTGAATGAAGTGTTGCACGCACGGGATGGGCCTCTCAATGCACAAAGCACAATTTGTTTCTGTGCACTGCACTATAAGGCTCCCTTGCCTTCCTTCTCGCACCGTATGCCGGCACAAGGCGGGATGCACTGTTGCACCATCAAATGCGCACAAGGCATACAATCTTTGCACAAGCGACTGTGAGGGTTACATCAATGGGTTTCAGGAAAAGGCTACCCTCTTATATTTATCAACAGAGAGTGAGACAGAGGATGGGCTGAGTGTGACTGGAGTTTCTTCAATCAATTACCGAGAGGTGAGATTGAGGGACGTTACGACACTTGGAGTCAGGTATGTTCCCGTTTTCCTATGCACCCACAGGATGGGTCTTTGCCGTCATCACAAGACACATCACCCTGTTCTGTACACTGCACTCTAAGGCTCCCTTGCCTTCCTCCTTGCACTTATGCCAGACGGGTTGGACGCACTAATGCACCATCAACTGTGCACCCTGGCATACTCCTTCTGCACCATTCCCCCCTTGTCGATTCCTCAACCGGGTACGTGATATGGGTTTCACTCCTTATTCCTCGAGTGATATTAGTCATGGGGCGAGTGACTGTTCTTTCATTCCAATTGAGTGACTGTGAGTTGAGTGCAATATCCCTCATCATCATCAACGAATTTCCTGTGATTCCTTCCATCAGCTACCTCCCTGGGTGCTGCCGCGTGGTCCCTGCCATGACGGATGTGTGCCGAGAAGATGCCTTGGTCCCTCCAGTGCTGACAACAACCCTAGACGTGCCATCGACACTCAACCTTGATTCTTGACGAAACGGGCCAAGTTTTTCTAACCCTACACCTTCTGTTTCTTCGTGATAGTCATGTTTTAAGTATGGGGACGTTAGTGGATGGTCCGTGGCGTGGTCCTAGGTCCCTGTTGCTCGGTTAACCCTATCCGTTAAGGTCTTAAGTATGGGGACGCGTCCCTGCGCGTCTACATTGCATACCCTTCTGCATATGCCTCAACCTGCTCATGCATGTATGCCATGACTTGCTGTTACCCTGCTGGGGTCCCTTCCCACCCATCCGGTTATGTTCCACCCACCCTTGGGCTGTTCCCTTGCAGTTTTCCTTCATTCCCTGATCTGGAGGTCCTACTATGTGAATGCACCCTACGTTCACCAAAGTCCAAATCCAACCTTATAGCCCTGTTTCTCCCTTTGAACTGACCATTTTTCCTTTTCACCTACCCCTGTTCTGGTGCACGGTTTTCGAGTTATTAATTTGCAAAGCATTTTGCGTACCTTAGCCGGTTTTCCATGAGAACGTGCTTTTCTTGCTTCGGAACCATGCTCTGACGTCATAGCCCTGCCAACCACTTTTCTCCTAACATTTTTCCTTTTTATTCCGCATCATTTCGGTACACGGTTTGTCCATTATTAATTTTTCGATTTTTTACAACATTTTTTGTGCGTATTTTTGACATTTTTCCATGTGAACCTGCCCTGTTTGCATCGGAATTCCAATTTGATCTGCCAGCCGTGTTCCCTGTGCCTTCCCCCACCTTTTTCCTTTTTCCTCCACCCTCTTTCGACTTCTGGATTTATTATTATTAATTTTTAAATGTGTTTTCGGGAGTATTTTTAGTGTTTTTTACATGTGAACCCTTCCTACTTCCACCGGAACTGCGCTTTAACGTGATAATCCTGTGTCTCCCCTTCTTGCGGACATTTTTCCTTCTTACTGCATGTCATTCCGGTGAACGGTTCGTCCGATATTAATTTCCGATCCCATTTTCGGGTTTGTTTTTTGGGTTTTTCCCATGTGAACGCATCTTATCTCCGTCGGAATTATGTGTTGAGGTGATAGGATTGTCGCGCACATCTTTCTGCACAGTTTTTCTTTTTTATGCACCTCATTCCGATGCATGGATTTTTCGATATTAATTTTTACTTGCGTTTTTTGTTCGTTTTTTGTGTTTTTTGCACGTGACCGCCCTTTCCCCCTCCCGAAACCTCCGTCATATATTTTTCTTGTTTTCCCCCCTGTCGTCCTGCCCACTTCTTGTTTTTACGCTATTTCGTTTTGACGTCCGGATTGGGAGTTATTAATTTTTCTTTATTTTTCCGTGTATTCGCGCGCTTGTTTTGCGCGTGAACGCGCCTTTTTTCGATTTTACGCGTCTCCACGTGCCCTGGTCGTGTCCGCATGACCCGTACCGTCATCCCGGTGCCATTTCAGTCCCGTCACGGCAAATTTTTTTACCCCGCCCCGTGCACGTGCGCGGGACGGGGGTACGCGCCCATCCCTTCCCACCCTTACCCTTCCCTAGGGCACCCCCCACCCCCCTTGGGCCCTGCCCACCCCCTACACCCTTGGACCCTGCCCACCCCCTACCCCCTTGGCCCTGCCCACCCCCCTACACCCTTGGACCCTGCCCACCCCTTCCCCCCAACCACCCGACCCCTTCCCCCCAACCACCTCCCTCTCCCTCTCCCCCTCTGCGTGCCCTTCTCTCTCCCTTTCCCTTCCATCTCTCTCCATCTCCATCTCCTCTCCCCTCCTCCTCCTGCATTCCCCCCCTCCTCCTACTCCTCCTTCCCCTTCTTCTTCTCCTTCTTTGCCCGTCTCCTTTCCTCCACCTCCCACCCTCCCCTTCTTCCTCCCTCCCGCCTGCCTGCCGCCCTCCCTCCTTCTCCTTCTTCCCTCCCACGCTTCTCTCCTTCCCACGCCTTCCCCCCGCTCGCGCCTTTCCATCCTCCCCTCCGCCAGCCGTCTCCCCTCCGCCAGCCGTCTCGCCTCTGCCCCGCAGCCATCTCGCCGCCGTCCAGCGCCATTGCCGCCTGGCCGTCTCGTTCCCGCCACGTCCTGGCCGTCCCGTTCCCGCCACGCCCCGTCGCCGGCACGCTCGAAGCCGCCGCCGCCCTGCAGCCCGCCCCTCGCATGTTGCCTCCTGCTCCTCCCCGTCGGAGCCCGTCAGCGCCTCGTCTCCACCGCCGGCGCCACCCACGGTCCGACCGCCGGAAGCCGTCGCCGTCGCCTGGAGGTCGTTGCCGGAGATCCTGCCCGCCGCCGCCGTCGGCGTCCGTCATCCGCCGCGTCGCGCCGCCGCGTCGCCGCCGGCGCCGCCATCCTCTTCCCCCTTCCTCCTCCTCCTCCTCTTCCACCTCCTCCTCCTCCCTAACTGCTTCTAAGGTTAGTTCACCTAACCTTCGGTTAGTTTACTAACCCTTAGCTTAGTTTAACTAACCCTAGATTAGTTACTTACAGTAGTTAATTACAGTTGGTTACCCTAACCCTAGTTAGGACCATTAACCCTAACCCACATTAGGTTACCTAACCCCCTTTAGGTTAGTTTCTACTAACTGGACTTATCTGACTTATCCAACCTGACTAACCTCACTTGACTTGACTTGGGCAGACTAACATGACTTACCCAGACTAACCAGACTTAACTGACTTATCTGATTATCATGATTTATGTGATTTAATTAATTTTTACATTAATTTTCCCATCAAATTCAGAAAAATTTCTAAAAATTCCCTTTGCTTTTTGCCAATTTTTGGGAGTTTGTCCGCTGTAAATTACCCACCCTAAAATTTCTGAAAATTACACATTTCCTAATTTTAACCCCCAAATTGCCCACAAATGTAGAAAATTCATTTAAAAATAGTAAAAAATTCTAAAAAAATTCTCAAAAATTCTAAAAAATTCCCCTCAACCCCCTTGACCATTTTTCATTTATTTTTCACTTTTAAAAATTATCATATATGGTAACCCTATTGTAAAAAAAAAACAAAAACAAAAACAAACCAACAATCCAACAAATGGAAATTAACCTTAACACTTTCTATTTTATTTGCATACACTCCATTGTGGATATTTCCTCCATATTCATGTGCTCTATATTTTGATTTCCTTATTATTATTATTATTATTATTATTATAAAAACAAAAAACATAAACAAACCACAAACCAAACAACAAAAAAAAACAACAAAACACATCCACAACCCATAATAACCACCCAAACAAACCAACCATAAATAATCCCAAATTACACAAATTAAAAAACCAACAAAAACCAAATCAACACATCTTCTAAGGTGTTGTGTTTGTTGTTTCATCAGTGATCTTTACTTTTCCTTTACTGGATTCACTTCTTTTGGGGGACTCTTCCGTGCGCATTTCTGCATTACATACACACCCCTTCCAGGCATTCTCCTTGATTGTCTGTGTTTGTGGTGTGTGTAACCATCTGAATGGCGCCTTCTCATGCTCCTCTCCCTGTCCAGTATGTCCCACTAGTTAGCAGGGATTACTCTTCCCTACTTACTTTTGAGCCTCTCACGAAGGCGGGACTTGCTGCTTTTGTGGCCACTCCTTTTCCATTGCTTCCAGAGGATCCGTCGTTATGTGATAAGTTTCTGGCCTCTTACAGCAAGAAGACAGGACTAGTCCAGGGCATTTCTATGACTTTGACACCTCGAGGCTTAGGGAAGGCTCTGTCTCTACCCTTCAAAGGTGAACCTTTTGTTACCACTCGTCAGCTCTTCTCTAATGAAGAGATTCTGAAGCTGTTGCAAAAGCAGACAAGGGAAATCCTCGATGTTAAGAAGGTAATAAACTCTTCAGGAGTTTCCTTTTCTATGATCACTGATCCCGTATGGAAGACGATCTGTCAGTTTCTCCAAGACAGGTTTATGCCTGCCAAAACGCCATCCCAGTATTTGTCCAAAGAGCTTTTCACAGCTTCCAGGATGGTCTTGAAAGGAGTTGCTATTGATTGGAGCACTTACCTCCTCACTAAAATGGATCAGCATTTCGTTAAAGTCACCAGGGGTAATGTTACCAATGTCACATATGGATCATATTTGTCTGCCTTCTTGACCTATTCAGGTTTACAGAAGACTATGCCTCCACCTCCTCCATCAGATCCAGTACCTCCTCCTCCACCTTCAGAAGAGTCTGAACCCATTGACATAGAGGATGATGATTCTCCGCCTCCCCTGGTCATACAGCGCAAACGCTTGAAGCGGGTAGCGGATAAAGCTCCTTCCGTACTTCCTTCAGTGCCCATTCCTGCTACCTCTGGCAGTGAACTCCCTGGGTATCTCACTTGTACTAACCTGTTCAGAGCACATCGAGAAGGATCATTGGACATATCAATTCCCTCCCTGCACAATCTAGTTCAGGAGATGCAATTCCTTTCCTCTGCAAGGATATTCAAAGTTCCATTGAGTTGTCAGTGACAGCCTGTGTTCAACAACTGTACGCGTCTATTTATGAAGAGCTCATGCAGTCTAAGGACCAGTTGCATAAGGCAACATCTGAGTTAGCTTCTGCTAAGGATACCCTAGCAGATTTATTTAAGCAAATGGAACAGCAAACCCAACTGGTTGCCACCCAAAGCGATGAGATCTCTTCTTTGAAGACCCAGTTACTCGAGGCTCAATCCCAGGTTACTAGCCTTTCAGAGGAGAAGGAGAGGATGTCCAGAGAAGCGCAGGAATTCCAAGCTATCTTAGAGGACAAACTTTCAGCTTTACAGATGGCTAATGACACAGTGGCATCCCAAGCCTCCCAAATCAAGCAGTTGCAAGATCAACTTGCAAAGTCCCGCTCTGTTCCTCCAAGCCCTAATGTTCCCTTGATTCCTTCTCTTTCACACCAGGACTTGGCTGCTCTTCAGAGACAGGCTACTTTGTGCCCTCTATTCCAAGATAAAGTGGAAAGATTGCAGTCCCGAATGGACTTATTATGGTCTACCTTTGAGCAGTTTCAGGAATATGTCTCACCAGACCATTCTTTCTTTGTCCACTACCACTTACAGAAGTTGGTCTTCTACATGAAGCTTTCCACGATGGATTTACCTCTTCCAGAGGATGGATGGAGTGGGGCTTGGTCTGCTGAGTTGTTGACAGAGGTAGTCAGGATGGTCTTTGAAGATTCTGTAACGCCAGATACCATATTGATGTCGTACATGTATTTACGAGGAGACTTGTTAATTCCAGATGAGGTGGATATGGCATGGTATGTGGGGGATGTGGTCTTACAGGCTGTTTTGTATGTCAATCATTTGGAGTTGCGCATAGCTGACATGTTCCAAAGTTATTCCTCCAAAGTAGCTGATTGTCATGATAATTCGTGGCATCCCATGATTGATTCGGTGGTCCTAAATCAAAGACAAAACACAGCTCCTACCTTTGCCCAGAGTACTAATCAACTGAGGATGGATCTCTTAGCCTAAACATGGAGCCCCAAGAGGAACACCAAGAAAAGTGAATTCTCTTGCAAGAAAATCTATCTTGTAACATCAACAAGCTTGTTTATCATGTTTCATATGATCACAATGAAGAAAAGAATACCAGGCACAACAAATCTTCATACAGCATCATGTAGATCTCCCATGGTTTTAATAGAATCAACCATATTCTTCAATATCTTCACAAAATCTATCAATAAAACAAAGAAAGCAAAGGAATACACCATCTTTGAATGAAAATACATCACATAGTATTCATCTTTAATATCTTCATAGTCTTCTCTCTCAATCTCTCATATACAATCACTCTGTTTCAGTAGAATTGGCTATCTCTGACTCTCTCTCTCTCTCACTCCATCAATAATACATCATATCCTCACTACAATCTCTCAAAATCACTCTCAATAATCCTTCTTAGGTCGTGGATACCCCTCCCAAGAGGTATGTCTAATATGAAGAGTCACCAGAGCCACTACAGTGTCCTTTCATAGCTCACTACTGTCACTTCACTCTAGTCTTCACTTGAGTCTTTGCAGCTACTTCTTCCACTTCTTTCAGCTCTTTTGCACTTGTATTCACCTCTTTCCAAGGCTAGAAAACTTTCCCAAGCTACACTCTCATCCATCACAACACATATAGAAGCATACAGAACAGTCACAGAACAGTACAGAACAGAACAGTACAGAACAGAACAGAACAGAGACAGAAGCTCTACAGAAGACCTACAGAAGGTTACAGAAGGTCATCAAAACCTCATAACTCATTCTCAAATCATTCCAAACTCTCACAAACCATTCAATAAGCTTTCTCAATATCTCAATCTTCATCAATCAATACTCCATCCCTCCTTACAGAAGACAATCAGAACAAAACAGACCAAAACAGAACAAAACAGAAGGTATACAGAACCAATCAGAACCTATCAGAACATCACAGAACCTCCAATAAACATCATGAACTTCCAAAACCCAATCATTATCATCCAAAACACTCTCAAAATACTTACAAACCAATTAATCATCTCATAAAATCAACCATTCAGCTCTCAAAAACAACAAAAATCAGCCAAAAGACAAGTCTTCTGTAAGGAGGGATGGAGTATTGATTGATGAAGATTGAGATATTGTGAAAGTTTATTGAATAGTTTGTGAGAGTTTGGAATGGTTTGAGAGTAAGTTATGTGGTTTTGATGACCTTCTGTAACCTTCTGTAGGTCTTCTGTAGAGCTTCTGTCTCTGTTCTGTTCTGTTCTGTACTGTAGCTATTCTGGTATTGTTCTGTGACTGTTCTGTATGCTTCTGTATGTGTTGTGATGGATGAGAGTGTAGCTTGGGAAAGTTTTCTAGCCTTGGAAAGAGGTGAATACAAGTGCAAAAGAGCTGGAGGAAGTGAAAGAAGTAGCTGCTAAAGACTCAAGTGAAGACTAGAGTGAAGTGACAGTAGTGAGCTATGAAAGGACACTGTAGTGGCTCTGGTGACTCTTCATATCAGACATACCTCTTGGGAGGGGTATCCACGACCTAAGAAGGATTATTGAGAGTGATTTTGAGAGATTGTAGTGAGGATATGATGTATTATTGATGGAGTGAGAGAGAGAGAGTCAGAGATAGCCAATTCCACTCAAATAGAGTGATTGTATATGAGAGATTGAGAGAGAAGACTATGAAGATATTGAAGATGAATACTATGTGATGTATTTTCATTCAAAGATGGTGTATTCCTTTGCTTTCTTTGTTCTATTGATGGATTTTGTGAAGTTATTGAAGAATATGGTTGATTCTATTAAAACCATGGGAGATCTACATGATGCTGCATGAAGATTTGTCGTGCCTGGTGTTCTTTTCTTCATTGTGATCATATGAAACATGATAAACAAGCTTGTTGATGTTACAAGATAGATTTTCTTGCAAGAGAATTCCCTTTTCCTTGGTGTTCCTCTCGGGGCTCCATCCTTTTTCCATTTCCCTCTTCTAGCCTTATGCCTCTAGCCTACACTCGTCCAATATTTTACAATTGGCACAAGAGGGAGTTTGGCACTCTTTTACAAGAGTTTTCCAAGTTTTTTGAGGCACCTTTCATTTAAAATTGTGTTTTTTGCCCCCGCTTAGCTTTGGAGGTCTCGTGTGTGTCTTTGCTCTTTTTCCATGTTTTTTCTGCTTTTTTCTTCCTTTTTCTGCCATCTCGACTTGGGGTTAACAATAAGAAGGTTTATAAATGCTATGATCTTGTCATTAGAGAAGTCTACATAAGCAGGGATGTAAGGTTTAGTGAATATGAGTCATGGTATAGACCTAAAGCTACAATTGAGATAGATGATTATGAGAGTAGTGATGATGATGGTTATGGGAAGAAAATTTTAGCAAATAATAGTCAATATCCATTACCACTTTGTGAGAGAGAAGGTGCTTACAGGTGAGATTGGAGTTGGTATATATCATTGGTATATATCAAAGCACAAAGGATTAGATAGTTGACATTTTTGCAAAGACATTGGATGTAGAGAAGCTTCAAAAATTTCAAAGCTTACTTGGATTTGCAAAGATACAGTTGAGCTTGGGGGAAGTGTTGAGATGGCAAGTTCAATATATGCAAACATTGATGATGGACCACTTGGTTGGATAGAGCCACACCTCTATACTTAGCACATCGGTGGACATTATAATCCTTACATGGCCACTAACTTATTACTTATTATATTTAGTTTGTTTCACCTACCTATAACTAGCATAGTTATAGCGCCAGTTGATTAGTATAGTTAGTTATGCACTATTTGACTTATTAGGCCACTTTTCTTTATGTTGTATCTTATCTATACTTTGTGTACATTATATTGTGTGAAATCAAAGAACAAGAAACCAACAAAAAAATGTTTTGGACTCCATCTCTCTTCTTGTATTCTTGAGTGAGCATCCTCTTGTGTGTATGGTGTATGTTTGGTGCAGTAGCTCAAGCAAGTCTCCCCCACCATGTGATTCTTCACACTAAGAACTGTCAAGATATATAGAGTGTATGATACATATATGTACAAAAGTAATGCATGTTACACATCCACCACTGACAACCCACTGACAATGATAGGTATAGGGTATCCAAGTGCTCAAAAGAAAATCGGCCCATGAGTTAGTATCTACAAGAATAATGTATGCATAGATCAATTGAGCATATACATAAGTAAGAGACTCCCATTATCTCTAAATAACTAAGATCTAAAAACAAGACAAGTCACCCAATAGAAGTGTGTTTGAGATGTCCAGAGCCAAGTAAAGGTTAATACATATGCTCATAATATTTGAGCAATCAAGTTACATGATACGTACAATTGAGAGCATATACATCCAATCTGTCTTCAATCCACAAGTGAAGAATCACTAAAGCAAATGTCCAAATTACAAATACATCCAATGGATCTCAAATACAAAGCTTACAGTGCATCACAATCATATCTAGGCACATATATTAATTCCAAAGCATCCATATAAGCATGTAGAATATCCAAAAATCTTGTAGGCATTCAAAAGATAAGGTTTCATTATTGTATACTTACTATCCAATTTGTTATTACAATAGTTAACCCTATAAAAACTGAGGTAAATAAGCTCTATTCAATCCAAAGAGCACCTTAAAGCATCCCCATAATATCTATCCATCAAGATAATATCCTAGAAGCATTACATAACCATTATGGAACCCAATGTATGTTATCCCATAGGGTACGCAACAAAGTGTTTCGAAACAATGAGGCAATGGTTGAGATATCCTCCCACAAATGGTTCTTAAGGTGAAGAAAATGAAGCTTGGGATGATTTCCAATAGATAAAGTAACTCCAAGGGAGGAGCCAATGGGCAAAAGGCAATACCAGTTGTGCAAGTCATGGTGAAAATATGAGCATGAAATTTTTAGTGCAACAAAATGAAAATGAGAGAGAGAGAGAGAGAGAGAGAGAGAGAGAGAGAGAGAGAGAGAGAGAGAGGCTATCACCACCACTCCTATTCGCAAGGCAAGAGGAGAGGAGTACAAAGGATAAATTGGAGGGAAGACATGAGAGCAAAGGGTTTCTTATTTGAGCTCTTGAGGTAGGTGCATTGTTTCTCCTCTCTTTTTTTTTGGATTTTCTTCTCTTCTCTTTATCTTCTTGTTTGTGAAGAGATGCATTGAGAGAGAGGTAGAGAGATAGAGAAATGAAGGAAGGGAGAGAAAGAAAGAAGAAGGGAGAAAAAAGGAGGGAAAAAGAGTGGGAGAGTGAAATACAAAGAGAGGGAGGGAAAGAACGAGAGGGGAGGGAGAGAAGCAAAGAGGGAGAGAGAGAAATAGAGAGAAAGGGAGAGAAAGAGAGAGAGGGATAGAAAAAAGAGGGAAGAGAGAAAGGAGAGAGAAACAAAGAGAGGGAGAAGAGAGTATGAGATAAAGGGAGGGAGTGAGGGAGAAACAAAGAGAGGAGAGATAGGGAGAGAGAGATAAAAAGATGAAGGGAGAGAGAGAGAGAGAAATAGAGAGAGGAGAAAGAGCGAGACAAACAAGGAGAGAGAGAGAGAGAGCGGAGAGGAGATAGAGAATGAGAGAAGCCAAGAGAAAGAGATGGAGGGTAGAGAAACAAAGAAGTAGAGAGATGGGGGGTAGAGAAAAATAGAGAGATAAAGGGATGGATAGAAATAAATAGAAACAAAGAGATGGGGCGAGAAATAGAAATGTAGAGGCGATAGAGAAAAATAAAGAAATAGAGAGATGGAGAAAAATTAAAAAAACAAAGAAATAGAGGGATGGAGGGTGTTGTGGAGATATAGATGTTGTGACCTCATTCTTGGTTGCTACTCCTTGCTTTTGCACTAGTTCTAGAGGGGGTAACTCAAGTGCATGCTATGGAGATACCAATGCAGTCAACCATCCGTAGTTGTGGGCATGTAGAGTGCTATCAATATCTATGTTGCGTAATGATTGGATTGAGGAGCTCTAGAAAGCCTACTTTTGAATGAAGAATTCAACAACATACTTTATTCTTACCCACTTGTTTGTCTTCAAAATATATGATAGGATTTCTAAGAGTTTTCATTAGAAGGGCCTATGAAGGGATGTGAAGGATTTTGTATCTAGTTGTGTCCCATGCCAATGGAACAAGGACACTAAGCTTAAGCCAACTACACTATTGTAGCCCTTGTTTATTTCTAAAGAAAAATGAATACATATAACTATGGATTTTATTACATACCTACCCATAACTAAGAAAGTATGGAATAACATATATGTGGTAGTTAGTAGGCTCACTAAAGCTATCCACTTTATTTCCACCAAAACTCAATATATCATTTCTTAGTTGGCCACTTAGTACATGGGACATGTATTTGCATGGATTACCATAGGTCATAGTGTATGATAGGGATGTTAAGTTTATGGGTAACTTTTGGCAAATAGTTTTCACATCTATGGATACCAAGCTTGCTCCATCCATAGCATATCACCCCTATACGAATGGTAAGATCGAGAGAGTCAATAAATGGCTTGGGATCTATCCAATGCACTTTTACCATGATGTAAAATACAATTGGGATATGTGGATCTTGTTAAGTGAGTCTTCATACAACAACTCAATCCACTCTAGCATTGGGGTTTCTTATTTTGAGGCACTATATGGGTATAAGGTTTCCCTCCCTATGGTCTTGTTCAATGACCCCTTAGAGAAAAGAGGAGCTAGAGTGCATGCATACCTTACTTTAGTAATGTAAAGTGATTCTTTGGAAAGCACAAGATCACATGAAGACGTATGCTAATGAGAGGAGAAGGCACATGGAAGTCCAAGAGGAAGAGTTGGTCCTATTGAAAGTACCAAAGTCTCATTACTATCCTCTCAAGGATGGCAGTAGTAACAAGCTGGCCCATAGATTGTATGGCCTTTATCAGATTCTGAAGAGAATTGGTGACTTCACTTATCGGATAGAGCTCCCCTCCTTAACCAAAAACCCTTCATTGGCACTTCAATGGACTATGTGGAGGAGTCACCCCTCATAGTGAAAGAAGGCATGATTTAGTATATCCCTGAGGCAATCATTGGGTAGTGAGCTAAATATTTGAGATCTTCATCCATCAAGGAATAAGTCACCAAATGGAAAGTCGTACTCTTGGAAGAAGCCTTTGGGAGATCAACCACTATTTTAGAGGAGTTCCTTCACTTAAGACTAGGCTAAATGGGTTGAAGACTAACTAAACATGCGTTGTTTTAATGCCAAATTGCATGCAGATAGCACTCTATTTTAGAAAAGATTTATATATGCATTAATTATCACTAAGAGCTTCAAATATGGGCTAAATGTGCTTCTTATAAGCTCTATATTGACATGTTGCATGCTCCATTTTGAGTAGCCTATCAAAATTTATGGCAAATTTACCCCAATAGGTATGTGGTGGACAACATGGTGTCTATAGTCTTCAAAACCTCATTTATGATGAATTGGTGACCCAGTTTCCATGTGCCCATACCCAATTCATGTATGTCATTTGTATATATATCCCTATGTTCCAAGTCTTTTTGGATATGAGCTTCCCATGCATAAAATTCTCTCATTGTAATAGTACTATAGCCCCTCTCCTTAGCCACTGTAGCAAGTCCTCCCCACTAGTTTTTTTTCATCTTTTGAAGGCAAAAACCTTTGGAATTGGGATGGAGTGTAAAGAATGAGATTACATCTCAGAGAAGTTACTATATATATATCCTCTACATCACGTGTGTTTAAGGCCTATTTATAAATATCCTTATGTGTCATTTTTCCTTGAATAAAACATAACCATTTTCTATTCAATTTGTAAATAACCCCTTTGTATTACACCTTTTGTATGTGAAAAATGTATAAAAATGGCATTTAAAAAATACATTATTTTGAACCCACGTGATACACACATATATTCATGAGTAACTTACCCGAGGATTACATAGGAACCACGGATAAATATCATGTCCCATTGATCAGGGTATAAATGGTGTACGAGACCTAGTTTAGGGTAGCTAGAAATGATCAAGAAGTGACTCTTCACCTTCTTTCTAGATTCTATGGCTTTTGTTCTTCATTTCTCTTTCTTCCTAACTTTCTCTCTCTTATATTAGTCTTTCTCTATTGTTCTCTCTCTTCTCTCTAGTCTTCTTCCTTCTCTCTTCTCTCTCCTAGGTCTCTTTCATTACACAACAAGAGTGGAGCTATCTTTTAGACTTCCATGGCAATTAGGAATTGTATTAAACCATATATTGGTCACCTAAAATGGTGTTAATCTAGTTAACTATTCTAACGAGTTGGGAGTCACTCTTTAAAGACTCTATTTAGCATTTATGAAAGCTACATTACATTGATAGTTTCCAACCAACCATAACCTCTCGACCATCAGAACTAAGGCCTTACAAATTTCTCTGCAAGTTATTTAAGTTAGCTAATTAGCAAAATATGCTATTAAAATATGAAAAATTAGCTTTATTTTATTATCATATTACACAAGGTTTTTTTTTAGTTACTGTAAAATTTTCCTTATAAAAACATGACCCTTTTCTATTCAATCTATAAGTAAACCCTTTATATGGGACCCTTTTGTATGTAAAAAATGTGTAAGAATGGTATTTTTAAAATCTCTTATGTTGAACCCACGTGATACATACATATATTTTTTGATTGACCTCCTTGAGTATCTAATTAGCAAAACATACTACCACATGTGGAACATATAAGAGCAACTTCTTTTTGTTATCTTGTTACACAAGGTTCATTACACATAACTTAGGTACCATATATGAATAATCAATAAGAAAATACTTTTGTAAAAAATTAGGATTTAATTCTTTTATTATGGTCCCTATAAGAAACTTGACTTCCACAAAATCATCTCAGTCCCTTGCAAAGACTCTTGACCCCTCAAGATAATTTTCACATCTTGACTAGTAATTCAAGGTTATCTATCCCTAATCTTTGAAGGGGATCACAAAGCTTTGCACCCCTATCATAGGCTATCAAAGGATCTAGCTCAAAGCATCTCTCAACTCCTTCATCTAAGGTAATGTAGAAACAACACAATTGGGATCTTTCACCACTTAGCACTCGATCCTAGATACCAAGTAGTGCTCTTTTAGGTTTATCTCAATCACTCTAGCATTTATGTTGAACCTTGGTGAGAGTCCAATTGACAATGACCTTGTTGGTCCCATAGATTTAATAGCCATAGATTTTCTTCTCAATTTATCTTATGGACCCAACAACCATGTACCCTCTTAAATCTTCTTACTCTTTTAGAAGCAAAATGAAAAAGAAAATATACCAAAGCAAGGAGTACAATCTATTTCAATCAACAAAAAGTTCAATTAAAGAAAAACTTTTAAGTCAAATAAAAATAAATAAATATAAAATAAGAAACTCAAATCTAATTAATATCATGACTCAATATGATATCGTCTACATTCTCAATGCCATGTTATAAGTTCTTTGCTCAAGCATCTTTCTTGAGTTCTTTAGAAGTACCTTCTCTAACATTTAAAGTAATGTTGATAAAGATTCCACACAAGAGAGAAAAATCTAGGCAAATTTTAATAAAGCTTATGCACATAAGTGGAGAGAAGAAAGAGAGGGGAATCTCAGTAGATTTTGGTAAAGCTTCTACACAAATATAGAAGAGAAGGAAAAGATAAGAGAGAGAGAGTCTCTCTCTAGCTTCACCCATGCTCATAGAGTGGTGTCTCCTCTAAGATAGTTGTATGTCTATGTGATGCCTTCCTATTGGGGAGAAGGGGGGCCAGGGGGGGGGGGGGGGCTTTACTCCTAGCATTTTTAACTTACACCATCAATGACCTAACGTAAAAGCTAGCTAATTTGTGTGCTTTTTGAGAGATTTTACTTAAGTTTGAAAGTATCCATGTTTTTATGAAATCAAAGGTCTAAAATACCAAAAAGTGTGGTATTTTTACACTCATGTACAACTCATATGTAAAAATTCCTATACAATGGATAGAGCTTAAAATGGCTATAATTTTTTATCTAAAACTTCGAATTTGGTTCCGTTTGAACCTTGCAATCCTAGTGATTAGCTCTATGCCAAGATTAGGGGAAATATGGACTCAAAAAGAGCGCTTTAGCTTAACAACTAGTCACTTTTCTAAGCAACATAATTATGATATGGACCAATGGGAGAGAGGGAAGTGTGCACATTTTATACATTCCCTTTTCTCCCCTCGACCCACAAAGGTGTTTTAATTAAAAAGATAGTGGTTTTTCAGATTTAAAATTCCAAAAAGATGGATCATGGGTTAAAAATTTTTGGAGGGATGTTCAATTTTCGAATTTCAAAGGGAGCCTTTTCAACTAAAAATTAGTTTTTTTGAATCATTCAAAATGCGCAGCTTCCAAATCCTCTTGTTGTGACATGAAGATTGGCCCCACTAGAAGAAGACACATTTGCAATCTTGGTTGCAATTTATATAAACAAACCAAGCGTAATATCATTTAAAAATCCTTTTGAGAACCCATACATGTGGGAATTGAACCATGTACCTCTACTTTTAGAAGTTGAGGCCCTACCACTAGACCAATAGCGAAACTTAAAAATAAATATAATAAGCAATATTTCAATCTTCTTCTTCTTTTTCTCTTTTCCACAAAAACCACGCATATTTTTTTTCAAAACCTCTCATGCCCTCATCATGATCTCTAGGCCTATTTTTTCTGAGATTACAAAAAGTAATTGTAATGTGCTTGGGTTGTGACACGTTTTAGTAGTCCATCAAGAGTCTGATGATCTAAAAGACGCTGCTTGGCACTCCCATGGAATGTCATAGGGTTTGTTGCATAGTGAATCCCGAGTCTACTCTGCAACGAAGCGTATCGGCCAACCCTGTTAGGATTGACCTGAATCTTTATAGGTCTCTAATGGTCAAGTCATGCTACAACCTTCTAGCATCGGTTTCAAATGATCTACTTTGTGCAGAGCATCTAAATTGAGGCAGACTCACATCACACTTGGTTCAAAGAGAATGGGAAATGAGAGGGATGCATCACTCGACCTCTCTGCCCATAGGGTAATTTCCCATTCCGGTCCCCTAAAACAATATGAGCTAGGGTTCTACCCTACATTATCTAAGGTTAATACGTCATCGAGATTTGAATATTGAGAAACCTCCCAGTTCTCTAGGACCACCTTGCCATAGGATGGACCCTTCGAGGGTTCCACCCACCAACTTCCCTTGATAGCTTTAGTTTCCTACTTACCTAAGGGCACATTAGTGATAATACATACAAGCAGCTTCCTTAATTAACTCATTAGTCATATGTTCCTTTACATAATTTAATGCACTGACATGAGAATAGATAAGATAAATTCCTTGAAAATAAACTTTATATTAAAATTTCAACTAAGATACAAATCCCGTCCATAGGATGACTCCCGCAATCCATAAGGATGCATCTTATTTTCCTCCAAGTTTTTGCATTGCACTAGTAACAGGGCCTCAAGATTCCTTCCCGAGTCACATAGACCGTCTAAGTAGGACCCGAAGAGGCAGGGTACTTATAGCCAGAGCCCCTCCTGGCACCCGAGCATCCTCCTATGAGCATACGTTTCTACCCAGAAACCTCTCATAACAGGTTCGGTCCAGATTCCCAACATGGCTATCAAAAACCCCCTTGGATAGAGTTAGTAGCTAGCTAGGGGTGCTCAACAAGCCTTTCCCAAGTGTTTCAACCTGAATCCAATTTGAAAGATTTTATTCTTATCAATTTCTTTGTTAGATGACTCCTTTTCCAAACAGGTGTTCCTAAGTACAAACACAAGTAGAAGTGCACAATATGTACTAAATAATTCTTTGTTCTCTCTACCAAAGGAAATTCTGATTTGATATGATAGCATCTAGTCTTGGCTTTATCCCCATTATCGTCCGAGATTTCTAGAGATAACCTAATATAATTTCCTCATTCTTTTGAATGAAGGACTATTCTTGCAATGTTAATTGCAATTTGGGACATTGACTTCCCTACAATGAAACCCTACATATTCATTTGAACTAGGGTTTGTCGCGTAATTCATATAGTTACTTAAGGACTTTGAATTCTTTTCAGCTTCAAACAAGATGGGCCTTGAGAAGAATCCTTTCAACTTCTAATACTTTAGGGTTTGAAATTCTTTCAACTTCCTAGGAATCTTACGTATTCTATCACAAGTTTAATCTGTGTTTTGTGAGTTGTAATAGGATTTTCTATTATTTCAACCAAGCAAACGGATGCGGATGCATAAAACCTATCTGGCCTAATTGCAATTTAATGCATATTCTTGAATCTTTTCATATATATATTGGCATGAAATTTCCATGTAATTTATTGCAATTTAACGGCTTCTAAGTGTAATTTTAATCCATCATTTAAGATGAATGTGATGAACAAAATTTTTCGAGTACAATCATTATCTCGAAACATGCTCAATTAAGTTGTGATAATTAATGTAAACATTCTTTTCTTCGAATTTCTTTTCCCTAATACAACGGGGTGCACCTGATTCACAAGAGAAGTATTTCTCGTAGTTACGGTCCCTTGGTTTGCGGTCCCGTTGGTTGTGGTGGGAGTTTCAATGTCTAAAGAGATCTTTTGATTAGGGGCCATCGTCTGCAAGTGGATTCGAGAGATAAAGAAGGAGGAACGAATTTGAGATGGGAGAGCCTAAGAGAAGATGGCTTAGTTGAAGACCGAGATAGGGGGAATTGAGCTAACTCTCTCCCTCGCAGCCTCTCGGTGCAGCTCCTCTCTCTCTCTCTCTCTCTCTCTCTCTCTCTCTCTCTCTCGCTCTCTCTCTCTCTCTCTCTCTCTCTCTCTCTCTCTCTCTCTCTCTCTCTCTCTCAAGCTCCTTCTCGCAATCTCTTGGAGGGGTATCCTTCTACCTCTCTCTCACAGCCTCTCGGGGTCTCCTTGTGCTTCCCTAAACTGCTCCTCATGCCTCTTATTTAAAGTGAATTAGAGAAGAAGGGTTGTGGCTGAGAAGAAGAGCTCTTTGTGGAGAGGGGATCTTAGAAAAATCAATGATTTGATGCCCAAATCATAAATCAGATGGATCCTTTGGCTCCGAAAGGGGGGGTAAAATCGCAAGACACTTGCTTAGAAATCTTCCAGATCACTCCTTCGTGTTTGAAGTGTTGTTTATTGCCTGTAAACTGCAATCGCTGCGCGTACAATTTCACCAATCTTTTTTTTTTCAATTAAATCTCTAAAACACGATGAAAAAAACCTTCTTTTTTTTTACATGACATCCCGTTCTAGAAATCTCCATAGCTTTTTAGAATATTTACAATAAGTAATATCTAAAATATGTTGGGTTTTGTCAAAAAATCTAATATTTTTGGACCATCCATACTATACACATTAACACTAATGATTAATATGGCTCATAACTCTCATTCACGTTGTAACTTTTGTGAAGGGTTGCTACGGTCCTTGTCAATCCAGAAAAAATATCGAATTACAACTCTCAATTTTTTAAATATTTTTAATAAAATAAAAATTATGAGTTATTAATGTTAGTTAGTTTTTTTTATAGTTAGCATTTAGTTAATAAACTTACTAACTTATTAATTGACTAACTAAATTTCAAACTAACCAACTAATTTTTAATTGCATGGAAGTATTATAGGAATCTTCCCCTAATGTATTTCTTATGAGGCCCTTTTGGAGTCCATATTTCTTGATAAAGCTTATCGTTTCACTTTATATGTTTGAGAAATTTCAAAAATACCAAGATTGAATATCCATATTTTTCCATCAAGAATTCTTGCCAATATCTTACTAGAAAATTCAATAACAACAAGGACTTTAACATTCCCAAATGATATTACTCTTGAAGTTATCGATTTACAATAACATATGTAACATCCTTGATTACTTTTATCACTAAATGTTACATAAGGCCTAAGGTGCATACATTACACATGTCACACTACAGAATCATCACATCAAATTCTCTCACCTGCCATAAAACCATATGTATAGCATTTCTATTAAATGTTAGGCTATGTAGTTCAACCAATGTTAGGTGATGAGAAATGTTGCTCATTAAAAGCGGAGGTTTCAGTATAAAACAAGTCTCGAGTGTTCAACACTTTTACTATTTGATTTTATATATTTGTCAAATTTTTTCTAGGTCCTACCAAAATTCTTCCAAGTAATATCGGCAAACCTTACCAGCCCCTCACGATTATCCTCCAAAAGCAACAAGGCCAATTCACCAAGTCATATATCCTAGGCCATGGCATTGTAAGAGTTCAAACCTTGGGTCATCCAATTTAACGTTGTCCGCACCTCATAGGGCTGATTTATAGGGTTATGATCATGCTCGTGTAGTAAAATTATGTTCCAAAGGCCATCCGCCTGGTGCGCAATCGGCCCTACAAGACTAGTCCACTAATCACAGCAACAAAAATATTGTAAATCTAATTTTTGCCAGGCAGACGGTGGATTATCGTGCGTTTTTAGAAAATGATCATACATGAGGTCAGTAGAAATGAACAATTTCCTGTTAGTTAGTTAACCACAAGTTCTTGGCCTGGCCGAGCTCGTGGGTCTTAAAGCATTTCGAATGCTGTCGCCATTTGTTGATTGCAGCTGCTGTTAGTCGCCTTCTTCGTCTTCTTCTTTGCCGCCT
Source organism: Lygodium microphyllum (assembly GCF_053477565.2). NCBI lineage: Eukaryota > Viridiplantae > Streptophyta > Polypodiopsida > Schizaeales > Lygodiaceae > Lygodium > Lygodium microphyllum. The sequence continues at coordinate 4,902,247 of NC_141149.1, read as the reverse complement.
TCTTCCTGATCAGTATCCCCTGCAGTAGCTGTGGCGATGGTAATCACTAAGCATTTCGTTCTCACGAATCACATACAGTCGGTTACTTCTTTTCTCCCGCCTTCACGCTGATCCTAATCAAAATTATCGCATTTGCGCTGCTCATTCTAATGAAATCAAATTCAAGGTGATCTATCAGCTTGCTAGTTTGCTAGTTATTCTAGCGTTACGTTAATCGAATTGATAGATCGATGTAGTACCTGAGTTCGGTCCGTTTCAGCATAAGCCCAAGTGGGTCGCTTGTCTGATCATGACGAATGCATGGAGTACTCGAACCCAATTAGGATAAACTCAATTGGATTATAATTAGTTCCATATTTGAGGTCGATCATGAGATCAGTGGCATAGGCGTGCATGGCGCCTGATAGTGAGATATATGGTTTTTAATCAATCGATCATCATGGGTATTGCATGAATGAAGTAATGAAAATCAGCCGTGGTTGAATATTAATTATGGGTGCAGTCGAGCTTTCGCAAAGGAGTTGGCGCCGCTCGACGTGACAAGAACAAGGGCCGCACGCAGGGCCTCACCGAAGAGCAGAAGCAAGAGATCAGAGAAGCCTTCGATTTATTCGACACTGATGGCTCCGGTATCGTAATTAATATGCCGCCATATCATCATGACTGTTGCCATCACCTAATATATTCGTTACAAACGCCACCAGATAAAACACTGTTCAACCGGAATCTTAATTCATTGCTAGTTAACTCATGGGTGATCATGAGTCAAAATTAGTACGACGTACACGCACATTCTTAATCTCATGAATCACTGATTCCTTTCGTCTTCGACCGTATACTCTCGGAAACATTCCATTTCTATTCGCTGTCATTACCATCTTCTGCTAATGTTACTAATCCGCATTTCTTCCTGCGTCGAATAATTGCAGGCACCATCGATGCAAAGGAATTGAAGGTTGCCATGAGGTGAGCGGAAGTGATCTTGATCTGATAATTTGGGCATTCGGTGATTTGTATAAACTTACACATCTTGTCCAGGCTTATGATTATGTGAACAAGATCAACAGTTTTATATTTGGCTAGCTCATTCAATTACAACCGCTTCACTAAGATTACGGTAAGCAAGCCCTCTGATTAATTAATTATCAATGTTGCATGTGCAGAGCCTTAGGATTTGAGCCAAAGAAAGAGGTATGCAATGCAATCACAATATTCAGGCAATAGCGCTGCTAGCTATTGATCCCACTTTAATTAGAAACTGTTACAGTCTACTTATACGATGGATGTTTGACGTAGAGATGCTTAAGTATATTAAGGGTCGATCGTCCTTATCGTATCGGGGGTGATTAACAATACTGAAGTATGCATTGGCTGGAATGGCAGGAGATCAAGAAGATGATTGCAGATATCGACAAAGATGGTAGTGGAACCATCGACTTTGAGGAATTCTTGCAGATCATGACCACCAAGATGGGCGAGCGCGACTCCAAGGAGGAGATTATGAAAGCTTTTAGGCTCTTTGATGATGATGAAACGGTAATCAGAATAAAATGAGTAAATTAGGATTGCATTGTGATTGCTATCATGATCTCGCTATTACACGCAGACAAACTCATCAAGACCTTTTATGAAATGCATATTATCCTAACCTTAGATGATCGAGTACCGTTATGAAATAATATTGTTTATGTGGTCGACACGAGGAACATATCTCCTTGGTTTCCTTCAGGATGGAGCATTCTTTACACTTGCATCCTCTTCCTTTCTCTACCCTAAGTACTAATGCATATTCTTAGTAGTAGGTGTTGCCTCTTGCTTCCAAAGTAATATATTTCCTAGTGTTTTAAAGCAATCTCACACATGCATACAATCCACCTTTCTCTCTTTGTACTTTAGGGAAAAATATCTTTCAAGAATTTAAAGCGAGTCTCAAAAGAACTAGGTGAAAATATGACCGATGAAGAAATACAAGAGATGATTGACGAAGCGGATCGTGACGGTAAGTCCCTGATGCAAAATTCATTTGTGTGAGATCATCATAGTACACAAATTGAGTTTAACCAATTAGAGATTTTCAAATCCATACTAAAACATTTCCTCATAATTTCATGCTTACCATTGCGCATAGGTGATGGGGAGATAAATGTAGAAGAATTTTATCGGATCATGAAGAAAACAAGTTTGTTCTAGGTGACTTAGAAGTCCAAGAACCATGGAACTTGCTTAAGGAACTTTTATTGGAAAATATTATCTGTATTTTCGTGAGTTGAAGTTTTACTAGTAAATAAAGCAATCAATTCATGTTTTGGAAAAGATTTGAGTTCCTTGGGTGACTAGTGTACGAACCATTATTTTACTAAACATGTTGCCCATTCATATGAGAATTTTATTCTAATACAATGTATCTCAACTCTACTTCTAAAAAATATTTCAAATAGTTAGACCAATGTATATGTCCACATAAGTCTATTGCAAACCACTTCAAATGTTTTTTTTTTGCAAATATGTCCATGTAAGCTCATTCATAGCAACATAAGTTCATTTTGGACATTCCCCATGATTTTTGCAACCATACCTCCGTCTCTAGGTACATATGCATAAGACTTCACTAATTTGTATTCAAAATATGAAGATTACATATCTCTAAAAGTTAATTGTGAGAACTATGTAAGCCATGTACACCCCACAATGATATGTATTAAACATAATAAAGAAAAACATTGGAGATCTGAATTGTTTGAGATAATGATATTCTCTACTATTATTGGACCACGGGGGATTCACTAGTAGTAATAAGGAGATGTCACCTGCGTGCAAGAAATATATGAAAATACCCCTTATCTACCCCATATTTAAGGGATCTTACCTTATAAAATGTACCTTTCTTCCCTTATATAACCCCCCTCCCTTACACTCACGTAGTACCATACTGTAAACCCTAGTGGACCCCCTGGGTATTGGACCAACTTCTAAATTTTTTTGATGTTTTCGGTATAGTTGCACATCGTTGTTTCTACTTAACTTTTATAGCATGGTTATTACAAGATATTGAGTGATGAGAACAAAATCACACACGCACACATGCATGCGCACGTATGCACACACACGCACGTGCGTGCGCACACATAAGCATGCACGCACACACACATGCATGTACGCACGCACGCACGCATGGACGCGCGTGCACGCGTGCGCACACACACACACACACACACACATAATGCACACATATACACCTACACATGACACACATAAAAAAAGAGAGAGAAACACTATGATCTATGCATGTGTATCTATACACATACATGTATATGTACATGTACATATATGTATAATACACATAAATATATGTATGTTTGTGATATATGCACACACTCATACAAGGAAATAAACCGAAACAAAGGTAGATAGGCATGCTTCTTTACCTTATATTTTAATAGAGTTTTTCTAATAGCATCACATTCTTTTATAGTTGTTTAGGTATATTTTAATAAGACCACACAAATATGAAAGCATATATGTATATATGTGTGTGAAATTGGACATTTCAAGAACTCTCTCCTTTCTCTGAATATGTAGCTAGCACATGAAGAAGAAATACAATCTATGGCATTAGAGCTTCATCATTAAACTCTGTCCCTCTCTCATGTACCCTCCTACTACTACACACACATATACAAACATGCATACCGAGAATATGGAGCCTGATATGTATACAAGTGTGTGTGTGTGCGTGTGTGTACATACACACATACAAGTAGATTATAAAACACAAGTAGATATGTACAATTCCTTACACTATTTGTTACTCACTCATTCCATGGACTTTCATAGTTAGATTTATGTATTGTTTCTTGATGCACAAATGTTCTCTACTTATAAAATTTAAAGTAAGAGATTATTAGGGTGAAAAATTTGAATGATAACTAAATAATTAGTATCCATGGGGACACCAAGTATTGAGCTATCACTAGCATTACAACTTAACCACTCTAGAAAAAAATAAGAGGAAATTATAGAACATCATAAAAAACCTTTTAGAACATCCTCACATTTTCACTAAGCTAGATGTGTGTTTGTGTGTAAAAGTATATGTATATAAATAGACTAATATTTTCATGTTAAGACCTTTTACGAAGGCAAGATAAAGGAAGGGAAAACTCTACAATGAAAATAGAAGTGGAAATGAGAGTGCCTCTCAAGCACTTGTAATTTTCTTGTAGAAAGTTATTTCTTTAGAGAGAGAGATAGGCTCACTCTTGTGCAAATTGTAATAACATCTTGAGTGAGGCATGAGTGTTAAAATTTTCCATCCAACAAGTTGACAAAGAGCTATAAAAAAAACCGAAGACTATGTGGAAGGTAAGAGAAGACTGGTTTAAGCCAATGAGATGGGAGGGTGCCCAAGAAAACCAAGGTGATATATAAAAGTAAGAAAATGAAAGGATAAGATTATTCTAATAGTGTGCAATCTTATAGAGCCCTCTTCTTGTTTCTTGCTTCTTCTTGCATCTAGAGAGAGAGAGAGAGAGAGAGAGAGAGAGAGAGAGAGAGAGAGAGAGAGAGAGAGAGAGAGAGAGAGAGAGAGAGAGAGAGAGATTCTAAAACTGATGTGGGAGAAGCTCTTCCTTTGTCTTTTTTTTTTCTTCCTCGACACAAAGCTTGCATGATAATGGAGGCTATGAAGGTGGAGCTAGCTTGAGGCATATACCTTGGATCATGGAGCCATCGATAACCCTTCATGGATAGATAATATAATGAGAAGTTAAATCAGCGAGTTCACTATATTTAGTTTCAGCTGATTATTCCTAATCATCATATCAAGGCCTAATGTAGCCTATTAAAGCTAGCACTCAATCATGTATCCATGTTCATTACTCGAGCATCATTCAACCACCAAGCCAAAGTTGCCAATTGCATACCTCCTAGAATAGAATCAACAACATTGAGCCCCTCTTGGTAGCGAGGAGCCTAGAGTCATTTGAGTTGCACCTCGGCCATGCCTTAGCATGGCAATAGGTAAAAGAGCATCATGCTTCAACTTGCCAAGTAATAGCTACATTTCTTGACTTGACATAATTAGTAAATGACTCATCGATCTTGGCCCATGTCCCCTAAATCCTTGCCCTCCACCATCTAGCAAGACTTGGGTAGGTAGTGTTATCAAAGTTACAAGAAGAATTACAAAAAAAATAAGATGATAGTTTAATTGATTTGTGTCAACTTTCAACATTTTTTAATTGTCACATGATTAATCATAGCTTATGATGTGTAGGTGTGCTGTGACATTGGTTGCTCATGCATGGTAGTTAAATGGTAGAGAATAGTGTGATTTATTCTTGCTATAATAGATTATTAAATGAAGATATTATACTTCAAAGAGCACTTATAGTTTTCAAGGGGATATTTATTTATTGAGCACATGAGTAGCACATAATTATTACACTCCTTATCGTGATGGTTGTATGTACACAAGTGCTAGTGGATTATTTGAGGGATGATTTATAAAATATTAGAATTATTATTTTATTATTTTATATCCTAAATAGATTAAAATTAATATTTTTGAATCATAATTTTTAAAAAAGATAGTCCACTTTAGAAAAAGTATTTGGGAAAGAAGAGCCGTGCGAGGAAGAGAAATGTATGGACCTATTTTTAGAATATCTTTTGCTTTTTAGTGCCAAGATAGTAAGAATCAAATAAAAACATGTATAGAGGATGTGATCATCCATGCATGCGAGGAAGCTCTTACCCAATTGGTCTCTCATGTAATCTTATCTATCAACTATATTCTTTTTATCAAGGTCACCATCAAGATCAAGGCATCCATCCATTATCAAGGTCTCTTTCATCTTTGCCATGAAGCATCACTGACACATCTGCGGGATAAAGCATTTATACAATGGTATCCTACTTTAGAGAGTAGGAGTGGTCTTTTTGACAAGTCTTCTTCTTTTCAAGCCCATGTACACAATAGGAAAACCACTCAGAAGTGATTTATATCTACTAAGGTGCTTTTGACAAGGGGGGAAAGAGAGAGAGAGAGAGAGAGAGAGAGAGAGAGAGAGAGAGAGAGAGAGAGAGAGAGAGAGAGAGAGAGAGAGAGAGAGAGAGAGAGAGAGAGAGAGAGAGAGAGAGAGAGAGAGAGAGAGAGAGAGAGAGAGAGAGAGAGAGAGAAGAAAATTGGGAATTACTAGTGTTGATGTTGCCCTTCAAGCTTCAAAACCACTTCCAACATTCCCTCCTGCTCCAATTTAGCATTTGAGTTGCTAATGTTAGTAATGTAAGGTATATGTTGATAGGTGTGGCTCATTCCTAATTTACACTTGGAAACCACTAGTTTTTTTGCACCCACTTACTATTGATTAACTCCTAAAGTAATGCTTAGCTTAGCTAAGACTTAATCTATAAAGCTTTGCTTATCAAGCTTTGTGTTTTTTTAATTTCAAAAAAGAAAAAGAATCATAGTTTTAGGTGGCTGCTTTGAAAAGAAGAAGAGGGGGACCATTATTAAACCCCTTTTCCATCAATCACCACTTTCATTGTGTTTTTAAAACATCCCTAAATGCATCCTTCGGACATAGAACTTAAGAGAATACTTGTCAACACATAGGAAGCCCTATTTAAGCTCTTGTTCCTATGCAATAAAGTGTGAACAATACCTAGCAACCATGAGTGGGCTCATACATAGAGAATCTCATTTAGTAGGCTATCTTAAAGACTATCTCTATGTATACTTTTCCTTATTCTTTTAGTTTAACCATAAAGAGTTCTTTGCTAAGAAATTTATTAGAACTTTTTAGCAAGATCATGTTTGTTTGCAATATTCTTATTGTTCTCAAAGCTTGTTCATACACCACATTCTTTTGTGGATTTATTCATTAGTTTATTCCTCCAATAAGCTCATTGTTTCTTGAAGATGACAGAGTCTTTTAACATTGAAGAAATTAATGATGAATCTCCTCTTCTTGAGATTACTCTTTAGCAACAAATCAATCTTTTGTATCAAAATTTGGCCGAGGTTACTTGCATCCTTTAAGAGCAGGAAGCATATGAAAATCCATTTAGCGAGGTGAAGATGATCTCAATGTATGCATTCTTCATGGCATGTTTGATGTGCAATAGACCTAGAAGGAGAACCACATCAACAGTAGTAAGCCTTTCTAGTTTACAAAATTTGATAGTAAGAAAGACGGGAGAAAGGCGGCAAGCTTGCTTTACCATGGTTAAGACAATTTTATGATTATTTTGATCAAGAATCCTTTCCCTAGAACAAGCTCAAGTTTGTTATAAATCATGTCTTACAAGGCATCCTTATGGTGAAATATACTCCACCAAGATGCTTCAAGGATTCTTTCTTACCTCCTCAATTTTATCTAAATGCTCAAAGGAATTGGGCTAAACTTTCATGGAAAGAGAGTGATAGTATAGTTACCTACATTTACCAGTTTTGGCAAACAACGACTTATGTGCTTGCATATGCTACAAAAAGTATTAGAAGATATAGTCCAACAAAAATATAAAGATGGACTTCAATCATGTTACAAGCTTGACAACACCTAAAAACATGCCATTTATTGCAACAATTTTTTGGCAAAACTGTATACAATTGACATCTTATTACTAAATTTTTACATGAATTCAATGCAGATGCGGTGTTCGTTGTTGCTGTCTTTGGAGGCCGTGTCCTTGCAGTCTAACTAGGAGATGTGGTACAAGGAAGTTCTGGTACGAGAGGGAGGTGGAGTTTTAGATAAAAATTTGATAGTAATACTGTAGTGATGATCAAGGGGTGATCATTAGATCATTGGTGATTATTATGGAGATTTCTTTGGGGAGGTGTTGAATATTAGATTCAAGAGGATGACTCTTGGCAAGGATGATGTGATTCAAAGGGACTTACTCGCAAAAGGAAGATCGGATGTACCACCTAGGATGTACTCTTGGTGTTAAAGGTTATAAGGATACACTATGTCATATGTGAATTTATCCTTGTGACATCCAAAAGGGTGCCAAAGGAAATTTTGCAATATCAATCCAAGATATGCAGTGGTTAGGGGTAGGGCAGATTTCTACTTGGAAACGACTTGATGATCATGATCTATCTACGATTGATTACTAAGTATTGTGGTCCTCATCAACTAATACTCTTATACAACACATGTGGTAGTCTCTTCATCTTTCAACGATTATTATTATTATTTAAAAATAATAATATACATTACCACCATGGATTACACCTTGTCACAAGTATATCCAAAAGAAATTAAACACCATGAAGTACAGGGTGGTAGGGAGGATGAAGAAGGCAAGCAATAAACTCGTTACTCACATAGATATATTTGGTAACTACCACTTAGAGGTGCAAGGCCCATTGGGGTCAGAGCATGGAAGGAGAAGTGTCCCAAATCTTTACATGTTTGATAGTAGGGACTACTCCAAGGTTAGAGGATACATGGTTATGGGTGGATTCAAGAAAGCCAAAAGAAATGGTTTAAAGAGCTATTTATCGAACTGCAGGAACGAAACAAAATCAATGCATTTACATCAATGGATAAGATTCCTGCCTTGGCTTATTTTCACATTTCTCTTGTTGAGACACGTATAGCAAGTCTTTGCTCAATAATTAGAGTTGAGCAAGAGGGAATTGGTTGTGCACAAGTGAACTCTGGCTTCTGGTCGACGTTGCATGAAGCAAGAGATGATCGTATGGTCTATAATGGACATCATCATGTCAATGATTTTTGCGGCAACCTTCGAGGAAATACAAAAAGTTTGTTGGCTACCATGCATATGGTAAAGTTGGTCGGACTAGACGAGCAAAGGTTGTCCTTCTGTCATTGAGGTCATCAATTAGTAGCAATACCTCACACATTGACATTCCCAAAGGGATGTAAAGGTGCCTATACTACCTTATGTGGGCTCTTGATATCAAGGAGAGGAGGGGCAGTTACGTTCGTGTGACGCCTCTTTGTCTAAAAAAAACAAATTTGGGGATTCGAAAGGGTGGCGAATGCAGAGGGAGATCACGCTGCCTTTGTCGAAGGGAGGGAGCAAGAGCCGTTAAACGAGGGAGGGAGAGGTATTACTGTAGCGGCGGATGGCTCGTCCTCTTCCTCACGGCAGCGTCATCGGCTTTGAGAGGGGTGACGAAAACGTAGTGGGGTGGTCTGCATGAGACGTGCATACAAAGACAGAAGAGAGAGAGAGCGAGCCCATGGCGTATCTCCAGCGGCTTGATTGGTGGAGCAGTTGTAATAGCAAGCAGGCGGCCTTGTCTAATAAGGGGCCTGTTTGTTCTTGTTAGCATAACTTGGCGTCCTGATCGTTGTTTTCTGTGCGGGCCGGGAGGCGTCTCCATCTTCCTGTGGACGCCATCGCTGCAGTATCCGCGCAGGTTTTCCCTATCTTCCTCGCCTTGAAGTTTCATAGCATCAGACAATATGCTCGGACAACTCTATCGTCAATTCAGTGCGTCGGAAGACTGCTGTGTGGAAGTTCTATTTTGAGCATTCCTTGCTCGTGCTCAGGCCCCCTATTGTGAGAAGCAGCTTAATTATCATCTCCACACTTCAGATAACATCTTGGCTTCTACTTGATTACTCAAAGTTGAGGCTGTCTTTAGAGATAGATAGTTGATAGAGATGGCAAAACAACTATCATGGCAACCTTATGGCATAACTGAGGGGCGCTTGCAAAAACATGCAATTTGCTAGAGAGGGGATCCTTAAATGATTTGATCATCTCAAAGCAATCCATTGGCTTGTGTGGCAGTGAGAACACACTTTCTACATTTCAAAAGAGGTAGCACAATAGACTATGGCTTATGAATTTACATGGAGATTACTAGATGTCGCTTTTTGTGGGCAATCTTTCCTCGCATGTTCAACATCGGGAGCTTGAAAATGCATTCCGAAGGTTTGGCAGATGCAACCTGGAGCTGAAAGAGGGATACGGATTTGTTGTTTATGAGGAGTACAGAGATGCAGAAAGAGCATTAAAATCCCTACATGGGAGATCCTTCTTGTGTTCTATCTAACATGGAGTTTGAAGAATAAGTGTGGGAGTCATAGGCAGGAATAGCATCTGGGGTAATTGTAAAAAATAAATAAATGATGAGCTTCTATTTGAATCGACTGGATAGAAGACAAACAATGGCTGGATAGTGGCTAGACAGAAAGAGGACACGGTTTCCAAGGACGTGACGACGACTCGCGGGTTTTCCAAGTAAGTGTCTAACTGATTTATCTAAAATAAATAATATTATGTTGTAAGGGTTAAAGTAAAGAAATAATGATTTAATAATATTTCACTTAAGAAATGCTCGTATAAAGATATGGTGTTTTGATTTTGAAAGGAGAGAT